>NC_087200.1:173284129-173327600 GCF_015104395.2 Macrobrachium nipponense | reverse complement strand
CCACACAAAAATGGACATAGCTAGTTTTGAGGATGAAGTGGAAGGACATAGTTTTGATGAAAAGTACACACGCCATCAAAGAAAAGGACAGCACTGTTATACCCATTGGGGGATGTTTGGCACAACAGACTGCTATGAGCTGATCTGACTGGGAGAGAAAGGTGAAAAAGGTCAGTCCAGAGAAAAAAACATGGCAACTGAAAAACAAATTAGAAAAAATGTGAAATGCAAAAGATTGATCTGACTGGGAAAGAAAGGTGAAAAATGTCAGTCAAGAGAAAAAAAGGCAACTGCAAACAAATTAGAAAAAATGTGAAATGCAAAAGATTGATCTGACTGGGAAAGACAGGTGAAAAATGTCAGTCAAGAGAAAAAACATGGCAACTGAAAAACAAATTACAAAAAATGTGAAATGCAAAAAATTGTCAGAAAATATAGCATCAAAGAGTGGTCACTGGAAACCATAGAAAGAATGCATACAGTACAGAAAGCAGCAGAGGACATGCACAGTGAAACATAAAGGAAGGTTACAAATAGGGAGAGAAATGGAAAGAGAAATGGTGGTGAAATCAAAATTTAACAGGTAATTGAAGAGAAGCTTCCAAACTCGGCAAAGGAAAGGCATAGGCGAGGAGTGAGATGTATACAGGGAGATAATGAGAAAGGCTAAAAAGACATATGGCATGAACAAAAGTGAAGTGTTGAGTGGAATGGAATCACAATCTCAAACCTCAACTCAGCAGGGGGAAAAGAGAAAATACTCATGGAAGCAAAATGGCTGAGGGAAGGAATATAAAATAGATGTAAAGAGGTTAAGTGCTGTATATACTCATGTAACACATGATCTCACATATCATGTGACCCCTAAAATTTCACCCTTGAAAAATTATTAGATCATGTATATCGAGTATCGTGCGAGTTCAATGTTTGAGACCATATAACAATAGGATAACCTCTTTTCCTCCTCTTTATCTCTCCCATTTTCAAGTTAGGCTAACCCCTTTTCCTCTATCTCTTTATTTATCCCATCTTCCTATCTCTTTATTTATCCCATCTTCTAGTAAGTTAAGAAAAGTAAAAGAGCGCTAAAGTATTGTTAATTTGTTAGTAATGTTATACAGGCAGTCCCCGGCTTACGACGGGTTCGGCTTACGACGTTCCAAGGTTACGCCGCTTTCCAATTATATTCATCAGAAATTATTTCCAGGTTTACAATGCACATTCCAGGGTTATGACACTGATCTGGTGGAAGAAATATGACTCCAAAAATGCAAAATAATTTATATTTGGAGTTTTTTTTTTATAAAAAATGCAATAAAATGCAGTTTAAATTGTTTTTAATACACCCCAAGCATTAAAAGTAAGCTTTTATTAGGATTTTTGACTGCCTGTACTTGTGTAAATGCACACAGCCAGAAACAGCTGATTTGCTATGAACAGAATCTGATAACTACAGCAGTTTTGCTTGCATTTCAACATCGTACGATAGTAAAAAAATAACCATAGTTATGTTACAAATGATGTTAAGTAGAATAGGACTGATATGTTTTTACATTACTATATCCATATTTGCTATAAAGAAAAGATCGACAAGGGCATATACTGCTAAATTTAAGCTGCAAGTTGTAGCTGGAGCTGAGGAAAATTTTTTCATATGCTAATGACTATTAAACATGTAAAGCTCGTAGTATTCAGATGAAATCAAGTGAAAATATCAAATGCAATCTGTTGATTTCCTTTTATGCAATATACATGCCCTCAGTGCCATCTACTAACGAAAAAAATAACTAAATTTTGTTCACAACAATATGTAATCAAGTGATATTTCGACTTAAAAACACTTTGTATAACATAAAATAACCTTGTCCCATATCAATAGAATATCTAAGAGATTCATTTATGCTAACTAGAAGCAAGAAAATAAAAATATTGATTGATATGTTTGTAACTTGTATTTTATAATACAATATTAATATGAAAATATATACAATATTATTGGAAGCAGTGAAGTAAAGCATAACTTTTTAAAAGAGCCATGGAAAAGATGCATATTCATTATGTTTGTATTTTATCATATGATACTAGTATGAGAATATTACATGCGCTAATTTTATATCTTGTATATGATGCAATATATGATGCAACCCCCTTAAAATTAGCTCCAAAATTAGGTCTTCAAAAGTCGTATGATACGCGAGTATAAATGGTGCATAAAATATGAACATGGAAAAATTCAAGCTGAAAAGATTGAGGCAATATAAGAAAATCTTCAGATGGAAGAAAATAAACATGACCTGGAGAATTGACAAAGTAGAAGGATCATTACAGGATACAACAGATACTAAGGTAATAATGGCCACTGGGAAGATGAAAAGTGGAAAATCCTCATGATATCCATAATAATGAGTGAGTTAATAAAAGCAGCTGGAGACCCAGTCATCCTTGAGCTTATGGAAAAGAAAGATAAGGCGTAAGTGCCCACCCCCCCAAATGGGAAAAAGCTTTACAATTATGAACTAAGAAGAGGAGGATGCAAAGCAATGTGGAAATCATAGAGGACTCAAACTGTCTATGCATACTCTGAAACTATTAGGAGGTTTTGGAGGAAAGACTCAGAAACAGTGTTAAAACTATCAATTTGGCTTAAGCCAGTGGTGAACAACATGAAAAGTAGCACACCAAGCTTACTAAAACAGATACTTAGACAGGCATTACAAAGACAAAAGGGTAGACAAAATTTATAAAGATAGTCATGTTACTCTACCATAACAAATGATCTACAGTGAAGAGTGACAAGCATACTTGAAATGAATATTGACGTCCATCAAGGACCCTTGCTGTTTATCATAACAATGGAGGAAAGGGGTGCAGAAAGGTAGGCATCTGGGAGCTACTATATGTCCATGAACGAAGGTTAACAGCAAATCTGAGGAGGTGGTTGTGCAAATGTTTTAAAAGTTTGCTAATATTAGCAAAACAAAACACAGTGATGAATAAGAAGCAAAAGAAAAAGTTAATCACTATGATAAATAAAGAAGTATAAAAAGAAAGGTAGCTCCAGCAATTTTTTAATTTAAATAAAAATGTGGTAGAAAGAAAACACCTATGATTAGTATGCATCGGCTGTACTACTATACACAGCAGATACTGGGGCACAAAATAATGGGCTGCACTACTCTATACAGTGGATATATGGGCACTACCAAAGGAATTGGAGACTGAAACAGTGTGACTCAATTATATCGAGACTTTCATCCTTAATAAGGTAAGAAGGTTGCATTAGAACCCAGTGGATAAGAGATGTGCTATCCAAAAGGAGCTGGCTTGAAAATAAGGAATGGAAAAATGTTGGTCAGGAAAGCAGTAAATTTGGAAACAGCAAGATGAAAACCCAATTAATGACAGGGGTTCCGTTTCTGGGGGCCTGACGGTAACCGAAATTCAAGTCTATGGGAGCCACAATCCTCCTTACGGTGTCCTAGACTTGTTAATGATGCTTAGACAGTGTCACAGCCAGATATTTTGTCCTAATATGTAATAAGTCTTTAATGGAAATGTGGAATTTCATTGGTCTAATCATGGTAGTTCCACACATTTTTAGACAGATGCATAAACTTACTGGTAAATCTTGGCCTAATATGAGAGAGAGAGAGAGAGAGAGAGAGAGAGAGAGAGAGAGAGAGAGAGAGAGAGAGAGAGAGAGAGAGAGAGAGAGAGTCATCTTTTCCAGACTGTGAACGTTTCCTCCATCTCTTTATTTATAAAATCTCCTAGGTAGGAGAAAATCTTAGCTATGTAATTACTTGGTAAGCTACTTATATAAAACTTTGGTTTCAAGGTACATAGGCTTGAGGCTGCTGGGCTAAAAAAAAATAATAAAAAAAATAAAAAAATAAAAAACTAATTATGTGAGTACGTAATTCGTTTGCAAGTTAATATGAACACAAAATTAAGTACTGTACATGCAATATAAAAGTCATATTAAACATCATACCTTGTCTCCCAAGTAAGAATGCAGCATTCGGATGACAGACGCTCCCTTTGAGTATGATATATCATCAAAAATTTCATCAACTTCTGATGGATGACCTACAGGTACTTCAATGGGGTGTGAATTTTTCAGACAGTCCAATTCCAAAGCTCGAATGTAAGTATTAGTTACAAATTGCGTCCAGATGTCATATTCAGGGAACAAATGATCAACACACAAAAATTCTACAAATGTAGCATACCCTTCATTTAACCATAAATGAGTCCACCACTCCTGGAAACAAAAATTACATTTTTATAGTAAAACAAAGATTTTTAAATACTTACTTACCCAGTAATAACATAGCTATAGTTTTCAACATATGGCAGCCTAAATTCAAATTTTGTGGGGACCGCAGCTATTGCTCATTGTAGGTATATACAGTACCACCCTATAACAGCTATATTAGGAATGGCTTGGCTAACCATGTCACTGTTTTATAAATAATGTCCATTAGATGGGAGGGAGGGAGGGGTCTGATGTCACAATTTTTAAAAGTAAACTGTATTTTTTCTAATACAAACATGAGGTCCTTTACATTAAGAATTGCTTATGGCAAAGCTAGAACACAGCTGTTAAAACTCTTGAACAAGGTGGTAAGGCAGTAACTACCGTCTGGTAGGCGGGGAGACCCGCCTGCCCAGATGTAAACATTCCACTTTGCCTTATGGCTCAGGTTTCAGACTGAGGGGTGGCATGAGGTGGGTCTAAAATGTAAAGGACCTCAGGTTTGTATAGTTAGGAAAACTAAAATTTACTTTTAAAAATTGTGATTTGTTCCTACACAATATACAAAACCTTGGTCCTTTACATTATGAAGACTCACTGGCTGGAGGGAGGAATCTGGGTGAGTCCTTGAACTGACAGGAGTTCTGCACACCTGGGCTACTCCTCCCAGTCAACTGAGCAAGGAGTGCCCTGCCTCTTACAAATTGATCGGAGTATAAAAACTGCGAGATCAAGAGTCAGATTTCTGGACCTTTTCGAATGAGTGGGGAATCATAACTCACACGAAAAAAGGCTGGGAGGAATATTAACAGTCGGAGGCATTAAGGCAAAGATCTGAGAACTGTCTCATTGCCAGTCTCCTTCCTGCCCTTGCTAGAAGGAGGAGCAGGATTACTTCTATGATTCTAACAAGAAAAACAGAAAGAAAGCTTGATGTAGATCTACATCAGACGCCAGTCCAGTAAGTGTAGATTCGAGTCCTATTCTCTGCCTGAAGGAAGAGAAGTAGAAGAACGAGGAAGGAGGAAGAGAGGCCAGTCACTCAAGAATCCTTCTTACCTCTAGAACTGCGCACCTTAGGCAAGATGCAACCTGTCCCCTTCAAGGAGTTGGGTAAGAAACACATGTTGAGCAGCCACCACAGGTCCAAGGAAAAAGGTTCCAAGGACTTGTGGGCAAAGGTATGAGGGTAGAAAGACATAAATGTGGTCCTAATGAGAATATATCTATTTTCCATTCTGACATATTCTTCGGAATGCAAGGAATGGACCAAGCCACTGACTTCACGACTTCTTGGATTGTACAGTTGACATCATCGGCAGTGGCAGAGTACATCTTGCCAATCGTCTCACAAAGCCTGAGGGAAGCTGTGCTCTTAGACACTTTTCTCTCTGGGCGAGATAGCACTGCGTAGAGAAAAGTCACCAATATTCAGTTTAAGAATGTCGAGCCTTTTCGGAAAGTACAGCAGCACCCTACAGAACAAAGACGTGAGGGGATCATGAAGGACTCGAACCTGACAAGAGATGCTGAATGATTCGGAATTCATTTGGACATCTGAGATTGAGTTGGGACATCAATCCCTGCCCTTTGAAGGGTGATATTTCTTATAGTAACGGTAACTGCTTTCTTTCATGAAAAATAATCAATCAATAACCAATTACCCACTACATTTTACATCTTTATAGCAATTTCTGGCATCTAGGCATAAAAACGTGCATAAAATATATGAATAACATTAGCATTCATTATATTCAGACATGAATGTATTTCAAGATATCATAAATGTACATGTACCTTCTAATATAAAAGATAAATTTATATTAAAAAGTAGTTTTAGCATTAAAGTATCGAAGCAAATCTGACTCTAATATTGTAAAGCAGTTGCTTCTATACTCTAAATAGCGACAGAAGAAAGAAAAAATAGTATTATTAACAAATAATCGATACTGAAAAAGAAATCATTACTAGAATTTTCAGGAATAAATCAAAGTAATCGAATCCAGTAACCAATTACAAGCACCATTAGTTCAGGCAAGTGGCTTGCACTTTAGTCCACACTGCCATGTGAGCTGGAGACTAGGAGCTAAAGATGTGGAACATTCACAATTGCATGACACCAGGAAAATACCTCCATAAGCCAGGTCCACGCAAACCATCTCTGTAACTTTCCAAAATACTGCCGAAGCAAGAGCTGGTAGTCAATACTCGACTGACAAGAACATTTCCGCCCAAAGCCCACCGCAGCCAAACATTTACACCATCCTCTCCTTACTACATTCCAAGCCCTACACTTTTCGGTTCTTTGCAAAGGAAAGTGATGAGTATCCCAGCTCGGTGAACAAAACAAGTTACAAAAATTTTGGCCTAATTGTAAATGTTTGACCTAAAAGAATGTTGTAACATTCAAGAATTACTTTAAGGTAATTATTTACCAAAGACTTGAGAATAAACTATGGCCAGTAAACAAATCCTAAAAGCAAAAATCTGGCAAAAAGGAATGATGTAACATCAAGAATTACTATACGATATTTATTAACCAGCAACTTCCACACAGCCTAAGCCTGGTAAGTAAATCATATATACATAAGTTTTGGCCTGAAGGGATGGTGTAACATTCGAGAATTATTTTAACCCTCTTACGCCGAAGAGGTAAAAAAAAAATTGTCTCCCGTGTGCCGCAGGTGTTTCAGAGTGAGCGCGGAAGCGGAAAAAATATTTTTTTCAAAAAATCACAGCGCGCTTAGTTTTCAAGATTAAGAGTTCATTTTTGGCTCCTTTTTTTGTCATTGGCTGAAGTTTAGTATGCAACCATCAGAAATGAAAAAAATCATTATTATCATATATAAATAATGCGATATATGATAGCGCAAAAACGAAATTTCATATATAATTGTATTCAAATCGCGCTGTGCGCAAAACGGTTAAAGGTAACAAGTTACTTTTTTTTCGTTGCAATGTACACTAAATTGCGATCATTTTGGTATATAACACATTGTAAAACGATAAAAGCAACACAGAGAAAATATTATCACAAAATAATGCATGAATTCGTAACGCGCGGACGTAAACAAATATTTTTTTCAAAAATTCGCCATAAATCTAAATATTGTCCTAGAGACTTCCAATTTCTTTCAAAATGAAGACAAATGATTGAATATTACTATACTGTAAGAGTATTAGCTTACAATTCCAGTTTTCGACCATATCTGACGAGTTAAAGTTGACCGAATGTCAAATTTTTTTATATATATATTTTTTATATGCAATTATTTCGGAAATAAGAAAAGCTACAACCTTCAAATATTTTTCATTTTATTCTACATGAAATTGCGCACATTTTCATACATAAAACTCTATGAAATGCCTAATATGAAACGGAGCAAATATTCCAAGAATGGGACGTACGCATTTCGGAGATTTGTGGCGGAGAATCCGCGCGCGGAGGGAAGGAAAGTTTTTTTTTAAATTCACCATAAATCTAAATATTTTGCTAGAGACTTCGAATTTGTTTCAAGATGAAGATAAATGACTGAATATTACTAGACTGTAAGAGTTTAGCTTACAATTGCATTTTTCGACCATTTCGGTAGAGTCAAAGTTGACCGAACGTGGTTTTTTTCTATTTATCGTGATTTATATGCAAATATTTCAAAAATGAGAAAAGCTACAGCCTTTAATTATTTTTCGTTGTATTCTACATGAAATTGCGCACATTTTCATATATAAAACTTTATGTAACGGCTAATTTAAAATGGAGCAAACATTACCACAATCGCAAGTATGATTTTTTCGGAAGAGTTACTGCGCAGACGTAAAGAAAATGTTATTTTTTTCATAAATTCACCATAAATCGAAATATTGTGCTAGAGACTTCCAATTTGTTGCAAAATGAAGGTAAATGCTTGAATATTACTAGAATATAAGCGTTTTAACTTACAATTGCGTTTTTTGACCATTTCGGTAGTCAAAGTTGACTGAAGGTTGAAATTTTGGCAATTATCGTTATTTATATGACAATATCTCAAAACTTATAAAAGCTACAACCATGGGTTGTTTTTAGTTGTATTGTGCATGAAATTGCGCACATTTCCATATATAAAACTTTATATAACGGCTAATTTTAAAATGGTGCAAACATTACCACAATCGCATGTATGATTTTTTTCGGAAGAGTTACTGCGCGGACGTAAGGAAAAAGTTTTTTCATAAATTTACCATAAATCAAAATATTGTGCTAGAAACTTCCAATTAGTTGCAAAATTAAGGTAAATGATTGAATATTACTAAAATATAAGTTTTAGCTTACAATTGCGTTTTTCGACCATTTCGGTAGTCAAAGTTGACCGAAGGTTGCAATTTTGGCAATTATCGTTATTTATATGAAAATATCTCAAAACTAAAAATACAAAAGTACAATCATGAGTATTTTATTGTTGTATTCTACATAAAAATGGGCACATTTTCATATATAATACTTCATGTAACGGCTAATTTACAATGGTACAAAAATTATGTCAAAGTGACGAATAATTTCTGAGATGTGTCATACATACTTTTTAGTGCGGCAAGAAAGAAATTTGCGCTTGCGCGCCTGCGTAACGATTGTAAACAAAACAACACCTTGATCCGTGAACACCCAGCATCCCCCAAGGCGCGTGATTCAAAAGTTTTAGGCTTGTAGGCCTATAAGTATTTTTCCGCGAATTTTAAAAAAAACTTTTGTAAGTCGACGTAAAATACGTCCAGTCGGCACACGGGAGACAAAAAATGTCGACGTAAAATACGTCCAGTCGGCGTAAAAGGGTTAAGGTAATTGTTTACTGGCATTTTGAAAATAGCTTATGTCCAGTAAATATATCATGAATGCTAAAGATTTTGGCCTAATGGAATGGCGTTTCATTCAAGAACTACTTTTAAGGCATTTATTAACCGGCAACTTGCATGTAGCCTAAACCCTGCAAGTAGTCAGCTTGATGATAATCTGAATTAAAATAATAACAAAAAACCAAATACAAGACTCATCCTGCTTGAAGGCTAAGAAATACACATTTCAGTGGTTGTGTAATATACTACCAAAAGCAAGTGATATAACCAGAAAATAAGAACAAGCTGCTGTAAGCACTCTATGTTTAGTTAAGCACAGCAGAAAACAATAATTAGGTGGTTAGGTAACTCGTCCCTAATACGTATTGCCATTAGGAGGCGGCACTGTATACCTACAATGACCAATCAAAGCGCTACCTGCAAAATTTGAATTTCATCTGCCATACATGGAAAACTATAGCTATGTAATTACTGGGCGAGTTACTTTTACAAAAATGAATATTAGTAAATAGCCAACCTGCATATACATGACATAATTCTCAATTCTCCAGATAACAGTCCACCATTTAAAACTGAGTAACTTACATTTTATAAGACCACTCTTGTAATCAGGTACACTAACAATTCAAAAAATGACAACTTCAAATTGTGTCATAATATTATTTAATTGCTGTATTGCAGTATTACACACTTACCATGGTTACAAGATTACCAAACCACTGATGTGCCAGTTCATGTCCAACGACCAGAGCAATCCATTGTCGCTGGCTTGCACTTGTATTATGTGGATCAACCAGTAAGCATGTTTCACGATACGTGACTAAACCCCAGTTTTCCATGGCACCTGTGACAATTTTAATGAATTAGTGAATCATCAACTTTCAAAAAAGTTTAATGCGATTACAAAAGTCTTTTGATACTACTATCTCACTCACTATAAATTTCAAGGCATTTGGCAAGTGCACCAAAAACAGGCAATTTTATATCATCATTATAAAAGCAGTACCAGCAAGTCTTAGTAAAATAGTAATGTTATTACTATACATCATAACAAAAACTCTAAAACAGAAAATGGCAGGTAAATAAGAGAACTTGATCAAATTAATGGTGTTCATCCTCAATATATTTTTTAGTCTAGTCGCTGTCTTGTCCTCAAAGGATTACCCTTTCCATGGTCTATTCATAACTCCATGGTGACCAGACTACTGTCAAAGAATTCTCTTAACTGGTCTTGTGGCCAGGTATTGCATTATAATGATAAAACTTTATAACGTGATAAAGTATAAATGGATTTGGGATAAGAGGGCACTTTATATTATCCTCAGCAAACGCTAATACCCAGTTTACCTGCATCAAAATTGCAAGAAGTGGCTATGCACATATGCACCATCACATTGTTTACATGCGACCAAAATCTGACAATGATGCCATTCCTTTCCCTGGTCACTGAGAAACCAAAAGCTCTTGAGTATCACCACCCACAAAGTCATTCAGTGATGGAATGGAAAATGAAGTGAACCTATCATTGTGCACAGAGGGATTTTGAGTCTTGGCCACGAATCTCGGGACAAATTCATGGGACACCGACCCCCAAACCCTTGTGTGCTTCACATCATAGCTCAGACCATGGAGCTCTCCTACCCTCTCCGAAGATGCCAAGGGCAGGAGGAAAACTGTCTTGAGCGTCAAGTTCCTGTCAGATGAGTGATGCAAAGGCTCATATGGACCCTTAGTGAAGCTCTTGAGAACCAAGGAAACATCCCACGTCAGAGGCTTGAGCTCCCTAGAAGAACTCGACTGCTCAAACCCCTTAACTAGCAAGGAAAGTTCCCAGGACAAGGAGATGTCGATACCTCTAAGGCATAACACTAAACTCAGGGCCGCCCTGTAGCGTCTAACGGCAGAAACAGACAAACGTTTCTCATCTCGGAGGAAGGTTAAAAAGTCTGCTATTCGCTGAATAGAGGTTGCGAGTGGAGAAAAACCCTGTTTACGACACCAATCACTGTAGATCGCCCATTTGCCTAGGTAAACTGGAGAGGTCAACCTTCTGAGACTGCTGGACATATGCCCTGCTGTTCTCTGAGAAAAGCCTCTGCCTCGGAGGAGATACTTGATAGCCTCCAACCATGAAGAGACAGGGATTCTACCGACTAGTGGAACCTTTCCCCATGCGGCTGACACAGGAGATGCTGCCAAGGGGGAATTTCCCTCGGAAACTCGGACAAAAACGACAGCAGATCTGGAAACCATTCCGCCTGAGGCCACAGAGGGGCTACCAAAGTCATCCTGAGACCATGCAAACTCATCAGCCTGTTCAGAACCTGACGGTTCAAACAAAAGCGGAGGGAAGGCATACACCTCCAGGTTGTCCCAGGGTGTTAGAACGCGTCCTCCGCTAACGCTAAAAGATCTGGAACCACTGAACAGAATATCTCCAGTTTCCTGTTGAACCGAGTCGCAAAAAGGTCCAGTATGAGTCTCCCCTAAACCTGGAAGAGCTTCTCTGCTACTACTTGATGAAGGGACCACTCTGTGCCTAGGATCTGATCCAGACGACTGAGTTTGTCTGTGACCACATTCCGTTTGCCTGGGATATACCTGGTTGAGAGCTCTACCGGATTGCTGACTGCCCACTGGTGAACTCCGACGGTCAAGGCGTGAAGTTGACATGAAACCAGGCCTCCCTACTTGTTCACATGGGTGTTGTCCAACATGAGAATGACAGAATGACCCTCTACTTTCTCCCGAAACTCCTTCAGACCCAGGAAGGCTGCCTTCAACTCCAAGATGTTGATATGCTGCTGTTTGTCTTCCAAACTCCAAATGCCTGAGGCAATGAGGCCACCTAAATGAGCCCCCCAACCTGTGAGGGAGGTGTCTGAAAATAGAAGGAAGTCTGGTGGGAGAGAACACAGAGGGACACACTTCAAAAGATTTTAGTCGTCCAACCAACGAAGGTCTTCTCTTACTTCCAGAGACAGAGGAACCTTTAACAGGGGTGAGTCCCCTGCCGGAGACCAGAATTCCCCCAGTCTCCACTGTAGAGACAGAAGATGAAGACATCCATGAGGGACCAGCCTCTCCAGGGAACACAAAACTCCCCGAAGAACCTGCCACTGATGAGCTAACTGATGAGGTTCCGAGAGGAAGTCGCGCGCCACCACTCACAACTTCCCCAACCTCTGATCTGATGGGAAAACTCTTGCAACCGCCGTATCAATGACCATGCCCAGGTAGAGAATCCAAGTTTGACTTTTCCTGGTTGACCACGATGCCCAGTTCCAGACAAATCCGAAACAGATGATCTGTCCTGCAGCAACTTTTCCCTGGAACCTGCCAGGATTAACCAATCGTCGAGGTACCTCAGCAAACGGATCTCCTGAGCATGGGCCCAACTTGATACGAGAGAGAAGACTCTTGTGAACACCTGAGGGGCTGTGGTCAGGCCGCAGCACAGGACTTTGAACTCGAAGACCTTGTCCCTGAGAAAGAAGCGAAGGAACTTTCTGGACGTCAGATGAATAGGGATCTGGAAGTATGCGTCCCTCAAGTCTATCGATAGCATGATGTCGCCTTCCCTCACAGCTGCCAACACTAAACGCGGGGTCTCCATCTTGAACCATGTCTTCCTGATGAAGTAATTCAAGGTGGATAAGTTGATCACAGGTCTCCAACCTCCCGACGCCTTGGGCACCAAGATGTGACTGTAAAACCCCGGAGACAGATGCACCACTTCCTCTATTGCATCCTTGTCCAGCATCTGCACTTCTACCACCCACTTCTCTGCCCCATAACTCAGCCACTTGGCCCAATGGCCTGCCAGGCACCCTCCCACCCATGGCACAGGAGAGGGAGAGGCGCCTAATCTACTGACGGCCCTATTTACCTCTGCCCCTTGGGCCCCTTCTTGGTTTAAAGGAACAGGACCGAAAAGACGTTGGTCCTCTGACCTAGTCTGGGATGAACAGGGAGACCCTGCCGAAACTGAACTCCTCGATGGCCCACCAGGCAACGATCTTCGTAACTGCTGCTGGGCAGGGCAGGGAGAGGAGGAGGAGCCGGACGTCTCCAAGGATGAGACTCCGACTTAGACAGCCTGGTGCACCAATCTGTCCTTGGTGTCAGCCTGACGCCAGTCTATCGCATCCTCCAGCTCAGTCCGAGGGAACAAAAATTGAGACTCCAACAGATCCCCATTCCTCAACGCCAGCAAGGACTCAGGGCCAACTGATCTTTCCATCTTGGATAAAGCCATGTCTCTTCTAATCAGGAGGTTAGCCCATAAATTAACACTGAGGTGAGCCACATAAAAAAACACTTTGCCTCCGGACTGCAACAAACTGGCTAGAGGACGCACTCACCAAACCTTCTGGGGACCTGTCAGAAGCTATCTTGGCAATGACCAAGGACCAAGAGTCCAGCCAAGAAACCGTCTGCAACATGGATGCTGCCATAGATTCCGATGCTGAGGTATCTTGTGGAGACAACGATGGAGGCTCAACTAAAACGCCTTCCTCATTCATATTAATGGAAGAACCAGCAGCCAAACAGCCCAAAACACCAACTAACCTGGCTGCTGGATCCAAGAGCCGACTCCCGCGACGAACCAACCCAACACCAGGAACACCACTATGCACTCTCCCAACAGATGACTCCTTAACATGGCTGCAAAAGGCACAGGCGTGGCAGACGTATGAACGTGAGCTGGAGAGGAATCTCGAACACTCGATAACGAATGAAAATCCCTCGGAGTCGAACTCCTGGAAGTCCCAGAGAGAGGGGCAGGCAAACACTCCTGCTGCACCAACTCCACGCTCACAACCTTCGACCTCTTGACAAGCGCCTTGAGATCCTTACGGCGACGAATAGGCCCTGGAAACGGAGAAGTGGGAGAGCCTGCAACATCTGCACAAACAGGGAGGTTGCAACATGCTTGCAACTCGATGCAGAGGATGCAGCAGCCACTGCAGTGCACAGGGGAAGATACACTAACACTTTCCAAAACACCAACACTCTCAGGAACAAGGGCGTGTTGCTCCACACTCGCAGGCGAAGAATGAGGAAAGTCCTTAGCCTTCCAACGCTTGATACGCCGACACGTCGGAGATGGGGGAGAAGGAGAAGAAGACAACACTGGTTTCTTACGCAATCTCTTCACAGGAGGCCGGGGCGATGCAACATGTTTGCTTCCAGTCCTCCCAGCCGACATGGCAGCCAACTTATCTTCCAAAACAAAGTCCAATCTCTTTAAGAACCACCTGGTATAAAGCCTCAGATGGATCAGCAAGAGAAGGCTCCAACAACTATGGAAGGGAGATGCAGTGAACTGGACGGCAGAGATGACTTCAAGGTAGCAAACGACGACGACACAGATGAGCGAGGCAGCGCAGTGGAGACGACTGGGAGTGACGTCATTGATGGAAGTGACATCATAAGTGGCGATGACGTCACGGCTTCCCCTTTATCCGAACGGGAAGCAGATGCCACTGGCGGAGAGATACAAAATTACTAGCGGGGCTGACGCCACGGCTTCCCTCTGACTCGAAGAAGCGGCTACAGTCACTGGTGGAGCAATACAATATAGAGCAGAAGAAACCATAATAACAGCACACACCCACACACACTAAACAATCAAAATGGGCAATGAACCGGGTAAAGGCCGAGAGGGGTCAATCACAACTCTCACCCAGGCGGTTAAGAAAACTGACGTGGTGGAGTAGGTGCGTGGTCCTTGACCACTCTTCACCCGATATACGCACTCATTGCCAGATCTCACAAGGTTCCTTGCTTTCATCTGCAATTTAACTGGATCCAGCTAGGCGCTAGAAATTATCCTATTGTTAAGACCGAAGGTTTGTTCGCGGATGAACAAGGTTCATTTTTTCCTACACTAGCAACACTTGCAATGAGCTCAAACAAGTTCAATTACACTGTATCGGTAAGAAGCATGATAGTCTTAACCCATTGGCGCTACAGCAGCAAACCACGTCTTCCTAACAGGCCGGTATGCTAACTATAGCTGGGGAAGGTTTGACAATACTGAAAACATACCCACCATGCTTAGGTAGGTCACCAAAGAACTTCACTCTAAAAAATGTGAGTTCACACTTAGGTATTCGGAATACAAAATGGGGCCCTGAAACTAGTGGCTTGACCCTGGACCAGAAATGTTTTTGGGTTGGTCGGATAAAAATTAAGAGCGTTTTGTCACTTGTCAATTTCTTGGTAAAGCTCCTTTGAGGACGAGACAGCAACTACACTATAAAAAAACTGGTTTTGACAAGGGAAAAACCTATTTTTGGTAGTTGCTGTTGAGTCCTCAAAACCCTCCCACTTCCCTGAAAAAAAGACATGGGATTTGAGTAAGGGATCATCCTGCATTGACCAAAAGAAAGGAATGGTGTCTTGGTCGGATTTTGGTTATATGTAACCAATATGACGGTGCGCATGAGCATAGCCACTTCTTCTTCTTGCAGTTTTGACGTAGGTAGATTGGGTATTAGCGTTTGCTGAGGGTAATAGAAAGTGCTCTTTTATCCTGAGTCCATTTATACTCTATACCTGTTCTAATGTTTATCATTATGATGCAATACCTGGCTACAAGACCAGTTAAGAGAATTCTTTGACATTAGTCTGGTCACCCTGAAGCTCTGGATAGACCACTGACAGGGTAATCCTTTGAGAACTCACCAGCAACTACCAAAAATAGGTTTTTCCTACGTCAAAACCTGTTTTTATTAATTGTGTAAAGGAGGTAATTTGAGAAATGCAAAAATAGAGCCCCTAAGATCTGCTATATGCAGCTGACCTGTTTAAACAACTAAGTCAGAGGAAAGAATCATATCTGTTTAAAAGACAAAGCAATGGAAAAAAAATATCTCTGTTTAAAAGACAAAGCAATGGAAAAAAGGACTGAAATTTGAAGTAAGCAAAACAAAGCTTTTATCAATTTGTATAAAACAAGTAAAATATACTAGCACATAATTTCTAAAAACACAAAAAATTACATACCAACAGAAAAATCTGCAATAGCAATGAGATCCATTTTTGGAAGAGGATATGCAATGTTGAAATATTCCTTGTAGTACGGCAAGACTTTAGTGGCTACTTCTAGAGCAAATTTTCCTTGCTCTTTCTTACCCACTGGTGTATAAACACGAACCTGAAAGATAACTCATTCACCAAAATGCAAGACAAGCAAAATACCTATAAGCCTTTACACCAAAATGCATGACGGAAAAATTATTTATAAGCCTTTAATGCTAATTGGATATAGTACTTTTTAACATGATGAAATACATATAATGACAGATCAACTTATTTTTTACACAGAAAAAGTTAATTCAGTTTACACATAAACTACCTGGTTTGCTAATCATAGACAAGGATTACTTAGTTTTCTAAAAACAGTGTTACTTTACATGATCACTTTCAGTGGTAGGCATACAAGGTATACCTCATCTTTATTACTACTACAAATATAAAACCATCACCAACACAATGGAACAAATCTTCAGAGGGTCATTTCTTATAATATATGCAAGTTTTCCACTGGTAAAATTAAGGATAAAAGCATACCTTTCCACTGATAAATATAAAATATCAAATAGCGTGACAATAATTGTAATTGTAATAAGCATAACACAAAGATTGTTCAGCTACACGCATTTTACATGTAAAATGCCCAATCCGTTCCAAGCCCTACAAATACACCCCAGTAAATTTTATAATAAAGCTAAATTGACCAATAAACAATGAAATACTACAACAATTTGGACCATTCAATACCTAACTTAATACGTACTAGTACTAATATGTACCTGTAAATAAAGTGTATTAGTGTACAAGGTATACACAAAAAACTGTATGTACATACGTACGTATGTAGTAAAATGTGGAACCTTACCTTTCGAATGAAGCTATCTCCGAAAGTGACAACAGAGGAGGAGGACAAACAGAAGAAAACTTCTTATAGTACGTACACTTAACTTTACGAAACATTAAAAAATGTCAGGAAACATAAACTAAACTTTACGAAACACATTAACGAAACTGTAACACTTAACTTCACAAAAATCTTAAAATTAAATTTTTTTTTTCTTATTTTTAATTTTTTTTTTTTTTTTTTTTTTTTTTTACAAAATTTCAATTTCTTCACCACTTTTAACTTTCTGTTTTTTCGTAGTATCAATTGGATCTTCCTTTTTTGCTTACTCCTACTAAAGGCCTCTTTAAAAAATAACTATCCAAGGAAGATTGCTTCTGCCTACTTTTCACAATGTTCCTGGAATGACTCAGGCAAACGTCATCGAACTGCGCAAGCATACGACCTGTGTAAGCCTCTTCGGGGTGTCTCTTTTCTACAAATGATTGCACCTTATGAAAAGCAGCTAGAGCATCCTTAATTTCTGCCATTGTCATAAGGTCGTCCTCCTCCTCCTCGCCGCTGCTAGAGAACTCTTCTTGAATGACGTTATGTTGCATGGCCTCCAACTCCTTCAGGTCATACGTCATAAGCTACGCTTGGTGCTCCTCGAGAAGGTCATTGATGTCGTTCTTGTCGACGACCAGCCCCATGGACTTGCCGAGTGCAACGATCTCGTCAAGATCTGGTTGTGAAACAGTTTCAGGATCCTCAACTGTTCCTGAATCTGCAGCACCAGCTTCGCCCACGTCGAATCCCTCGAAGTTTCGGGCGGATACGGCATCAGGCGAGAGTTTCCTCATGAAGAATTCAAGGTTCGCCTCGAAACCCCCTGCCAAGCTTGATCGATGAGTCGGATGCATATCACAACATCGAAATGCTCCTTCCAAAATTCACGCAAGGTAAGGTTTGTGGTATCGGTGATGTTGAAACATCTCTTGAAAAGATGTTTCGTATACAGCTTCTTGAAGTCCGATATCAATTACTGGTCCATGGGCTGGAGGAGAGGGGTGGTGTTAGGCGGAAGATAAAGAACCTTGTTAAAAGAATACTCCGCTAGGATATCTTCCTTGAGGCCAGGAGGGTGAACAGGGGCATTGTCCAACAACAGCAGACATTTCAGGGAAATGACAGTGAAGAAATTCTTGGAAGAGAAGCGCCTCGCTTCTCTTCCAAGAATTTCTTCACTGTCAGGCCGTAACACAGATTTACCCACTCGGTGAACAAAAGTCTCGTTACCCAGGCTTTTGCATTAGCCCTCCACATCACTGGAAGCTTCTCTTTTAGCACTTTGTGGGCCTTGAAGGCTCGAGGAGTCTCCGAATGATACACAAGTAGGGGCTTCACCTTGCAATCCCCACTGGCGTTCGAACAAAGTGCGAGTGTAAGCCTGTCTATCATAGGCTTATGCCCAGGTAGCTTCTTCTCTTCCCGCGTGATGTACTTCCGATGAGGCATTTTTTTCCAAAAAAGGCCAATCTCATCACAGTTGAAGACTTGCTGAGAACTGTAGCCTTCCTTGATTGTCATCTCGTTGAACGTCTTAATAAAGGCTTCGGCCGCTTTCATGTCCGAGCTGGCCGCCTCCCCATGCAGCACCACCGAATGGATGCCAGTCCGTTTACAGAATTTTTCGAACACCAATGAGAAGCCTTAAAATCTGGGGTTGGCGTCGATGTCCCTTCTCCTCCGTCGTCTTCGGCCTGGGCAATCAAATCACCAAAAATAGCGCTGGCCTTGTGGCAGATTGCCGTCTCTGTTATCGTATCACCAGCGATTTCTTTGTCTTTTATCCAGACTAAGAAGCAGCCTTTCCATCTCATCGTGCACGTGGCTCCTCTTGCTAGACAAAATAGTCACGCCCTTGGATGGGATCATGGGAGAGATGCTGACCAATAGGAGAGCAGGATCTTATGGCGGTGACAAGCATCAGGAACCAATGAGAGCGGGAGGATGGTGGCGGGTCTACTTAGTTGGCGGCGGGCAAGTTTTAAAATTGTTATTGGTGGTCCGGGCGAATCTCGGGACTTTACAGCAACAACCTTTCGTATCCTGAACTATTTTCGTATGTAGAGCCAAAAAAATCTTTGTATTTGCTTTCGTAACTCGAATTTTTCGTAAGTTGAGCCTTTCGTATGTCGAGGTACCACTGTACTTGGATATCTGTTGTCCGAAATCAAAACTTTCAAACTGTATGGTTGGGTAGATGCTAACTAAAACCTGTTCAGCCCAAACTAACTGCATCTTGGCAGAGAGATGTATAAGCTGGGAAAGAAGTTGTTGCAAAAACTGAGTCAGGAAGCTGTAATTGGTGAAAAAGCCCCACCCAACTGCCTTGACGCAATGAACTGATGACTGAGGAAAATTAGTCATCGCAACCTCTTTAATAGTCTGTTTCTCTAGTATCCATCTCATCTTACTGGTCAAAGCTTTGAATTTCTCAGAGTCACAGGGGTAAGAAGTGAAGGTAACTTGTCAGATAGACAATGGAAGGCTCATCTGCAGAAAAGGAACCTAATAACCTTTGCTGAAGACTTAATGATACCAAAGTTTGGCCATTGTTATGTTCCAAGACCTCTGAACTTTCTGGGACACACCCCCCAGGTGGAGAGAGTTCATTTCTGACCAAAAACTCTCTAACTGGAATCATTCCAAGCAGTTTACATCTGATGGGAAAAAGACCACTGATGAAAGACTGTCATTCATAAATAGAACATCCTGACATCTTATACAATCTTTAAATTCTCCAACTATGACCCTTCCACCCTTTCTTCTACATTATTGATGGTATCAATTACAGCATGAGCAACTGATTGGAAGCCAAAAGATATGCATTTACTAGTCACATTCAGCTGTCATATGAACTTCCAGCATGAGAAATCGATTGGATGCCAAAAGGCGTACTATTTTACCAGTCAAAATCAGCAATCATGTGACCTTACAGCAAGAGCTATTGACTGGAAGCCAAAAGAACACATTTACCAGCCACATTTAGCTGTCATATGACTTTAAGTTGTTGGCCCCTCTCAAGATAAAAGACTGCAGATGTTATGTAGTGTTTTCTCAAAGGCATCTTTATTCTGCATGGCCATCAAGCTTTCAAAATGTTAACACTTTTGGGATCTTCACAGACATTGATGAATGTGGAGACTGAGAAGAAGGCTTTCCCTTGACATCATTAAGATGGCTTTTCAGTGACAAAGCTGGCCCTTTATCAGTTAGTATACAGCTAATCAATCAAAGTCTGGATGCCTACTCTGAATGCCAACCTAAAATTTTCCAACATTGGAACAGCCCTTGATATAACCCCATTTCTCTGAATGACTCGACTTGAAAGGAGCTACAGCGGTTGTTGGACATTCATTAATTGGTAATAAAATTTTGTACTTTTTCCTTGTTTACAGCATACTTTTTAATTTCTCTTTCGCTATTAATTTTTGAGTTCTTACATATTTTATGGTGTGACCTAGTACATATAGTATTTGATATCCTGAAACTTTGATGTGCCAACAAACATTGATGTGCAAAACGTTGTCTTATGTTTTGATGCATAATACATCATAGACCATCTTTGAAGTGCTGGGAAATCCACACTCAAGCTTTACAAAATGTAAATAACTAACTGATTGTTTCCCAAAATAAGGGTAGAATATTACATGCATATGTATGTACAGAAATTTAAAATGAGACAGTGTGTATCTTTACTTGGTTGATCACTGATGAGTTACTTTCTTACCTTTCATGCTAAAAATCTACCTAACCCTTGATCCCACCAAATCAGCCATTCATGTAAAGCAAGCTTGGACACTAACTAGGTTTGTTCGTCTGTCCTTGTGTACTTATATTCACTATTTTTCGTGATCACCCATTTTTGATCATTTATTATTTATCAAAATGCACTGAGTGTTTAATTATATGTCTGATTCCAATAATGAGTTTTTTAGATTAATAAGGTAATATTAGATATAATCTGTGGAAAAGCTGAAGTCTTAGGAAAAACTGTTTCATGCCAGTGTCAGAAATGTAAAAATTTTTTCTACTTCATTCTAAAATGACAAATTTTAAATCAATTTGTATCTTTCACAACTAACAAACATTTGGTCTTAACATAAGGATAAATTCCCTGGCACTAGCTGAAGTCCAGTTAAAAACACACAAGGAATTGGTGGCAATGGGTGTCAGCCAATAGGGGAGGAGGAGGAAGCTACGCAACCTGCTTTACCGCCACTACGCATCATCATACCAGTTTCTCTCTAACTGCCTTCATGGCAACAGTTCAATGGCCATCTTTCCCAAGAAGCCAGTTACATATTTCACACTTCCTGCCAGCATTATGCCCCCTTGTTCTCATTTTTTCTTTCTTTTTCGTTATGTTTTCTGTGTAACTGTAATAGAATTTAATTTTGTAAGACTATTTTAACTTATACTGCACTATTCACTATCAATATACATGACGGCTGTGGGTTTAAAATAAAAAAATTGGTGGTTTGCAGTAACTTACTTAAAAAAAAAAAAAAAAAAAAAAAAAAAGGCACACACACACACAAAAGCTTTAGCAGTTAGCAGGTTTTAGACAATTTTGTTTAGCATTATAGATCTGTCATAAATATTTAATCTTGAAATATTTTTAATAAACTTTTATACAGTACCAGTTGGTAGAACAAATACATTTACCAATACGTACCAGCATTGTTATTGTTACATTAATATTCAGATGTGTCGCAGATCTGATTCTTACCACATAATTTTAAGTGCTGCAATTTTTACGCTAGACTGCCCATTACCTACTATATTCAGAACAATCCAGGATTAGTTAAAATATACCCATTGAGTATTGTTTGTTTTTTATTGTATAATAAAATGCATGTATAAATCACTAAGAAAATTACATATAGCATCAACTACCACATAGGCTCTTATGTGTATTTTCATAATATGTACTGAGAACAGATTTGAAGATTCTGATGGGTTCTTTCAACCTATGTCAGTTTTCACCATACCTAAGGGGTTCAAGAACCAAAACCTTATGTATGTATAGAGGAGTCACTGTACTGTACATTTACGTGTAAGTAACACTTTATTCATTTATTTTATATGGTTTTAGACCTCCCTTGCCCTTCTCAAAGACAATCCTCTTTGAAAAAAAAAAAAAAAAACATATATGTATCACAAAGGAATCTCATGGCAGTTGCAATATACTGTATTTTCAAAAGTTCAAATAAAATTTTTTCAAGACAGGTTTTCTATGGCTAGGTTAGAGTACCTGTACAAAGCAATGACCTTTGCTTTGCTCTGCCAATGAAAATAATGATAAACAGTCATATCATATTACATGTTCAAAATAAACACCTCAACCATTATTCACTCACCTTAATACCATCTGCTGACATATCTTCCACATAATCATACTCTCCAACAACTACTGCTACCAAGTAGGTGGACATAAGAGGAGAGGGAGCAAACTTTACAACTTGCAAATTCGGATCAGACTCGCAAGGGCTCCTAGAGATTTCTGGCTGTACAAAAATTTGAAAATATATTAACAGCTGCTTTTACTTCCTAAAACAATGCTAGGTGTAAAATTAAGAAATACCTTCTTGCTGACCTATCTTTACTATGAGTGGTTTAACAAAATAACTGAGTGAACAATCATCCACCTATTAATCCCATGTAAAATAGAGGCAAGACACAATAGAATTCTTTTTATAACTTCATAACACTATTCCAAAGAGGTAAATATGAGACAAAATAAATTAGCTTACCATATTGGAAAGAGGCACTCTGTCATGAGGAACTACAAGTGTCATATTAAAACAGGCCTTAAGTGCTGGTTCATCCCAGCAAGGAAAACATCTTCTGGCATCTGTTGCTTCAAATTGTGTAACTGCTGAATATCTATCTTCACCACTCTCACTGCAAAGCAATTACATATATTTCAAGTGACAATTAAAAATTTGTTTCTTTTACAATGACAGATTAGTTTCCACATTTTATTAACTGCAAATATTTGATGTATAAAATTTAAGTTCTTTCTTGTAAAATATTCTACAGGATTATGAATGAAGTAAGAATTTAAAAATTTGCGTACCACTGTATAATTTTTTATTTTATACTGGAATAAGTCTTGAGAAGAAACCATGAATGGAACAAGAATATAGCAGTAAGATAATTATCAAAATCACCTAACAACTCACAGCCTAATATAAAGAAGCAATGTACCGGGTGTTTCGAAATTCGAGCCCCCCCCCCCAGGACAAATGGAAAGTTATGAAGTTTTCTGCTATAGCCTATCTCAAAGTACATTATCTTAAGTTTTTATTAAGCTATTTTTCATTTTATATTCCTTGTATTTTCAGACTGAGTGACGGAGTTAGATACAGCCATGGCTAACGACTCGGAGAAAATCAGATGGATTGACCGAATCCGGGCTATAACCTTCAGAGAGGCCAGGGATGCTGGCGCATCCTTCATTTCGTGTTCCTGGATAGCTATATACATTAAAAGAGATGAATCCTTTGTTAAAAGAAACTGGAACAAAAATCCATGACTGTCATCACAAAAAGAGTGAGAATCTTGCCTGAAGTCCTTTCTCAGGAGTCAAAAGACATCATAGCTGAGGCAGTGGGTAGACCAAGAAAGTCTTTACGTAAATTGGTGCTTGAACTAGAAACAAAAAGGGAAAAGAAGAGAAGTTATAGTGCTGTGTATCATGAGTTGAAAAAATCCGGTATCAAGCCATTTCATGTTATCAGCAAGCCCAACATCACTCAGCAACAGAGAGAAGACCGTGCATGGTTTTGTGGTTCACTTCTTAAAGATTGGGTTGAAGCTGACTTTCTCCATGTAGCTGCATAAGAGGAATTCATTTACACAGTCAGGAAGTCAAATCATAAAAATGACATAATTTGGGCTACAAAGTTGGATGATATCAGCGATGATGTGCGCAATCGCCAAGTTGTGAAATTTCCTGAATGTTTGGGAATTTTTCCGTTTCACACCCAAATGGTTAATGTGGATCATCAAAGAAAAAGGACAGTCAAGGAATGGCGAATACTTCCGAGAAACTGTGCTTCTGTGCTTACTAGTGGAGTATTTCCTTTCCTCAAAGATCCTGAAAATGTGTTATCTGTTGAAGAAGTCATATTTTTGCTTGATAAGGCACCATGTTTCAAGACTCTTCAGACAGGAGCTGCCTCGAAAGTTGTATCGATTTCTTCTCGTCAAGTGAATTTCCAGGTAGCTCCCCTGACCTTAATGTGTGTGAAAACATTGGTAGTGTCTTAAAGGATCGTGTTGAAGCGTGAACAGTGAACTATGATGGTATACCAAGCCTCAACGACCTGCAAAGAGAGGTGACTGAAGTGCTCAGGGAAATGGAGTTTGAGTCTCAGCTTTTATGAGATTTGCTGAAATCATACCCCTCAAGAATGCAGGCTGTGGTACAGCCAGATGGAGGCCACACAAAATATTAAATACTCAGAGAGAAACTTAACCCTTTAACGCCGATTGGACATATTAAACATCGACTAAAATTGTCTGTGGTATGCCGATTGGACGTATGGTACATCGACGAAAAAGGGATTTTGACGAAGGAAAAATCTATTTCTGGGGGAAGACCTGTGTTGCCCGGTGAAAAGTTCCTGTAGCTCATTTTTTAAGTATAAATAGATCCTAAATATACCAGAGAAAAAAGCTAGCATGGTATGCTGAGGTTACTACCCTCGCACGAGGCGAGTGGAAGCCACTACTCACAGGTCTTCTGCCAATTAGAGGATTCCTTTCCAAAATCCCTCCCACGGCGGGAGCTGTTACAAAGGCTAGAGCCGTTACAAAGGATGCTCTCCCTACCTCGCTCTCGCTCTTGCTACTACTACTCGACCCGCGCGCCATCTACATTCCTGGAATAGACACCCTAGCTTGGATTGGTTAAGGGTGGGGAAAGAAGAAAAAAGGGATGGGTTCACCAGGCGACACAGGTCTTCCCCCAGAAATAGATTTTTCCTTCGTCAAAATCCCTTTTCTGGGTTCAACCTGTGTCTGCCGGTGAAAAGGTATCAGAGAATTCCCATCCAAGCTTAACAGATACCAAACAAGTATATAAAAGGGGGGTAATGAAACCCAAGGTTCATTTAAGGAATAAAAAATTTTTTAAACGCACTGTAATGAGGCAGAAAATTTTCCTTATTTACTAATTACACTAGGCCTTAAACTATGGCTTAAAACTAATAATAATAACAAGATAATATAACCAGAAAATCTAAGCATGATATCTGAAGCAATATACAAGGGTATGTACAGACAGGTCCGTAAAACCAATATGGTCTCAACACTATATACATGTTCCGGTGGCGGGATGACAATGAACCATCCCGACCCGGAGGAGAGGTTTGGCAGGGAATACGGGCGAGGCAGGTAGGAAGGAGAGAGTATTAAGGGAAAAGAAGTGATCCAAGGCTAAGGAAAGGAGTTTGATAAGATTCATTATTCAGGGGAGACTATGCCCCCTGCAGCAACTGCTGCTAATTTAAGGGCCTCTAAGTTTTTTAAAAAAGTGGCGTTTAAAAACTGCTGGAGATTCCAACCCGTATATTTATTCAGGTCTTCGAAATTCATGTTGTGAAAGTAGTTAATGGAGGTAGCCACTGCTCGGATATCATGGACTGAATCCGGGTTGGCCAGTTTAATAAAGTACAGTATTTGTTGTCTAATACCTTTAAGAGAAATCGTACCACCTTTCTCTCTAATGAAAAGGGGGCCTGAAGATCTTTCGGATGTCCTGGCTAAGAAGGATTTAAGGGTAACGACAGGACACAATGATGTCCTGTGTAAGAGGAATGATTTTCCATGGAGCCCATCTGTTTTGTGGGTCCTCGTTTTTAGCCAAGAACCTCTGATCTGGGGATAGTAATACTTCACCCGACGGGAGGAATTCCATGTAGTCTGGATTCCTAGAGAGAGCCGAGAGTTCAGATATTCTGGCACCTGAGGCCATGCATGGCCATTAGGAATAAAGTTTTCCTAAGCAGGGTTATAAAAGAGCATGACTCATTAGTGTCTGAGGCTAATTTAAGTACATCATTCAAAAACCAGGAGACCGTATGAGGGTGGTCTATTGGTCTCAGACGGGCACATGCTCGTGGAATCAAGGAGAAGTATGAATCTGACAAGTTAATATTAAAGCAACCTGAAAAATCTTCCTTAAGGCTGACTTGGTTTTCGTAATGGTACTAGCGGCTAGGCCTTTCTCAAATAGAGTTCTAAAGAACGAAATTGTCAGATTCGTGGTCATTTTATGAGCCTCTGAGTCTTTTAGAAATTTGGCCAACTTCTTCACTGCTGAATCATATTGCCTGAGCGTTGATTCTCTTTTATCTGATTCTATGAATAAGATGTTTAGTGGATCAATACTAGCATCCTTTTGGGTTGCAAACTTCATGAAGTCCATAAAGTTAGGGCACCCAGAATTCTTGAGGAAGCTGACACAGTCTGGGTTTGTACTGTCTGTGTCAGTTCTGGACGAGGGATCCGTTTGGGTCAGAGCTTCAGTTCTAGAAGAAGCGGAAACCAGTTGATCTTTGGCCAATTGGGTGCCACTAATGCTACTTGTCCTGTGAAAGATCTTAGCTTGTGCAGGACCTTCATCAGAAGATTTACCGGTGGAAATAGGTAAATCTTCTGCCAATTGTTCCAATCTATGGACATCGCATCTGTGGCGTAAGCTAGAGGGTCCAGGTTGGGTGCCACGTACCATGATAGTTTGTGGTTGGATTCTGTGGCGAATAGGTCTACTTGAAGGTCCGGGGTTTGATTGCAAATCCACCGGAATGACTTCCTGTCCAGGGACCACTCCGATTCCAGCGGAGTTGTCCTGGAAAGTGCGTCTGCGATAACATTCTTTACTCCTGCCAGGTGAGTTGTTGACAGGTGCCAATGATTTTTCGCCGCCAATGAGAAAATCGCAATCAATACATGATTTAGTTTGCTTGACCTGGAGCCTCCTCTGTTTATGCAGTGTACCATCAATAGGCTGTCCGAGACTACTCTCACGATTGTTCCTGGCCGGAGCCAGTCGTTTTAAGGTCAGGAAAACTGCCCTAGCTTCTAGAACATTGATATGGAACTGGCGGAACATATCCGACCATGTTCCCTGTATTTTCTTGTACTGTAAATATCCTACCCAGCCGCTCAGTGATGCGTCCATGTGGATGGTTAGAGACGGCGGAGGGAATTGCAGTGGTACTGACTTGGCCATGTTCCGGCATTTCGTCCATGGACGAAGCCTCTTTGTTAGAATAGGTGGAATGATTGAGATCTTGTCCCTGAGATTGAAATTGGCTCTCTTTCTCCAGACTCGATTGATGTCCTTCAATCTGGTTTTTAATAGGACGTCTGTTACTGACGCGAACTGTAGCGAACCTAGGATTCTCTCTTGGGTACGCCGAGACGACTTATTGTTCTTGAGGAACTGTTTCGTAGCCGCTGCTATCTCCTTGGCCTTCTTGGGTGGAAGAGATAGCTTGTGTCTTATTAGGTCCCATTGGATCCCCAGCCTTTGGAAGCGGGAAGCCGGAACAAGCCAAGATTTTTCCATGTTTATCTGGAAGCCCAGAAATTTCAAGAATTTTATCATTCTGGCTGTTGATTTGCGGCACTCTTCGACGCTGGCTGCCCAAATGAGCCAGTCGTCTAGGTAGGCTACTAACATAACCCCTTGAGTTCTTAGTTCTTGAACTATCGTCTCTCCTAGTTTTGTGAATATCCTGGGTGCGATGTTGAGCCCGAAAGGCATGACTGAATGAGTAAGCCTTGTTTCCTAGCCCGAAGCCTAGGTACGGAGAGAAGTTCCTTGCTATTGGAACATGATAGTAAGCATCTGTAAGATCTATAGAGGTGGTGACGGCCCCACGGGAAAGTAAGGTCCGCACCTGCAAGACTGTCAACATGCGGAACTTGTTGCAATGAATGTATGAGTTGAGACAGGATAAGTTCAGAATCACTCTTCTTTTGTCAGAGTCCTTCTTTGGGACACTGAACATACGTCCTTGAAACTTTAGTCGTTTCACTCTTTTTATGGCCTTCTTCTGCAGGAGATCTTTGGTATAGTCTATAAGGTCCGCCGTTGGTATCTGATAAAATTTTATTGGTGGAGGGGCCCTTTCTCTCATTTCCACCCCAAACCTTTTGAGACTATACCGTGGGCCCTTAGACTGAAGGTCCAATAGTCCCGGAAGAGATAATCTCCCTCCTACCTGCGGGCTCTCACTGACTGGTTGCAGGTCTGTTACCTCTACCTCCTCGGAAGCCTCTACCCCTTGGTCCACCTCGTAGCCGGGAGCCACCTCTGGCCCTGCTACTTCCCGCATGCCTGTTGTGGCTGCGAAATAGATCCCTTGCTTCATAGGCGGGGTTAAAGGATGGGGAGGTCATTATAGCTGTGGAGGTTGAAGGCTGTTGGGCTGGCAGTGTTAGTAGTAAACAAACTGTTGCTGCGGATGAGCCTTAGACGTCAAAGGCTTACCGACTTGTGAAACCAGGACAGCTTGTACGACCGTTAGAGGACGGGAGGCCTGGTAAGGATTGAATCTCCTTGGCCTCTTCTTGGGTCTGGTTTGTTGTCCGGGGGTCTCAAATTTCTGTTTGAAGGGGAGTCCTGTTTGAAGCGGAGTCCCCAATGGACCCGGAGGCTCTGGTTGGCTCTGGCTGCTTCTTGAGACATTGTTAACCTCGTCTCCCGGGAACAGGTTTTCTCCCCATATTGAGGATTTTATCAGCCTATCAGGCTCATGCCTTATAGAGGCACCCGCCAGGACATACTTCCTACAAGCTTGTCTTGCCATCGCAAAATCGTAGAGGTCCGACTGGAAAATCTGTAGTAGACCTTTCGTCAGGATCCAGAACACCTGTTCGTCAAGGTAAGTGGAAGCTACCAACTCTGCCGTAGTGACCAAGTTGATAGATCTTCCTAGTCTTGATCTTGCTTCAAATTCCACCTTGATTAAATGGTCCGGAATTTTAGGCAGCTTCTCGGAGAATAGAGTGGAAACGCAATCCGGGTCAAGTTTACCTGCTGTAAACTTGGCCGAAGCGTTGTTCCAAAACTCCCTACCTGCGGGGAAGAGAAGAGAGGTAGCCTCTGTCTCCTTTAGTACTGGTAGGGGTTTGTCCTCTGCTGCCGCTTGTAGGGTTAGTTCCACTACCTTGTCTGAACAGGGCGACGGAACGTTGGCTGGGGTCACAAACATGGTGTAGGTACCCTTGTGTGGCGTCGACTCAGTGTTGACGCAATCCTAGTCGGAGAGGGTGCAAACCCAAACAGCTTGGGCTTGGTCCCTAGGGAAGATCACTGTCTCCTTCGGGACCTTGTCTATTCTGACTAGCGCGTGTTCCGCTAGTCTGACAAATCCAGGAAAAGGAAATTGGAGACCCTCCGGGAAGAGCTCAAAGTCCTCCAACGGACGGGTTCCGCACCCTTCAATTGTTAACTTCCCATCCAAGAATGGAGCATTTAGAGCTAACCGCCACGGGTTGTTCTTATCAAATGGCAGTAGTTTTGATGCATCCGGCACTGACATAGCCAGCGCCGGGGATCCGGAGTGGAGAAATCCGGTCAACATATCCTCCAGGGGCCTGACCTTCCCTAACCTTCGACATTAGAAGGTTAGCGAGGGTCTCATGGTCAAATCCAGACTCCGTCGCCTTGGATCTGGCGGACTTGGCTCTCGACCCCTTAGGGGGGAGAGAATCCTTGGCAGCAGGCGACTTAGCAGACGAAGTCGACGGCCGAGGGGCCTGAGATGACTCAGTCGCCGCTGATGGTGCTGGTTTGTATCCCTTTGGAAGGGATTTTCCCCAAAGCTTAGCCTACTCAAAGTCTCATCTCTCATTGTCATAAGTAATGCCAGCGGAACGGGCTGAAGCGGCGGATCAGAGGAAGATAATTCCTCTAACTGAACATGCCCGCCTCTATTGGGGGGAGCGTAGCTCCTAGCCCAAACCTGTAGCCGGAGCGGACAAGTGGGGAGAGAGACCACCGAGCAGCAGAGCTGTATAAATGCACAATCCGGAGCGATGTCCGCCAGCTGGTGCAGTACCAGACTGCTATAAGGCCGGCGGAGCTATCCACTCGGAGACATAAGGGATTACGTATAATACCAGTAACCCCACTACTCCCACTCCTCTCTTCCCCACTTAAGTGAAAACTCAAGTGGTCGTTCATCGATAAGACTACTAGCACCGCGAGTTATAAGCGTACGGCAAAGCCGAGCTAGGAAGTGGGGAAAGGGGGGGGGCGGGGGTAGGTGGTATGTGGGGTGGTCGGTCGTGATCGTCTGGCCACCAACCCGATCAGAGATGGTCACCTATTGAAAGCTGTGTAGCCTACTACTGCAAGGGTAGTAGGCCGACTGGGCCTATGGCCCGTCGTGATTGGTACAGCGACCGATCAGTGATCGCTCTCAACTAGGAGGACATGGCCTACTTCTAAAGGTTGTACTAAAGGAGGCTAGGCCAAGATGATACACAAACCAGACCACTTAATGTACAGCAATACAATAGACAATATATAAGAATAATATATACAATTAATAATGAGGCATCATGGAAGAGTTGCAAAGGAATATAAGGCAAAAGGAGAATACCCAGTATGGATCTAGCTAAACCTTCCGAGATCATTACAGAACCGGACAGGTTGGCCAAATCTCCTCCAAGACATCATGATGTGGACAGTGGCCCCCGACCAAACCTACTAAATTCGAATTTTTCAATCTAGATCGGCAGGGAGGATAGGTCCAACAATGTGATAAGAGAGAGAGGCTCTCTATCCTTGATATCCTCCCCTCTAGCACCATAGCGCCGGCAGGGGGAGAGGCATAAAGGGTACAGGGGTAGGGACACTTACCCTACCTTCCAAGCCTAACTTAGGCTTGGTCAGTTAAGACAGGGAGGGAAGCAACTCTACCAACCTCTCAGTGATATGAAATCAACGTGCATAATTCAACCTCTATTTGGTTCGTATTAAACAATAACTCATGCATGTCTCACACTGGGAGAGAGAGAGAGAGGACTCTCTCCTCTCCCGTGATAAATGCGATAGGCTACTAGTAGCCTAACAATTATACATGTACAATATGCTAAAATTACGCAGAGATAGGCACGAACACGCTCTTGAGAAGCTGGGGGGGGGCAGAGGCTAGAATATAAACTAATCAATCTTTCTTTAAAACCCCAGAGGACATCATGAGCACATTAGGCCTTCCCCCGAACCAATACTAACTTGGTCGGTTAAAATTAACCACGTAATATGAAATACGTCACTGATGATTGTATGGAATACTCAAAAAATCAAAAATGTGCATAAACAATATAATGTGCAATACCATAATGAGGTATCATGGAAGAGTTGCAAGAGGAACATAAGGTGTAAGGAAAATACCCAGCATAGGTCTAGCCTAACTCTCTGAGATCACTATGGATGCGGTCAGGTGGGCCAGATAAACCTCCAAGGACATCCTGGCGTGGACGGTGGACACTCAACCAAACCCTCCATACTCGAAATTTTCGATCTGGTCAGGTAGGGAGGATAGGTCCAACAGTATGACATGAGAGATACTCTCTATCCTTGATATCTTCCCCGTTAGCACCGTAGCCCAGACGGGGGGAGACGAAAGGGTATAGGGGTAGGGCCACCTAGCCTACCTTCCAAAGCCTAACCTAGGCCTGGTCGGTTAAGCTAGGGAAGGAAGCAACTCCTCCAACCTCTTGTGATATGAAAATCATAAATGTGCATAAACAATATAATATACAATAAACAATATAATATACAATACAATAATGAGGTATCACGGAAGAGTTGCAGGAGGAACATAAGGTGTAAGGAAAATACCCAGCATGGATCTAACTTAACTCTCCGAGATCACTATGGATCCGGTCAGGTAGGTCAGATAAACCTCCAAGGACGTCAAAGCGGGGACGGTGGGCACTCAACCAAACCCTCCATACTCGAAATTTTCGATCTGGACGGGTAGGGAGGATAGGTCCAACAGTATGACAAGAGAGATACTTTCTATTCTTGATATCCTCCCCGTTAGCACCGTAGCGCAGACAGGGGGAGAGGTACGGGTATAGGGGTAGGGGCACCTAGCCTACCTTCCAAAACCTTATCTAGGCGTGGTCGGTTAAGCTAGGGAAGGAAAGCAACTCATCCAACCTCTTCAGTGATATAAAATCATGAACATGCGTAAATCAAAAACCTATCTGGTGCACATTAAAACAATAACATATGCACGTCTCGTATCGGCAGAGAGAGAGAGAGAGAGGACTCCCTCCTCTACGATGATAAGTACGATAGGCTAGCTAGTAGCCCTAAAAGGCACATATATGATATGAAATATAAAATTAACATAAAAACAAGAATAGAAATAAATGAAATAATCAATAATAATGACGCACGCGTCTGATGATGCACTCAAATGGCGAATAAACTAGCGGCACCCCAGGAATGCATCGTAATCATACGAATTACGAAAACACAATTTGGAATACTCAAGTTGGATTGAAGAAGCAGAGTTCCATGGAAGACGTAGCTTCGGCAATTTAAGGCACCAAGGGAGCAATTGAAGACGCATGCGACCATCACAAATGCTAGTTACAGGAATGTAGATGGCGCACGGGTCGGGTGGTAGTAGCAAGAGCGAGAGCAAGGTAGGGGGAGTAATCTTCGTAACGGCTCTCGCCGTGGGAGGGATTTTGGAAAGGAATCTTCTAATTGGCAGAAGACCTGTGGGTAGTGGCTTCCACTCGCCTTGTACTTTAGACCCGACGCCCACTGGGTGCTCGCGCGAGGGTAGTAACCTCAGCATACCATGCTAGCTTTTTTCTCTGGTATATCTAGAATCTATTTAAACTTAGAAAAGTGAGCTACACGACTTTTCACCGGCAGACACAGGTCAAACCCGGAAATGCAAATTTTATGTAATATATAATATCAGAGAGAGCACAGTTCTATTCATTTGATTGTATAGTAAATTTTGTTAGTAGAGAAAACCACTTACAGGGATAAATGAACCTTCAGAATCTAAATCTCTTTTATTTTCTCATTTTTGAGTCCAGCAATATTGCTCTTTCATGGTTTCCTGAGAAGTTTTTTTTTCCAAAGCTAAATGCTTCAATCGCAAAGAAGACTGAGACAGGACTTGTTTTTATTCAGTATTATTTGTATAATCAGTGGTAAAAGTTAGAGGGAAATAACCTTTAGTCATTATGTATAAGTCATTAACTTTATAGAAAGGGGCTTTATGATGTTGGCACTCCAAAAATATAAATTTTAGGCATTATATAAATCAAGAGAGAGCACAGTTCTGTTCACTGAATTAAATTGTAAATGTCATGTCATATTTCTTATATGATAAAATAGTTTTAGTGCAAAAATCAGCCCTCTAACTCTATCAGTTTCACAGTTATTACAAAATAAATAAAATTTTCTTTTGCCATTTTCTCAAAATTTAGTTTTTTCAACAATAAGTCCTTATAACTTCAAGAGGACTGGACCAAAGTCCATGAATTAGAACTATATATATGTACTATCTTGATTTTAAAAAGCAAAACTGATTGAGTAAAACTTTTTTTTTATATATCATTTTTGAAGTGACTATGATTTTTTTCAAATGCAGAAAAATTAACTTTGATGTCAAATTTCTGAGCTTTTCTTTTTGAAAATTTCATTATTAGTTGAAGAATAGTGGTAAAAATTTTAAGCAAATCCCTTCAATCATAAGGTGGCTATAAGCACTTAGTTTATAATGGGGCCTTATGGAGTGAGTGCTCCCTTTTATGGAAACAATCAGGAATATCTCTTCAACCAATTCAAGAGATTCAATGTTGTCAGGGCAAGAGCCCATGACATTAGAGGTCTGAGCTTGTCTTTGGCATTTAAGAAGAATATGTCTGTTCATAGATTTCAGACGGCTGGCTCATGGTTACGACAAACCACTTTTACTTCTTTTTACTTGAAGGATGTTGCCTGTGGGGCCTATGACACTTTTTTCTTGGGTCCAGTGGTGGCTGCTCAACAAGTTTTGTAGCTCATCCAGTACCCCTGGAGGATCAGTTTGTATCTAGTCTAAGATGAGGGTATCAAAGTAAATTGAATGAAATGACTGGTCTTTTTTCTTTTCTATTTTCTATCTCCTTTACCTACAGGCAGTTAAGAGAGTACCATAATAAGCTGGAACGGACATGATACAGGTGAGTGAAGTAGCCATGTTGTTGAGAGTGATCATTAATGTAAGATACCTATCAATAGCAGGGCATTCCTCTCTTCAGCAAGGGGTGGGAGGAATGATAGCAAACCTACGTAAATAGCTATGTTGCTTTGTTTTTAGAACAGATAGCTTCTTATCTTCCGTAGATGCAATGAACTATGACATTATACGGAAACCAAGAAGTCTGAATCTAAGATAATCATATATATCTTAGGTTCTGAAATAGAGGTCAGTTATCTTGGAATTCTCTCATTGGGGAAATTGACCAACAGTGGCAAACCTCCAGTTGGTTAATAGTACCAAGAGTAAATCTATCCTAACATTAAGACAGATTTTGTTTTGTATATGAACAAATGACAAATTTTTAATCAACTGGTCTTTTTCATAACTAACAAACCTGAGGTCTTAACAAACAAAGGCCCACGACTGGTATTTAATTATGACTATCTTGTGTTCCAATAAACAGTAAAATAAGAAGTTTGTAAATTTCATGGTCATATACTAATTAAAATACTAAAAATTTGTAAATGAAAATTTTTTTTCTAATACATATGTAAGAATTACATTATATATATAAACCAGTGACCCCTGGGGTCATGGCATTAGGAGGTTCTACGTGACCAAAGCAGACCTAGATTACGCTATGCGCTGTCTGCAGTAGCCTGATCTAGCTCACAGCTTTGTCAACATTTTTATGTTTATGATAACTTTGCACAACAACTTCCATGGGAAGCGGTTGACCTGTTAACCTACGCCGGAAACTTGTAACTTCCGAGCCGGCAGACTACGTATGTGTTTTTATATGAATTGCTGAGATAGCTAATGTTCGCTATCGACGCGATGCTTTAGAATGGCAGTTCCACGCCAACTATCAAACATATCGGTCGTCCGGACGAGCTGCATCTCCCTAGTATGGAGTTACAGAATAAAGTTGTTAACTTGTTCAACTAGCCTGTTTGAATCATCTCCTCTAGACAAGAAAGAACCTCTCTACTAAGATATCCAAGGGAGATGAGAGGAACCAAACATTACTTACGGATGACAGCCGTAAGGAAAGAACAAAAAGTCTATCGCCAAGCGATAAGACATAAGAAGTGGTGGCAGAGGTGGGATTTTAATAGACACGTGATACGGAGTGATTAAGTGTGCTTAGTACCGCAGGTATGGCAATGTCCCAGTTGGGATCTGCCCCCCCTAAGGTGACCCTTAAAATGTTTAAAACCTTACGATTTGCCCTTTCCACTAGCCCATTAGACTCTGGGTGATAGATCATGGTATTGACTTTCTTTATACTAAGGAATTCGCACAAGGAGTTAAGGAAAGATTATTGAACTCCCCCGCCCGAGTCTGAGATAATGATGTGTGGAATTCCATGTTTACAAATGTAGCACTCGTAAAACTTCCTAGCGCACTCGACCGCGGTTTTTGTTTTAAGCGCTATAAGTTCTGTATATCGAGTCAAAGCGTCTATAATTACTAGGAGGTGCTTATTTCCTCTGTCTGACTCGTAAAATCCTGTTAATAAATCTAAATGTACTCTTTCAAAGGGTTGATTTGGCACGGGGTAAGCCCCTAGGCTGACAGGTGTCTTCGTTGTGCCCTTTGTATTCTTGACAAGTGCGACAATTTGCTATGTGCTTTTTTATATCTCTAAGCATCGTATGCCAATAAAATAAGGATTTGGCTTTCTGTGAGTTCAATAATCATTTCCTTAACTCCTTGTGCGAATTCCTAGTATAAAGAAAGTCAATACCATGATCTATCACCCAGATCTAATGGGCTAGTGGAAAGGGCAAATCGTAAGGTTTTAAACATTTTAAGGGTTCACCTTAGGGGGGGCAGATCCCAACTGGGACATTGCCATACCTGCGGTACTAAGCACACTTAATCACTCGTATCACGTGTCTATTAAAATGACACCGCACGAGGCACTGTCACGGTATCCCGGGTGCCCCGAACGCCTTTCCACATCTTAAAGCCCTACAATAATTTATCAAATCCTCTAAAGGATGTTATGGATGCAAGCATAAGTCGATATAATATAATTCGTAAGAATTTAGAAGAAGCACAGATCATAATGAAAAAAAATCATGATAAAATAGCTAAGCCAACTAGAACATATGCCGTGGGCGATCAGGTATAACAGACAAGTATACGTGCGTAAAGGTTTAAATTATAAACTGACACCTAAGTTTGAAGGCCCGTTTAACATTTTAGAAAATTTAACGGCCAATAGAGTTAGGGTTCAAAATGTATCCCAACCCACTGATGTGAGAATAGTCCCATTGGCACATATCAGAATCTAAAGAAAGGTAGATGGTAGTGAGGGAAAAAAAATGGTTGTATTTATGAAACTTGTATAATAAATTTATATTAAATAGTATATCTATTAATCATATTGTATGTAAACCTATTCTTTTACGCGAGTTATTACATCTGTTTTACTCATTGCAGGTTTTCAAAAATGAATCTGTTATTGTTAGGAGTGATATTGTTGTCATTCAGACAATCTTTGTTGTATGGAAAGAGCGCTAGGACTAAAGACATAGAATTTAATCATGGCTCGATTATCGAGAGAATCGATGATGTATTCATCGTGTCAAGTAATATTGTTATCGAGGTAGATATGCATGTATTTTCTTACCTGAAGATGACGTCCTTAACTTAAAGAATGACCTGATGAGGTTTGGTATTTCCCTTAAGGAAATGCATGAACGTAATTTTCATGCTAACTCAGAGATTTCACTAGCTCAAACACTAAGCGTCGCGGAAATGTTGTCTTATTGACATACCAAAATAAAACCGCCGAGGCAGAAGAACTCGCTCGTGACCTGCTGATGTGGTCTGTGACGGCACAATACTCTTGAACGCCGCAACCCGCTTATTCTAGCTGGACTAAACATCTTAGGATCAGTTGCGAACTAGGCTTAGGAATCTCAAATCGCCTCAAGATAAATAATCAAAATAAAAGAATTGAGTTTTTGCAACACAAAACGGAACTGGCCTTATCAGAACTTCGCAGCCAGTATCTTCGATCAATCAAATAATGAATATCGTTAATGAACATTCAAATAATATCGATCAGGTCATGGAAGTTCAACATTTGCTGGCTACTTTAGCTTACTATAGTTCGAAAATAGATCAATCCGTGTGAAAATATCACATTTTATTGAAAAGTCAAAAGATTACGTAGAAGCAATTACGTTAGCAAACAAAGGGTGTGTTATCTCCTCACCTCATGCCTATTAAAGATCTGACGTTAACTTTGGAAAACGGACGGGAGAAGCTAGGGTATATTCCTTTATTGGATGCCCATAAAGTAGAATTCTATTATAGCCTAAATCAGTCGCAGCGTAGAAAATTATAGAATTATGATCACAATTCCTTTTGATTCTTCCGATGCTGGCAATCGCTACAAAATCGCACCGTTTCCTACTTTTATGACGAATAACTCAAATCCAGTAATATCCAATTTAACGGGGCATGTACTGATTTCTTCTGATAAGAAATCATTTACAGTCAGTAAAGACTTAGATAAACTCACTCACTGTTCAGAAGCCATGAATAATAAAATTTGTACAGCTGACTCTTTTGAATTCTATCCTATATCAACGGATTCATGTGAGTTAGACTAGTGCTAAACGGCTCTCTCTCTCATACAAGCGAAGGTTGTCTGGGGAAACTTATCCCTTTTACGGTAATAAATTCAATTACAGGATGAATAATGGTTCCTGGATCCGTTATGATAAGGCCGGATTCGACGTCGTGTGTCCGGACACATCCACCGCCCATGCCCCTATCTTCGTAGCAGCCGTATGGTTGTACGGGGACATCTACAAACTATACCGTCAGAGGGGTCAACACGATAATACGCGAGAAGGCGTATTTCGCGAACTACACGTGCTACCACAATCATCCCATCACTACCTCTCCCATACAACGCATGCGAGTAGCTCATCGTTTGCACGCAACTGGCTGAGATGACCCACGCGTCATCGACTTATGCAGGTGGAGAAAAATCTTCGCTACTACATTTTGCTAGCCGTGTTCAGTGTGACGGCCATATTGGTTATCGCCGTCAACATCTTTGCTTGGCGTAGGCTGAGGCGTAAACAGAAGGATCTCCAAGGGAACGTACTGGCCCGTCTGGATGACGTACCCGTTAAACTCAAGTCTTTTGCGTTTAGGGCCGCCTGAACCTGGCCACTTCAGTTGTGCCTAGGGAATTGTCTGGAATTGTGTTGTGTGTGAAAACGCGGTCCGTATGCTGGCAAAATTGTAGGACAAGGGGGGGGGGGGGGGGGAAAGACTCACGCCTTTGCATTTGAACAGTTTAAAGTATCTCCAGGGGGGCCCCTAATAAATCATTATAGCCCAATATTATACATTAATATATTCCTAAAGTTATTTTTCGGGCACCTAATAAAATATCAGCCCTATATATATTACTTTTCTGCAGATTTCCATAAGTATACTATTATACCATTGTACAATTTAATATTATCTATTACAAAAGAGTGTCAAGTACTCTTTGAACACTTATCCATGATCATGCTATAATCATTATTTAGTAACCATTATTCTTAATCAGGTTACATGTTATCATATTAATCATGTATACATGTTTTGATTTTTACCATTTTATTATTTTTGGGTACATAATCATTATTATTACCAAAACATGGATCTATATTTTCCATGCATTTATCTTTGTTTATGAATATGTCAACAAGGGTATGTAACAGAACCTTGCTTTTATGCATTTAATCACTTAGTATGTTACGAGCACGCTCCTATGGACAATGTTTAAAGTAATTTTTTTTTATTCAAGGCTTGAATAGGTAGCAGACCGAGCCTAATGTAAGAATTACATTATATATATAAACCAGTGACCTGGGTCATGGCATTAGGAGGGTTCTACGTGACCAAAGCAGACCTAGATTACGCTATGCGCTGTCTGCAGTAGCCTGATCTAGCTACAAGCTTTGTCAACATTTTTATGTTTTATGATAACTTTGCACAACAACTTCCATGGGAAGCGGTTGACCTGTTAACCTACGCCGGAAACTTGTAACTTCCGAGCCGGCGACTACGTATGTTGTTTTTATATGAATTGCTGAGATAGCTAATGTTCCGCTATCGACGCGATGCTTTAGAATGGCAGTTCCACGCCAACTATCAAACATATCGGTCGTCCGACCGAGCTGCATCTCTAGTATGGAGTTACAGAATAAAGTTGTTAACTTGTTCAACTAGCCTGTTTGAATCATCTCCTCTAGACAAGAAAGAACCTCTCTACTAAGATATCCAAGGGAGATGAGAGGAACCAAACATTACTTACGGATGACAGCCGTAAGGAAAGAACAAAAAGTCTATCGCCAAGCGATAAGACATAAGACATATACCTTGATTTTTATTGAGTATATGAATTATGTAATGATGAGGATATGAACAAATGGCAGACTTTAAAATGAATTGAAAGCCTACTAAAATACAAATTGAACTATATCTTTTAAACAAGATACTGAAACAAAGGTCTACCAAGACCTAAAGAAAGAATTCTTTTAAGCTGGTAAATTCATATCTTCATGAAACAGGACTCTTTCTTAATGCTCAAGATCATTAATAAAAAAAAAAATTTAAATAGATAACAAGAACCTTACCCATGCAATAATACTTATATTAATAGTAAACATTACAATAAATAGAAAATCTAAGCCATGTTTTAAATGAATATAGAAATTAAAATGTTCATTCTACACTTACGAGGTGTACTTGCTACGGTACATTCCTTTCATCTTGTCATTCAATTCCCCATCAAATGCCAAACTAAGTTTAGCTGTTCCAATCGGAAGTGTTTCTTGAAAAGTAAGGGCAACCATTTCTGTAGCAGCAGTAATTTCAGTGGACTCTGGAATCAATACCTCGCCTGAAGACAGTGTAACTTTGACATCTCGTAGAGTCAAATCCACAGAGTTGAATCTTATCTGCTTGGTTGCTTCCTTGATCTGTTGATAACAATTTTCAATAAGTCATCCTAATCAGTGTTCACAGTCTATGCTGCACATTATGGAGAACTTGCCTGATTCATCAGCCATGCATCATTACAATTAAATAAATAGATTAAAATAATTACAGTTAAATAAATAGATTAAAATAAAAGTTTCAATAGATATCACACATAAACATCAAACCCACAAGCACAGTTCACTTACTTCCAATTCAACTTCTTCTGAGCCATGAAATACCAACAAACTTAAACTAGGAAATTGAGGATAGAAGCTGGATTATTATAACTTTTGGCTTGACATTTTCTGGCAGACGCTCAAATGGCTTTGGCTCAGGCATTGTTGTGCTTTTCCTGAAAGATACAGAAAATATATTCAATTATGTAAGTACATCCATAAATATAATTATATATATATAATTATATAATGTTTGTGTGTGTGTAACTTGTACGGTACAAAAATATCAATGTTTATATATGTATGCATATATATATGTACACAGTAGTAGTAGTAGTTGTTGTAATAATCATTAACTAAGCAAATGTTTGCTACTAATAATGATTTATTGAAAGAAAACAATGCTCTCGTATCCATATCCATGGGGGGGGGGGGGTGGGGGGGGGGGGGGTCACATGAACTAGGTGGACTCCCCCTCTAATGTGCCACTGCTCTGACCTGGGGCTCAACATATGTTTCTTTTAGCTCAGCTCTTAACCCTTAGTGGGCGGACATGCTTACTAGAGTAGCAATAACAGGTTTTGGGTGGTGGATGGAGTCACTCAAGGAGAGTAACAATATTACGCGTCATCGATTTAGGGGAATCAGGCGCCATTACTTCTAAAGCCCATAAATTCACTAATGACAACTTTTAGACTGACTAAAATCAACTGGACGATTCATGAGAGAGGAGTTAGTTGGGATCTTGACTTCAAGGGAGGATGTAGGTAGTGCCTCTCTCTCACACATATTTTTTTTATAAATTTGCTCATTATTATACCAGGAGGTTGCTGTTGATAGTATATCAGTTATAAATGTAATTTTGCAAAGAAGAGTGCAAAGTATTATCAGAGAAAAACATGAATAAATCCAAAAAAGTGATTGCATCTTTGTTCTTGGTAAATTAATGAAAATATTTTACAAATATGCTCAGAATTTATTACTAATTTTATTTCTTATCTGTTTTGATATTGCGAACTATAATTATAATTTTAAAAAATATAATCTTATTTATACGGAAAATCATGTATAACTTCGTAAAATTTATGATTGCCTTGTAAAAGAGGCCCCACAAGGATTTCTAAATAGTAGTCATGTTTAACTTTTTGTTTAGAACATTTCTCTTACAATATGTGCATTAGTCTATCTCCCTCTATCCATGGAAGTGGTTTTTTTTTTTTTTAAATTAGCCGACCTCAAAGTTTTGCCAGTCTGGGGTGCTGTAGTATATTGATTTATTACCCTGGCTCCTAAGGTTAAGGGTTAATGTTGATTTAATTATATTTTTTCTAATCTGAAATTTGGTGGCCCCTCTGTCATTTGGTGCCCTAAGCAGCCGCAGAGCCCCGGTTACAAAGATATTTAGTCTCTTACCATTCTTTCCAATGGAGTTGGTACTTAACTCAGCACAGACGGGAGTGGTGTTGATATTTCTAAGGAACAAATATCAAAAATGCTTCATTACCAATGTTTCAAGTTCACATTAAAACATAGCAACGCAGGTAAAATTTACTATCCCATTTCGGACCTGAAAATATAATCTTACCATGTTTTACCTAATGTGTGCTTTGAATGTTTCATTACCAAGTGACCTAACCAACCATTTACCTTAGGTAATCTGAATGAGAACTACGCTACCGAAGAGATTAAAGTCTTTGTATGGCCCTCGCTTTGTGTTTTACTACACCCGCAGCCAAAAACTCAGCCTTCCCAGTGGTCCCCAAAATTGGCTTACTACCTAGCCTATTTAGCTAGTACCTACCTACTAGCTATTAGGTAAATAGTACTACTAATTTGCAACAGAAACAAATGTCAGAAATGCTCAAAACACATTGAAACATCTGGGTAGATCTACTATAGGGTAAAAAACCGCATGGTACAGGGGTGGACCATGTACGATCAATGTGTACAACCCCAAAAAAAGTACATTATAACGCGTCCTGACATCGGAGATGTGCATCAGACGCGACTTCTTGTTAGTGAGAAACGGAGCTAAAGACCTCTACTCCGGTGTCAGGACGCGTTATAATGTACTTTTCTTGGGGTTGTACACATTGATCGTACATGGTCCACCCCTGTACCATGCGGTTTTTTACCCTAGCCTATTTTCTGTTTATAGGCTATACTAGTCTCCTACTACCTAGGTAGTAAAAGGCCTACCTTGGAGCTACCCGGCTATAGGAAAATTATATTTACAAGTCCAGATGTCATACTAGGCCTAATGGTTTAAAGTAAAATTTAATGGACAAGCACACAAAAATGGGCTGCTACTTATCACAGCATTCAGTGGAGTAGACCTCGTAGCCTATTAAGCAGCGGAAACTAGCCTATACAATTGTTTAAAAAACAGATCTTTAATTTTTACATCAACGATTCTTTTTAAAAAAAAAAACAGATGTTAAATTTTTACATCAACGATTCTTCCTGTTTTTTAGCACAAAAATAAAATAAATAAATAAATAAAAACGACGGTGCAGTGGGCAAGCCTAACCTTTCGTCTTCGGGCTGTGTTAGGTGGTATCTAGCTACTAATTTGGGATACTAGCTCAGGAATTAATTCATCGACACACCTCGCCCATGGCACCGTTTTGGCATTGGGGTAAACTAAACACTTCGGGGAGGTCAAAGGTGGGTAGAGGAGGCCAGGGTACTAGGTAGCCTGGCAACGTTACTAGGCTTATCACTCGGAGATAGACCTAATACATTGGACTTAACTATTTAATTTGGCAGAATGAAACCTAACTTCCACAACCCTACTACATACTATAGTTCGGCCATTCTTTCCACAAACGATCCAGTAAGCATTCAAAAGTAGCGGTTCAAATTAAATGGAAAAACACGAAGAAACAATTTACCGAGAGTAACGAGAGTAATGACAAACGACCGGCAACAACTATACTATTCTACCCTGGAGAGTTTGCAATTGCAACTCGATGTCACATCTCTCAGCTCATAAACAACGCAATTGCTAAGTATT
>NC_087200.1:173223308-173283629 GCF_015104395.2 Macrobrachium nipponense | reverse complement strand
GTCCATTTTTGTGTGGCTATTTAGTTCCCCCTCATACCAGTTCCTCTACTTATAAGTATTAGTATATTTCACATTACCATATTTAAATTTTTCCTTGTAGAAAAAACTACAGAAAGCTTAGTAGAATTAGGTATTATGCTGTTTTCCTGTAAACAGTTTGGTTATATTTCAAGCAGCATCCACAACAAGGAACAGCCAACCAAAAGAATACATAATAATGATAGTAATGATGACAATAATTTTTAGAAGTAGACCAGTTTTTAACCCTTAATGGATGGATTGATCCTCGGGAGTAGTAATAACAGGTTTAGGGTGGTGGATGGAGTGATCCTATAGATAAACGATATTACGCACCATCGATTTGGAAAGAATCGGGCGGGAAAGAGGTGCCAATACTTTTATAGCCCATAAATTCACCAATGGCAACTTTTACACTGGCTAAAATCCTGAGCTGGGTGTCTCAGGCCTTCAGTTCTGCTTGTGACTTGAAGGGAGAATGTTCTGCGTCTTTCTCTCACACGACGTCTTTTTGTGATTTTGCTCATAAATATACCAAGGGGTTGCTGTTGTATTTTGTTCTTGTCTTTTTAACGATAAGTAATGTCGTTTAATGTCAATGTTTAACAAAGAAAAGTGGGCAAGGAAATAGTGAAAAACCATGTAAAAGTAAAAAAAAAAGTTACTGAATCTTCATTTTTGGTAAATTTACGTAAATATTTTTCAACAAATATGCTAAGTATTTGTTTCTGCTTTTATTTCTTATCTGTTTTGATATTGTGTGAGCAGTAATTATAATTTTACAAAATAAAATAAATTTATGTATGAGAAAAAACATATATGAGTTAGTAAAATTTACGATTGTCATGTGAAAGAGAGACTACGAGGGGTTGTAAATAGTCATTTCAGGTATATTTTGCCTCTACTCATCCTTGGTATACAAATGTAGACACATTAAAGTTTTTCTTAAATGAGTTGCAACATAAATAATAGGTGCCAAGCAGGTTAATGTGCAGCTGTAGTCAGATATCAATTCTTGTTTCCATTTGGGCAACTTTTTTTCTGAATTTTTCCTGATAGGAGAATGTGGAAATGGTATATTCAGCCAGGCATCTGTGTGAGTGGAATCAGGTGTCTAGTTTGTTGTTCATCCTTGGCTGTTTATTACTTGGTTTGCACCAGGAGTTTTTGATGTACAATGAGTCTTCTGTTTTAATGAATGGAGGGAGATTCTTCCACTGTGCTCATTGAACATCAAAGTTGCTGAATATGCAAGGCCTGCAATGAACATCAAAGTTGTAGAATATATAAGGCCTCCAATGAACATCAAATGTGCTCAATATATAAAGCCTGCAATGAACATCAAAGTTGTTGAATATGTAAGGCCTTCAATGAACATCAAATTTGCTCAATATATAAAGTCTGCAATGAACATCAAAGTTGTTGAATATGTAAGGCCTCCAATGAACATCAAATTTGCTCAATATATAAAGCCTCCAATGAACATCAAATTTGCTCAATATATAAGGCCTGCAATGAACATCAAAGTTGCTGAATATATAAGGCCTCCAATCAAATATTGTACAAGTGATGGAAGCCCTATACATACAGCTGTGTTCCACTGAGAACCTTTGTTGCCTATCCTGGAAATGACCACCATCCCACTAAGGATGGCAATTGAACTAGATAACTCCCACCCCTCTCATCATTCTAAGAAGTTAACCATCTGGAAGTAAGAATCTACATTTGACTATGTCCCACTTCAAACCCACCCATACTACATTGCAGCTCATATATTTTTATGATTACATAGTCATACAGAACCTTCATTTGTATGCTGAATATGTTGAGATCATAATTTCATGTAACATTGCTTCTGCAAGAGAGGGTCTCAAGTCATTATCATTATCATTTTTAAATGGGTCATGATGATGACTAGGATTTATTCATGTTATTTTATGCACACAGAATAAATTGTCAACTTAGTCCTTGTTTCAGTATGTGACAATGACCTTTAATTTTGCAGGATTTCCGTTCTGGAATGAACATTTATTTGACAAGACACCAGTATGGAAATACTTACACTGAAGATCTGTGGGCAGCTCTAAGTGAGGCTTCAAGTAAACCTGTTGCTGAGGTCATGAGTACATGGACTAAGCAGACAGGGTTTCCTATGATTTCTGTAACATCTCATCAGGATGGGGATAACAGGGTTCTCACATTAACACAACAGAGATTCTTGGCTGATGGATCTGTAGGTATGTAGTTTTTATGCTTTCATGACACACATGATGTTCAGTTTTGTTTCAAAGAGGCCACTTAAGAATGGTAATGCATGTTTAGTAATCTATGTTAGGTGTCAGAATGAACCTTATTCTGCTCTGGTAATGAATGTTAAAATTTGTTAATTTATCAGTGTTAGGGAAAACAGACATGATATTTGTTTTTATGAAATGCTTATTTAATTTTGTTGGAAAATTGTAATTGTCCCATCAAGTTTTTCAAATTTAAAATTGCAGATATTTTTTTATAGTGATTACTTTTGTGGTTGTTTGAAATGATGAGTCTTCTTGTAAGCATGATCATTCTTGGTGTTCTGGACATGATAATGTGTTTGTTTATTTGCATTTCATGTCTTTATCTGCCATTGACCCTCATTCTTTATTTTTGTTTTTTTTTTTTTTTTTTTTTTTTTTTTTTTTTTTTTTTTTGTCTTGGTCTTCCAAGAGGAAGAGATACTGTTCAGAGGAAGAAGGTGAAGAAGGTATTGTCAGTATTGTCTGAGGGAAATGGACCACAGGTGTTTTCTTTCTTTCTGTTCCTGCCCCATCCCATACCATTTTTCTTGTTTCATAATCTGATGATACCCCTACCATATTGGAATTATAAGTAAATTGGCTGACTATCAAGCTGCTTGTGGAGTACATAGTATATTTAGGTCAGGGATTCTCCTTATCCCATTTATGTACCTGCTTCCCAAGCCTCTGTTAGTGTATTTTTGAGGTGACCCCAAGAGACAATGGAGTAGTTACAGTTATATATGGCCTTCCCTAGACATTCAAAGTGAACTTTCTTTGTTTACTTTTATTGAGCATTTGATGAAGGCCAAATTCTTGTAGTATCAGGATCTGATCACATTGGCTTTGGCTACCTTACAAGATTTGGCAGTTGAATCTGTTGTTATTCCTGCTATAGCCACTGCATCAGCTGCTGCTGCTGTCCATTTGGAAATGTGTGTTGTGTTTGTGGTTATTGGAGAGGTTGAAATGGAAATGAACCTAGGTCAAGGAAGGCAGAGGAAATGCAGCCATTCCTTGTCTTCTCCTTCCTCCTCACTTTCCATGTCTTTCTTTTCTCAGGATTGTAGGAGTGTAAGAAGGTCTTGGAAGGCAGCCACAGCTGCCATAAGAAGGCTTCTTATGATTATATATCAGTTTTCAGTTATTTTATTTTTATTGTTATTGTTATTTTCTGCATTGTTGAATTGTGGTGGATGTTCAATGTATGGGAAATATGTGGTGGATATTAGGAAATGTCTGGATGTATTTAAGTTGTGTTGTGACGTCATAGAAGAGAAGATGGCGGCGGCTTCGGGTGCAAAAACTAAACAATAACAGAGCGGGAGAAGGAGACAAGTACAAGGGTTGTTTGATTGGTAGGAGAGAGAGCTCTGTCTGATAGGAGTTTTGGGTTGCAAGTCTTGTTGTGGTGGTGTTTAAAATTTTAAGCATAAGTATGCTGGGACCGGAGAATGTGAACAGGTGGGTAGATTTGTGTTAAAAAGTAAAGATTAGGCTAGGAAAATATTCAAACTGGTTGATTAAAGAGGGTAGGATCAAATAATGAACAAAGGGAGATAAGATGGAGAAGGGAAAATCCGAGATTTAGCGGGATACAAGAAGACTACAAAGGGTGGAGAGGGACAAGTTGAAGATTGGCTAGTGGTGTTTGGAGAAGATGTAAAATACCCGGCGATAGAGAGAAGAATGAGCTTAAAAGGAAAAGCGCAAGAAGTAGCGAAAGGAATAGATATAGATGAACTTAGGGGTACAGAGGGTCCAAAGATAATCCTATCTAAACTAGATGAAGCCTACCGAACTCTTAAACGCCTATTGGACGTATTTTATGTTGCGATAAATTGTCTGTCGGGTGCCGATTGGACGTATTTTACTTTGACATAGAAAAGTTTTTTTTTTTAAATTCGCGGAAAAATGCTTATAGGCCTACCAGCCAAAAACTTTTAATCACACACCTTGGGGGATGCTGGTAGTTCACGGATCAAGGTGTTGTTTTGTTTACAAACGTTGCGCAGGTGCGCAAGCGCGAATTTCTTTCTTATCGCACTAAAAAGTATCAGTGACACATCTCAGAAATTATTTCGTCACTTTGACATAATTTTTGCACCATTTTAAATTAGCCGTTACATGGAGTATTATATATGTAAATGTGCGCAATTTCATGTAGAATACAACAAAAAAATACTCATGATTGTAGCTTTTATCAATTTTGAAATATTTTCATATAAATAACAATAAGTGCCAAAATTTCAACCTTCGGTCAACTTTTACTACCGAAATGGTCGAAAAACACAATTGTAAGCTAAAACTCTTATATTTTAGTAATATTCAATCATTTACCTTCATTTTGCAACAAATTGGAAGTCTCTAGCACAATATTTCGATTTATGGTGAATTTATGAAAAAACTTCCATATGTCCGCGCGGTAACTCTTCCGAAAAAATCATACGTGCGATTGTCGTAATGTTTGCACCATTTTAAATTAGCCGTTACATAAAGTTTTATATATGGAAATGTGCGCAATTTCATGCACAATACAACTAAAAACAACCCATAGTTGTAGCTTTTATCAGTTTTGAAAAATTTTCATATAAATAACGATAAGTGCAAAAATTTCAACCTTCGGTCAACTATGACTCTACTGAAATGGTAAAAAAACGCAATTGTAAGCTAAAGCTCGTATATTCTAGTAATATTCAATCATTTACCTTCATTTTGCAACAAATTGGAAGTCTTTAGCACAATATTTTGATTTATGGTGAATTTATAAAAAAAAAAAAAATTTCCTTACGTCTGCGCGGTAACTCTTCCGAAAAAATCATATGTGCGATTGTCGTAATGTTTGCACCATTTTAAATTAGCCGTTACATAAAGTTTTATATATAAAAATGTGTGCAATTTCATGTAGAATACAACCAAAAATAATTGAAGGTTGTAGCTTTTCTCATTTTCGAAATATTTGCATATAAATCACGATAAATAGAAAAAAAACCACATTCAGTCAACTTTGACTCTACTGAAATGGTTGAAAAATGCAATTGTAAGCTAAAACTCTTACAGTCTAGTAATATTCAGTCATTTATCTTCATTTTGAAACAAATTTGAAGTCTCTAGCACAATATTTAGATTTATGGTGAATTTTAAAATAAACTTTCCTTCCCTCCGGTCGCTGATTCTCCGCCGCAAATCTCCGAAATGCGTAAGTCGCATTCTCGGAGTATTTGCTCCGTTTCATATTAAGCGTTTCATAGAGTTTTATATATGAAAATGTGCACAATTTCATGTAGAATACAACAAAAATAATTGAAGGTTGTAGCTTTTCTCATTTTTGAAATATTTGCATATAAAAAAATACATTAAAAAATTCGACATTTGGCCAACTTTAACTCGTCCAAAATGGTCGAAAACTGCAATTGTAAGCTAAAACTCTTACAGTATGGTAATATTCAATCATTTATCTTCATTTTGAAACAAATTTGAAGTCTCTAGAACAATATTTAGATTTATGGTGAATTTTTGAAAAAAACATTTTTTTATGTCTGCTTGTTACGAATTCATGCATCATTTTGTGATAATATTTTCTCTGTGTTGCTTTGATCGTTTTACTAGTGTTACATACCAAAATGATCGCAATTTAGTGTACAATACAACGAAAAAATAATTAACTCGTTAGCTTTAACCGTTTGCTCACAGCGCGATTTGAATACAATTATATATGAAATTTTGTTTTCGCGCTATCATATATCGCATTATTTATATTTGATAATGATATATTTTTTTTTCATCTCTGATGGTTGCATACTAAACTTCAGGCAATGACAAAAAAAGGAGCCAAAAATGAACTCTTAATCCTGAAAACTAAGCACGTTATGATTTTTTGAAAAAAAATATTTTTTCCGCTTCGGCGCTCACTCCGAGACCCCCTCGACATACGGGAGACGATTTTTATTATACCCCTTCGGCGTTTAAGGGCTAAAAGGACATGCTAATGGAGAATTATAGTAAAATGAAAAACTTTTAAAATAGGAAGAGAATAGAGTGAAAAGATGAGACTTTAATTAGGAACATAAAGGCAGAATCAGAGTGTAACAGAGCAATGGGGGAAAAGCATGCTTGAAGGAGAAGCTAAGGGTTTTCATGCATTGGAGCAAGCAAATCTCACAGAATATAAAAAACAATTGTTATTAATAGCTTGCGGTCAAGGATAGTTAAAATATAAAACACCGTCAAATAATGAAAAGAATATACAAAGGATTTAGGCAATAAAAAGGAACGGGAATGGTGGGGGTCAGAAGGCAATGGGAGTTCTGGGAGAGGGAGAGAAAATCAGAGATATTGGGGAAAATGGAACCAAGGTAGGGGTGGAAGAAATCCCATAAACAAAGAAGGGAAAGTAGCATTATGTGCAACATCTTACTCGGAATGGCATAGGGCTAGGGAGTATCCTCACTATGAAGAAAACAAACAAAACAAGAAGAAAATAAACAGAAAACAGAACCAGGCCAGAAGAAGAAGTTTATGTAGGAGAAGTTAGTAAAATAGGGGAAAAATCATGGGAAGTGGTTGATGCAGTTTTAGACCCAGGATGTAAATCGACAGTGTCAAGGGAATTATGACTAGCACGCATTGTCATGGGCTTGAGTACAGAAGAATTGATGAGAATGAAGGATAATAGGACAGAGTCTAATAAAGTGTTTAATTTTGGTGAGCCATCTTATAAGTCTAAAGGAGTAATGGAAATACCAGTGGTACTGAAAAACAAGAAGTTTTATATGAAGACAGAAATTCTGCAGGGTGATATGATATACCATGGCTAATAGGTAAGAAAACCATGAACAAAATGGGTGAGACCATAAATTTGAAAGAAAATTGTCATAATAGAAGTATTAGGAGAAATGAAGGTAAAGTTAAGAGAAGACAAACTGGGTCATTTAAGATAACCAATAAGGAGGAGGAAGGTAGAACAATTATTACTAGAGGGTTTGAAGGGAAAGTCTGATGGAAATTAAGCACACAATGTAGAAATTTCATTTACAGTTTGATCACGGAAGTTTAGATACACAATGGAGAAATAACATTTACAGTTTGGTCACGGAAGTGGAGATAAAATATGGAAGTTAACAGAGGAAGCACAGTGGAATGATGGCTTGTAAGAGAAAGAAAAGGAGGAAATTAAAAAGCTACTAATGGACCTAATTGGAAATTTTGAGGTATGTAAAAGATACAAAAGAAACCCAGCTAAACCAGTAGTAGGAAAACATTTAATGAAGATGTAGCAGTGGATGTGGGAGAGATAGAATAGAGAAAGTTCTTGGTAATGGTGGATATGGTATTGTCAGGCTTTTTGGATAAAAGATAAGAAACCAGAAACTATAATAAAAACAATTTTTGATGGTTGGTTTGCTATATTTGGAGCTCCTTCCCAAATATTGTCAGACAATGGGGGAGAATTTCAAAATAAAGAAGTAAGGAGGATGGCAGAAAGATGGAATATTAAAATATTAGCCACAGCATCGGAATCCTCATGGAGCAGTGGATTATACGAAAAGACTGTAGGCATAATCAAGGAAAGTGTAAGAAAGATGATGGAGGATGAAGAAGTAGATTGGTCCAAAGCATTGAAATGGATAGTGAGTGCTAGGAACTGCTTAATAAATAATGAAGATTTCTCTCCTAACCAATTAGTATATAGAAAAAAAACTTCCCTGCCTAATCTAATGGGAGAAGAGAGTTCAAGTCCTGCAAGCAGAGAAAGGTATGGAAGAGAGTATGGTAAGAGACACACTGAATACAATGCATAAAGCCAGACAGGTGTTTATGAAAAATGAGTCATAATAAAAAAAGAATTGTGTTAAACAAAAATGTCAGAGAAAATAAATTTAAAGAAGCAGTGGTGGGAGATGAGGTATTCTATAAAAGAGAAAATTAAAATGAATGGAGAAGACCTGCTCAGGTAGTGGGAATATTGGGGAAAACAGTAATAGTTAAACATGATGAATCTTTAACAGAAGTAGCTAGAATACATATTACTAGGATTCAAAGACTATCACCAGAAACAGAAAGGATATCTTGAATAGATAAATCACATGTGAAAGGTAGATCTGATGGTCCAAGGTTTATAAATTGCTTCTGTCATAGACAAACCGTGAACCTTTATTGATTCATTTAACCCTTTACTGCCAACTGGATGTATTTTACGTCGACATTTTTTGTCTCTCGTGTGCCGACTGGACGTATTTTACGTCGACTTACAAAAGTTTTTTTTTAAATTCGCGGAAAAATACTTATAGGCCTACCAGCCTAAAACTTTTGAATCACGCGCCTTGGGGGATGCTGGGAGTTCACGGATCAAGGTGTTGTTTTGTTTACAATCGTTACGCAGGCGCGCAAGCGCGAATTTCTTACTTGCCGCACTAAAAAGTATCTGACACATCTCGGAAATTATTTTGTCACTTTGACATAATTTTTGTACCATTGTAAATTAGCCGTTACATGGAGTATTATATATGAAAATGTGTGCATTTTTATGTAAAATACAACAATAAAATACTCATGATTGTAGCTTTTATCAGTTTTGAGATATGTATTTTCATATAAATAACGATAATTGCCAAAATTTCAACCTTCGGTCAACTTTGACTCCACTGAAATGGTTTAAAAACGCAATTGTAAGCTAAAACTCTTATATTTTAGTAATATTCAATCATTTACCTTAATTTTGCAACTAATTGGAAGTTTCTAGCACAATATTTCGATTTATGGTGAATTTATGAAAAAACTTTTTCCTTACGTCCACGTGGTAACTCTTCCGAAAAAAATCATACATGCGATTGTGGTAATGTTTGCACCATTTTAAAATTAGCCGTTATATATGGAAATGTGCGCAATTTCATGCACAATACAACTAAAAACAACCCATGGTTGTAGCTTTTATCAGTTTTGAGATATTTTCATATAAATAACGATAATTGCCAAAAATTTCAACCTTCTTTCGGTCAACTTTGACTCTACCGAAATGGTCGAAAAAACGCAATCGTAAGCTAAAACGCTTATATTCTAGTAATATTCAAGCATTTACCTTCATTTTGCAACAAATTGGAAGTCTCATAGCACAATTTTCGATTTTATGGTGAATTTATGAAAAAAATAACATTTTCTTTACGTCCGCGCGGTAACTCTTCCGAAAAAATCATACGTGCGATTGTGGTAATGTTTGCACCATTTTAAATTAGCCGTTACATAAAGTTTTATATATGAAAATGTGCGCAATATCATGTAGAATACAACAAAAAATAATTGAAGGTTGTAGCTTTTCTCATTTTTGAAATATTTGCATATAAATCACGATAAATAGAAAAAAACCACGTTCGGTCAACTTTGACTACCGAAATGGTCGAAAAACGCAATTGTAAGCTAAAACTCTTACAGTCTAGTAATATTCAGTCATTTATCTTCATCTTGAAACAAATTCGAAGTCTCTAGCAAAATATTTAGATTTATGGTGAATTTAAAAAAAAAATCTTTCCTTCCCTCCGCACGCAGATTCTCCGCCACAAATCTCCGAAATGCGTACGTCCCATTCTCGGAGTATTTGCTCCGTTTCATATTAGGCATTTCATCGAGTTTTATATATGAAAATGTGTGCAATTTCATGTAGAATAAAACAAAAAATATTTGAAGGTTGTAGCTTTTCTTATTTCCGAAATAATTGCATATAAAAAATATATATATAAAAAAATTTGACATTCGGTCAACTTTAACTCGTCAGATATGGTCGAAAACTGCAACTGTAAGCTAATACTCTTGCAGTATAGTAATATTCAATCATTTGTCTTCATTTTGAAAGAATTTGGAAGTCTCTAGGACAATATTTAGATTTATGGTGAATTTTTGAGAAAAATATTTGTTTACGTCCGCGCGTTACGAATTCATGCATTATTTTGTGATAATATTTTCTCTGTGTTGCTTTTATCGTTTTACAATGTGTTATATACCAAAATGATTGCAATTTAGTGTACATTACAATGAAAAAAAAGTAACTTGTTACCTTTAACCATTTTGCGCACAGCGCGATTTGAATACAATTATATATGAAATTTCGTTTTTGCGCTATCATATATTGCATTATTTATATATGATAATGATAATTTTTTTCATTTCTGATGGTTGCATACTAAACTTCAGCCAATGACAATAAAAGGAGCCAAAAATGAACTCTTAATCTTGAAAACTAAGCGCGCTGTGATTTTTTGAAAAAAATATTTTTTCCGCTTCCGTGCTCACTCTGAAACACCTCTGGCACACGGGAGACAATTTTTTTTTACTGCTTCGGCGTAAGAGGGTTATTAGGCGCCATAAGCGCTGTTGATCGTACTGCGCTGTAACTAGATACCTATTCTTGTAAGCACCATTAACAACGCTTTAACATTGATAAATGTATTTTAAAAAACACTGTAAGATCGGAATAGCCTTAGTTGTTGCCACCGTAACTCGGGGATGCCTTGTACCTGTATGCGAGGGCTCGGGAGACTGGTGCTTCAGTGTCTGAGGCTACAACATATGACTGATATCTGCTATATGAATCCTTTTGCACATGTTCACCAGTGTGCCACCTGGTCACTCTTGGTCACCTGTCTTCCCTTTTAGACAAATGAGACCCAATCTCAACTCATCCAGTGTGTGCTCTTCCTCAAAGGAGCAAAGGGAAGAGTCTGCGGTTCCTCAGACTTACTATCAGCCCCTTGACTATTTACACCCAGTCCCAGGATATTCTTGCAATAGGTCTCCATACTGTCATGGGGATAACTAATTCCTTGCATAATGCTGACCCTAGACCCTATCTGCTTGACTGGCTGGTAGTGCTTAGGGGCCAGTGCTATCTGGTCCATGCGCTGTTCAGTGCTACACAGACCCATGCACAGCTCTGTGTGAGTTGGCAGTAAATAGTGTGCACCCCTGCTTGTCATGTTTAGGTATTGGGGCCTACCCAGCTGGTTCCACTCCAACAGCATGGCATGAAGACAGTGTAGGTGACTGTGAGTGGTAATGTTCATCGCTCTCCGATCATGACTGCTTCTAGGTATTGGCCTGGATATTTTTTGTGACTGCCAGAGCAGAATAGAAGTCAGGTTGCCATATCTCTCTCCCTTTTGGTGGGGACCTTAGTTTGCCTTGTCACAAATTCATTGGTTCTTACTGCCTTTTGCCTATAGAGCAAGTTCAGGCCAAGCTGAAGAGGCAAATTAGATATTTGATGAGAAGCAAAGCAGGCAGTGAGAGAGCCAAAGAGGAGAAAGAACATGATGAGGAAATTCAGGGATGTCATATATGGATGAAGGGTTTCCTTTGACCTGGCTCTGGCAATGTTCCATAGACAGAGGTTGACAAAAGCAGACATGAGTGTGAGAAGCAGGTGCAGAGCAGGGACTGAGAGAGAGCCAAGGAGAAAGAACTGAGGAGGAAATTGAGGGATGCTATATAGAAATAATGAATTTCTTTTGAATTGGCTCTGGCAAAATGCCAGAGACAGAGGGGAAAGACTGTTGATGTGACTTGTATGCATAGGAAGGGAGAAACAGGACAGATGGGAGAGAAAGAGCCAAAGTGGGAACAAGAAGTTGGGAAATTGAGGGGTGTGGTATGGGCATCAATTAGTATTTCCTTTGGCTTGGCTTCTGGGAAGAAATGGTGGGAATGGATTTGGTGATGGGAGGGGTTCAGGTATTTTTGAAGAATGTAGTCTGTAAAATCTCACAGAATTATGTTTTATATAAAAACGCAAATATATGTAGGAAAAATTTGTTACTGGGAGTGGACCTGTTCCTAAGTACTAAGTTCTTTGCCATTTTGCTTTACTTTTTATATCAGTGATTGTGGTATTTATCTTTCCCAGTCCCATATAGGGAGGATTAGAGTCAGGAAGGGCATCTGTCTTTAACCTTACTGGCTGGGCTGGAATATAAATTAAGAACACCCCTAGACTGGGCAACTTTAAGGTTGGCCAGTTAAAAAAAATTACTAGAAAGATGATGATATGCAAATGCATGTAGTTTAAGAAATAAAAATGCTAAAAAATGTTCTGTACCATCCATGAGAAGTTGAAGGGGAATATTTTCAACCCTGTGCAGGCCTCTTGTCCATGACACTCATAAAAATACACTTACTTTAGCAAGTTATACCTGTTACACATGATCATTTTTAAATTTTATTTTGTAAAATTACAACTACTCACATATAATATCATAATAGGTAAGAACTAAAATCTGTAACAATCCCTGAGCAAAGTATATTTATGGTAAAATATTTATGAGATGTACTGGGATGGGGAGATGCTGTATCTTTTAGTGAGTTATACATGTTCTTTCTAATATTGTTTTGTACTTTATTTTGCAAAGTTACAATTACGACTGACATACAATCATAAAAGATGAGAGCTAAAGCCAGCAAGAATCTTTGAGTATATTTATTGGCAAATATATTCAAGATGTTCTGGGATTGGTAGATGTACTGCATTCCCCTGTGATGTCTTATGGGAGCCTGTCTTTGGATTTCTACCTCGCATCACCAATTGTGTGTGTGTTGCCATAAGAGTTGCCATAAGTCATTTATGGCCCATTCAATTTATTTGAACATTTTCCTTGCAAATTTCATTCAGACTGCATTGCACAAAATATAAATTCTCACCTAAACTGGCCTGGATCAAATGCCAATATGTATAGCTATTACTATGTCTAACATGATCACACCCAGCTGCAAGGGGTTCAAACATCTATGAAAACAAGTTATGCATTGAGCCATTCAGTGAATGTTAGAATTGCCAAGACATCATCATGAAGCAGCCCACAGATAAATTCCCTGAACTATGTGGCCATGCAAGGGCTGCCACATCAAGAATAGGTGTAGCAAAAATAAGCATGCTCAACCCTTTAGAAATATGAATGTAGGAACAACAGGCTGGTCTAGCGGTTATGAGGGACTTCCTTTTCTTATTTTTAGTGTGGGATGGTCATGCATTTCGTGGAACTGAGTCCTTTGCTGTTAGATGTAGGAGGAAGTTTCCTTGGCTTCAAGATGGAGAATACTTTGAGGATTGAGGTGGTATAATGCCATTAAAAACCTGATGTAACTCCTAGAATCAGTCCTCTAAGCTGAACCTTGATGAAAATCTTGGGAAATCTCGCAAAGAATAGGAGCAAAGTTCCCTTACTATCTTTAGGATACTCCTTGTAGGCTACAAGTCTCCTTGGGTGAACATTCCTGCTTCTGACAAGGAGGGCACAGAAAATGTTCATTGTCCAACAGTGACATGATCTATTTTTAGAAGTCTTCTCAACCTTGTTTTTAAGAACTTTATTCTGTCTTTTTCTCTTTGTTCTGAAATTCCTTTTCATAAACAAACAGGGTTTTTACTTGGACCAATACAACTCTAGTATTGTTTTTTATTTGGACTAATGCAACTCAGAGAGAGAGAGAGAGAGAGAGAGAGAGAGAGAGAGAGAGAGAGAGAGAGAGAGAGAGAGAGAGAGAGAGACCTACTAGTCAGCAACACTTCCCCTTCAAATCATAGTTAATTGACATATTTGATAGCTTTGCCTTCGAGCCTCTCTTTAACAGTTGATAAAAGATGAGGGAAATATTATTTGTTTATTAAAATACATATCTCATACACATTTTTTAATTGATACAGGTATATTATTATTATTATTTTTATTATTATTATTATTATTATTATTATTATTGTTTAATTTTATTAATATTTGAAAATTAGTATTTATTATTAGGTAAATCATGTATTTATCATACAAAACAAATAAACATATACATGTACCATAAAAATTCTCTCATCCTAGGAAAAGAGAGAGAGAGAGAAAGAGAGAATTATTTTCATTATTTAATGTTATTTAATTTACAAATAAAAACGTGAAAACTTATAATTGTTCATATTCGGAACAAACCTTTGGTCTTAACAATGAGATAAATCTTCTGGTGGCAGCGGGAAACCTATTAAAAAACAATCAAAGATTGTATATGCAAGGGATCTGTGGCAGCTGGCATCAAATGTGTAGAAGAGACGGAGTGTGGTCATCAACCACGCATGAACATCAAGAAGCAATTAGTCTTTCTTCAACCACCTTGGAGAGCAGATGATCACTTTGCTCTCCTTCCTGAGCTGGAATTTTGGATAGCCCATGATTCCTTCATGCTTTATTTTGCATGTCTTTGTGTGTTACTATGGATTCCTCCAAGAAGTCCCAGGTCCAACAGCAAATGCGTCCAGGCCTTCAAGGATTCCCATGTTCACGATTCTTAGCTTCCTCCTAGACTGACCCCATACAACTTGCAGTAGGTGTGTGCTAGTTTTTGTAATGTTGCCAATCCATGCCCGGAGTGTTGTTCCTGGCCTGTCATGCAGTGGAAAAACTACAAGAGGGAGCATTTTAGTATCTCTAAGCATCCTTCTTGAGAAGGGTTCACCCCTTTCAAGTGGATGCCTCTGCTTCCCCTTCTTCCAGACTTTTTCCGTCTGCATTTTCATTCATTGATGCCTTGTCTCCTTCCTTTTCTTCAATGGCTTTGTCTTTGGAAGTATCGGGAGTTGGTCTGGGTAATATTTTGTTTAATACAGGTCCCTCTCCTGGAGGGAGAAGTCCATTTGAGGAGGGAGGAGGCAGCACCATCTTGTTCTTTTGTTTCAAAGACCAATTCGCACAAGATGGCATCTGTGTGAGCCTCCTTAGGCTTACATGGAGTCGCCTCCTTTGAAGGCTTGTAGTCCCATTTCATGCCTACACGCTTTCCAGCCTTGGCTCCCCAGCAGCCCTGCCTCCATTAATTTGGGTTGAGTGTGCTGCTGCCCAGCGGGTTGCCCTTTATCTTGTCATCAGCAAGGCCATTAATTCAGGCTAATAGTCCAACGCACGCCCTGATATCACTCCCAGCATCATCTCTGCCTGTGATGTCAGGTCCAGTGACATCTTTCCCTCCTCCTGTTGCTGTGATGTCACATCCAGCTTCCTCCATGACGTCATCCCAGACGGTTCCCAATCCTTCAGAGTTGTTCTTACAGGCTGGTTGACAAACTGGACTGCCTTTCGAAGGAGATATCGTGGTATCTCTTAATAGACAGTGTCTTAGATCACCATCTTCCTCATTGTCTCCTTTGCCTTCGTCTCCCCCTCCTCGCTCTTGAGGTAGATACGGGAGGATTGAGGTCTTTGTTGCTTTGCCTTCTTGAAGCAGGAGAGATATTTCGTCTTCTTCCCCACACGGACATAAGTCTTCTCTTCACGTACGTGGAGGTGATTCTCTCTCTCTCAAGTTTGTGTGCTTGTGAAGGATGATCTTCCCCCTTCTCCTCAGAAGCCTCTTGCTGATTCTATCTCTTCGCTATTAGACCTTCAAGACGTTCTCTTCTTTGTAAGTCGCATTTGAGAGGTAAGCCTAGAGCTTCCTTGCCTGTTGATCTCCCCCATCGGTGTATTTCAAGTGATAGCAGTAAGGTTATGGTTGGTCATGGCTTTGATGCTGCCGATAGACATGTTTCTACTTCGCTTCGTGATGGTGTGAGTGTCTTTCACCAGTTACCAAGAAGCCTAGGCTTTCATCTTCTTGTTCTCCTAGGTCCTACATTCGCCGTTCGACTTCCAGAGCCAGGGTTTGTGACTTATCTAGGAAGAGAGTTCATGCTTCTCCTTTTCCCAGATGGTCTCACATATGTTGTTCGCCATCACACGACAGTGTTCCGGATTCGTTGCACAGCATTGTATATGATTCATCGTACGACCATGTATGTACTTCATTGCTCTGCTGCCTACTTGATTTGCCTCTGTTGTAGGCGGACGAATGTTCCCTTTCCTTCGTTCACGGATGTAATCCTTCAAGGGGAAGAGATGACGTTTGTCCTTCTAGGAGGAGCTCTCCAATGGCCAGAGGAACTGATAAAGATCTTTCTCAGCTGTCTACTTCAGGACTTACAGCTTCGTTGCCGGATCCAGAGGAGGGGGAGTCAGGAGTGCTTTCTTCTTACATGGAGGTTATTGATCTCATTTTTGAGTTCAATAATCTTTTTGAGAGGACTCAGACTCTGTCTTCCATGGCCCCTATAGGCATAGAGGCCTTGCTTGGCCTAGAGAAGGACGCGAAGACTATGAGCTACTATGGTCTGGGCATGCTCAATCAATTTTGCAACATGTTAATTCTTTGGTCTTGGGATGGGAGAATTCTCTTTGTTCCAATAGGTCTTTCTAGCTCCTTCCCCCTCCTCTCGTTCGGCATAAGAAATACTACTGAACTAGTCTGGTTCAGCTGAGGAGTAGACAAGTTAATTCAGATGTAATTCGTCTGAAGCCTGGCTTGACCTTGGATCATGTTAGGGCTGAGGGCCCTTCCTTATCTTTTCAAGAGGCTTCTACCATGGAGTCTACTGCCTCTTCTGCCTTTCAGACTGTCTCGTGGCTGGACTTGTCGTCAGCAGTGGCTAGGATAATGTCGTCCCATTCTGCTAGAGGTTCTGTCAACTCTCCTTTTATCATCAGACTGCTTCAGTCAGGTGCAAAGGCCATCTTGTACCTGGGACATGTGAATGCTAATTTGTAGGCTAACTTGCTCCTTATTAGAAGGGACGCAGCCCTTTCTAAAGTAGCTCGTTCTGTGAACTTGGAGTCCTTTTTGTCACTTCGGAACGGAGACCTAGAGTCCCAGCTCCTCTTTCCTAGAAGTCAGTTGGAGGATGCGATAGACAGATGCCGTTGACACCAACGATCGACTTGTCCAGCAGGCGGTCACTAAATTAGAGGCTTGTTATTGTCCTCCACCTCTACGGCAGAGTAAGTAATTACCTTCAAGGAAATTTTCCAAGCCATCAGCCTCCCCTAAGGCCTCTCAGCCAGTGCCTTCTATGAAGAAGCAGCTGCAGCAGTGTCCCTTTCAGCCTCAATCTTCCAAACTGGGAAGGGGAATTAGGGTCAGTGGCAGGTCAGGTCAGGTCAGGCTGTTGATAGAGAGTGTGCCACTCCCCACCTATTGCCACAGGTGGGGCTAATTGACAATTGCATGGAGCGGAGAAGTGGGTAGTAGATATCCTTCGGGTAGGGTATCTACTTCCATTCGACTTCTCTCCTCCTCTCTCCGATCATCATCTCCTGCACTTGATGTATGCTCAAACTTCTCCGAAGCACCTGGCTCTCCAGGAGGAAGTGTTGAAAATGCGGAGAAGATAGATCGTCCTTCCCCGGGGTTCTACAGTTGAGTCTTCCTGGTTCCAAAGACTGCAGACGATTGGAGGCCAGTGATAGACCTTTTCATGGTGTTCACAAGAGTCTTTACCCTAGTATCAGCGTAGGGTCATGCTCAGGGGATTTGCCTATTGAGATATCTCAATGGTTGGTTGGTCTTAGCAAGTTCCAGGGATAAACTGGTTTGGGACAAGGACCAACTTCACAAGTTTTGTCAGAGTGTAGGCATTGTGGTAAATCTGGAGAAGTCCAACCTTCTTCCCATGCAGAAAATCCTATACCTGGGAATGATGATAGATACAGTGTCATTGAGAGTTTTTCCGTCAGACCAGAGATTACAGAAGTTCAGGAATGTCACTTGCTCCTTCCTTTCAGTGGGGAGCAACTAACTCTCCAGTGGCAAGTTCTGGGTCTCTTGTCTTCTCTCGAAAAGCTGGTCCCTCATGGACGTCTCCATATTTGTTCCCTGCAGTGGAGACTCCAGCTCTTTTGTTCCCTGGCAGGAGATTCCCCTCAGCTCCAGATCCTTCTATCGGCAGAGGTAAGAAGCGACCTTCTGTGGTGGTTGGATGGCCAGAACCTGACAGTAGGAGTTCCTCTTCAGTCACTCCCTTCAGATCTGCTCCTGCTCTCAGACGCATGCTCTGAGGGTTGGGATGCTCACCTCAAAGAGCTCCTGGCCTTGCAGGTTTAGAGTGCACAGGGCAAGCAACTCCACATCAATGTGTTGGAGTTGAAGGCAGCTTTCCTGGGTTTTCCAGAGTTTCAAGAAAAAGTGATGGGTTGCTCTGCCTTCTGATGTCAGACAACACCGTGGTCTCGCCAACTCCACTCATTGACAGTTGAGCTGCACCAGTGGGCAATCGACAACTCGGAGCTCTTGGCCAGATACATTCCAGGCAAGAGGAATGTGGTGGCCAACAAGCTAAGTTGTTGGAGTCAAGTTCTAGGTATGTAGTGGGCTCTGCATCAGGACATAGTGGACAGGCTGTTTCTCCTATGGGGAAGACCCATGGTAGACCTCTTCACAACTCGTTTCAACATGAAGCCCAAGGTCTATTGTTTGGTGGTTCCAGCTCCATTTGCTGTGGTGAAGGATGCCCTTCAGAAACCTTGGGACAATCTAGAAGTGCATACCTTCCCTCTGTTCTGCCTGATCCATCATGTCCTGAACAGATCGATGGGTTCCAGGGATCTGAGGATGACCCTGGTAGTACCTTTGTACCCCCAAGCAGAGTAGTTCCTAGACCTTCTGTCTCTTCTGTCAGTGGTTCCGAGAGAAATTTCCCCTTGGCACAACCTTCTCTGCCAACCTCATCTGGAGAGGTACCAACAGTTGGTAGGGTCCGTATCTTTTTACAGCTTGAGACTGTCCAGTATCTTGTGTGCGAGAAGCTTTTCTCGCAGAGCAACGACCTAAATGTCTGGCTACCTCAGGAGATCTTCGTCAGCCGCGTACCAGGGCAAATGGGCCGTCTACTGTGATAGGTGTCATCGATAAGGTTTCTCTCCACTTGGAACTTCTGTTCAGCAGATAGTTGATTTTCTGATCTTTTCAGAACTAAGGAGCAGCTCTGTGTCTACTATCAAAGGCTACAGGGCTGCCTTGGCATTAGTTCGTCTTAAAGGCATGGATATCACTTCATCCTGAGAGATCTTTTGTGTTGGTAAGAGCTTTAAACAGTCTTGTTCACTTAGAGAACTTAAACCTCCTGCGTGGTTCTGAGTAGTCCTTGGGATCCATTCGAACCACTATGTTTGTCGTCAGACAGGGCACTAACTTTAAAGACAGTTTTCCTCCTGGCCTTGGCTTCCTCAAAGAGAGTTGGAGAGCTTCATGGCCTAAGTTATGACGTAAAACACACATGGGTTGGGGTCCATAGCCTTCGAGTTTGTCCCGGAATTCGAGGTCCCTGACGGAATTTGTTGATAATGATCCTCAAGAGTTGTTTCTTTGTCCTGAACCAACAAATAAGTGTTGAAGACTACCATTTCTTTTTGGCTTTGTGAGGTGATTAGATAAGCCTACTCCTCACCTTCACACCTTCAAGTTATGTCACAAATACTGTCCATACAAGTGCACATGACATCAGAGGATTAAGTTCCTCTCTGGCCTTTAACCCTTAATAGTAACCCTACTTTCCATTTACTGTAGTAGGTAACCACCAAAAACTTTTTGAAAAATAGTACATATGCTCATTTTTTTTTAGCAAATGCTTCAAGATACAAAAAATGCATCTTATTTTCATCCATACTTGTCAAAAAATGCAAACTGTAATAAAAAAATAATTTTCACAAATAAAAAAAAATACTGTAAATTTGCTTTTATCAATTTTAATGTTAAGCCTTGGAGAAATGTAAACTAAAACCACATCTTGGTTCCCCCATAGTAGACCGAGGCTGGAACATTCTGTAAGCAAACGAAGAAATGCAGGGAATGAAAAGAAGTAGGAAAAACAAGAGGTGAAAAAGTTACCAGTAAAAAAGATATGTAATTTTTGGTTATTTTCATGGGACCCTTCTCACAAACTTTTGACATAGCTAATGGCTTCTGTTTCTAGCTGTGTACATATTTGTACATTTTGAAACTGATTTAAGAGGCAGAAGGAATGACACTTTGACAAAACTTACTCTACTAGGATCTAAATGCAGTCACTGCAGATGGGGGTGTGGCATGTTCACCACACAACGGACGTTTGTGGTATGTACCCTGCTACCGAGTCTGTCGGTCATTCTTCCTGGGGCAGGACACATCTCTTCATTGGACATTCACCATGGGTTATCTGCTGATGTGGGATGGTGATATTGAACACATTCTTGATTGTCATCTGTTTGCTCCTTTGTGGTCCTTGAAAATACCTCTGCTCCTCTGCCCAAGGGAAGATAAGGTCTTCTGCTAGTTTCATCATGAATTCTCTGTTCTCCATCTCTGGTTGACCTCTGTCCTTCATTTTGTTGTAGATGATCCATGAATTGATTGTGGTAGCATTTAATATGCCGTAGAACACACACACAGTGGCTGTCATCTCGTTCTTCAGCTCACCAAATAACGAGCACACATCTGGTCAGATGTGCCTACAGCACCTTCAGTCTTATTGTAGCATTCCACCATCTCAGGCTTTCCATCAGCTTGTATAACAGGCTGATCATGCATACTTGACTCACATGGACAAATTTTTTCTTATTTTTGTCTGGACGGCAAGAGAACATGGTTAGTGCTTGGTCATAAAATAAACCAGAGGAACCTTTTGGATGTGACTCTTTCGTCAGTCATCACGTGGTGTTGTGGGGGGCGGCCTTTTCAAGTTACACAAATGGAGCAGGGTACTAATGGGAACAGATTTGAAAGGATTCTTAAATAAAACTGATTCTCCTTAACCTAATTTATTATCTTTATATTACAATGCAACTTAATCTTATCTTATCCTGTAATACCTAACTAAGCCTAACTTAATATTACCCCGACCTATGATCCTAAACTTATTCCTTAATCCTGCATAAACTTTTGATTTTCCTCTTGTTAATAGCTCCTCCTGCAGAGCCTTTGGTTGTTCTTTTCTAGTTCCTGAATCGATATTTCCAGTCGCTCGTAGATGCGTAGCCTGGAATTGTTGACCTCACTCAACACTGCTGTCTGCTTGCTGAAGTAGTACTCAATTTCTTGAAGTTGATCCTCGATGACAGCCTGTTGTTACTTGAGGTTTAACTCCATTCCCGATTGCACTCCAGCAAAGTCTTCCCCAACTCAGCAGCCAACTGCAGGTCAGATTCATAAGTTGGAAAGTGGTCACGAAATCTGTAGGCCATCGGCCTAGCCAGCATACTACTACTTTGCCGTTGGGCTCAGAAAAAAAAGGGACCATAACCAACTGGCAAAACTGTGTCTCTCAGCTTCCAATGTGAGCCTCAACCAACTCTCACTCATCCACATCTACCAAACTGCAATGAAAAAAGAAAAAACAAACATGAATATTAAATAATCCCTCACCCACAAACACAACATGAAATAATAAACAATTAAACCCTAAAAACTAGTTTCAAAATTGCATAACATAATAACAACAAACAAAATTACCCAACTCTTGTGGATCTTCATATACATTCCTTGTACTCACCAAGTTCACTCCTTCCATATTCCACTCAAATCCTTCAAAAGCAATTACAGTACACCCTCATTTTCATTACTATTCAACAGCATCGCAAGGGTATTTTCGCTTCTCACACCTACTGGCTTCTCAAACCCCATAAAATCAAACAACCCATCTCGTGTAAGTTGTGCAAACAACTGTGTAAATGTACCCTTACTCTTTCTACTTCTCTTTTTAGGCTTTCTCTTACGTTCCACTAACATAATTGTTTATCTCCCCAATTTATGCCTTCTTCTATTTCTTCTCCTTTTGTTTTCCTTTTCCTCCCTTAATAACTTCCTAATGGGATGCTCTATTATGTATTTTGATGGAGGATCTCTTTGTCTTCTCATCTGATTATGATGTGCTCATATTACCATTACATTTCCTTCTTCATCAATCTTCGTCAGTCTTCCCTTCTCAACCACTTCCTTCAACACCTTATCACCTACTCTGAAACTCTCAGACCTTTCATTTGTCCTTCTCCACACATCCTGCTCATCCTCATTCGAATCCAACCTTGCTCTCACATACCTCTCGTAATTCATCACATACTCACTTGGTGGTATGCCTGTGCTTTTATTTACTTACCCATTATACATCCCTACCACTCTCCCTAACAACAAATCCCATTCATTCTCTCTACCGGTCAACATTCGTAACTTTGAGTCCTCATGGTTCGTTCCACTGATCCATTCGCGCTCGATATATATGAGTTGTAACTACATGCTTGGTACCCCTATCTCCCAACATTCGCTCAAAAGGTCTACCAACAAACTCTGGTCCATTATCACTCAACATTCTTACCGGCTTCCTCATACAAGCAGGCAACAAGACCATACTGATTACTGTTGCAACATTCTCACTAGTCTTATTCTTCACTTCTGCATGACTTAAAAACAAACTTACTCTTATGATCTACCATAACAACTGCTCCTACATTTCCTCTTGCAGTTACTGCCAAAGCTACACAATCAATTGCCACCAACTCAAACGGTTCTTTCATACTCAACTTCAAAACAGGTGGGCTAGCATACACTCTGATACTTTCCCTTCTGACATTCTTCACACGTAACTGTCATATCTGTACAAATTTTCCTCAAATATGGGGAAAACTGGCACTCTTTCATACACTCAGTCAACTTAAACTTCCCCATATGTCCATATTTCTCATGGACTAACATGCACATCCCTACTGCTTTGCTGTATCTAGAACTCTGGAACATATATCAACTCACCCATCTTCTCTCTTTGAAAATACACCTCGCCTTCACACAACACAAATCTCTCAGCAAACCGCATCCATTTACTCAACAACAAAGGCCATCTTCTATCAGGTACTCCCTCTCTAATACAACTCCCCAACTCACTCACCACAAAACAATTTTGCTGCATCTCCTCAATGGCCTCTGTTGTTAGCAATTCATCCTCGCTCTTATCCAACTCTGCTATATCCTCCTCCTCACTCAGACTTCTACTACTCACTCCCACAAACCTGGCTGTGCTTATTACCTCACTTTGAATTCTCCCTATTACAACCTCATTTTTCAACAGAAGTCCTCTCCCAACATCCACTACCAATCCATTCATCCTCAAAAAAAAAAAAAAAAAAAAAAAAAAAAAAAAAAAAAAAAAATCCTTCCCAAACAGGAAACAACACAGCATTTGCTCATTTCCCAGTACCACAAAACACACTTCCATCTCAATCTCTTCCAACTTTACCTCCAACCTCACTTCTTCCCAACCAACTGACTCTCCTGCTATACCTGTCATTGACACACTCACAGCTCCTTTTAACGTTCCAATTCACTTTCTTAACAACATCTCTAATTACATGCGCGTTCACCAAAGATATTTGGGCTTCAGTGTCAACCAGACCACAGTACTGACCTCCAGTGACATCAGCTCCCATAATCATGGCATTTCCCCTCTGATGCGCACTGACACTTATCCATTCTGCCAACCAAACATCTTTCACTTACTTCCTTACTACTATCTTGCACTTCCAACAACTCAAACGTTCTATCTTCAACATTTTCATCCTTTTCATACTCCCGTTCATAGCTCTTTTCCTCTATAACCCAGTTATAATGTACCCCACTTAAACACTGCAAATGCAACTCATGCTCCCTCTCTTTCACTCCCTCATGCCGATATACTATAGGTTTCTCACCCCCAGTGTGTACAGACACAATTACCTTATACTTCTTACTTACTGCCACCAAAAGATCTTGAAATGGGGCTACTCCAGGACACATCATAGCCCTCAGACTCTTCCGATATTGCTCCACATTCAACATGTCCAAACATCCAGGCCTCTTGCAAACTTCCTCAATTACCTCAGCCCTCAGCTCATTCACACTTCAGGCACCCGCACCTTCAAACCTTCATCTACCAAATCATTCAGTCCATACCACACTTTCAAACATTGAGTCACCACCTCCACTACTTTCACATGCAACTACCAATCCTCTCGGTAGATACTCTGATCTTTGTCTTTTATGTTTTTCCTTCCCTTCCCTAGGTAGTCTAGACATCATGTCCTTAACAACATTCCTCTTACCTGAGATGCACTCCACAACAAAATAAAATTCACTCAAATCCCCTACCGTTTCTGCAGTACAGGCAGTCCCCGGGTTACGGGGTTACGACAGGGGTGCCGTTCTTGAGACGCGTTGTAAGCCGAAAATCATCGTAAGCCGGAACATCGTCAAAAATCCTAAGAAAACCTTACTTTAAATGTTTTGGGTGCATTAAAAACCTTCAAATACTGACTATTTTGGAGTCATATTTCTTCTTCCTGATCAGCATTGTAGGCATCGTAACCCTGGAACATGCGTCGTAAACTTGGGAATAATTTCTGATAAATATAATTAAAAGCGTTGTAACCTCGGAACGTCATAAGCCGAACCCGTCATAAGCCAGGGCCTGCTTGTACTAGCTTCCACTCCTTTCATTCTCTGCAGATACACAAGAGGTTGGTGGTCTGTATGTACCACAAACCTCACACATACAAAAACAGTCGTAAAGCTTTCACACACAAGTGCAACGCAGCCAACTCTCCAGTCGAGTACTTTTGCTCTGCCAAACTAAATGCCTTACTTACATACACTACCATTCGATCGTGTTCAGTCCCATTCATAACTTATTTTTGCATCAACCATCCTCCCATCGACCCTCCACTCACATCCATATACACTTCTAACTTGCTGGCATCTGCACCATAGTTAGGGTAAGCCAACTCTACATCCTTCACCATTTCCTCTTTCAATTTCTTGAATGCTTTCACCATCCTTTCATCCCACCTCACAACTGTACTCTACCTACAGCCTGTCCATTCTGAAACAGCTTTGCAATTCCTGAACAATCTTCCACAAACTTTCTTCCAAACTTGATGAATCCCAAAAATCCAAGCAACTCTGGCACGGTCCTAGGTATAGAAAATTTATCACTTTTCTACAAACTTTTCTCTCTTTCGTACACCAGACTCACTCACCTTATGGCCCAGAAACTCCACCTCATCTATGAACCACTCACACTTAATCACTTTGACTCTCAACCCCACTTCCTGTAACTTCTTCAACACTGCCCGCGCCAACATGCGCTCTTGTACAGTTTTGCTCACCACCAAAATGTCATCCAGAAACACCAGAACATTTTCACAGGGAAAACCAATCAGGACAATATTCGTCACTGAAATACTGCTGGCACATTCACCCGGCAAAAACTAAGATTGCAGAACTGGTACTGTTTCTTAGCAGTTGAGAAAGCAGTTATACATAGTAGGTCTACAATTTTCTGCCACTGGCATCTAATCCATCTTACTGAACAATTTCATCCCATGCATACTGTACACACAGTCAGACACCACACATATGAAATCTTTCTTTCACTTTCACCTCATTTCATTTACTCTCCGATAATCAATGCAGATTTGCAATCTCCCCATCAGGCTTTTGTAATGGCACAATTGGACTATATTCCAAGCAATCTTACTGAGTTCAATCACTCCTATCCTTTCTAACTCTTCACACTGCTTTTCTATCTCTCGTTACCGGAGCCGGGAAATGTCGGGGTCTCTGGTGAATGGGAATACAGGCAGTTCCAGGTTATTGACAGGATTTCGTACTTGGCGGGGTGCTGATAAACAAAAACCACCATTAACTGAAAATTGGTGATTTATAGTGCTAATAGCGTCAAGTTTCGGTTAATGGCACCTCTGTTAGGCACGTTATGGCACCATAACTCTAAGGTGCCAATAACTTAAACTTAGCTTGTTTGTTATGGTGCTATAAATCGCCGATTTTATGGTGCTTAACAGGATCACCATTAACCGAGTCTGCCGATAAACAGGAACTACCTGTACTGTCAGTCGAATACAGAAATCCGGCAACCTAGCTGTCCCAAGGTCCTCGTCACCTTGACTCACCACACCTTTTCTTTCCCACAACAATTCATACACCTGCTCTTTCTCTCATTCAGTCTCACCTTTTCTCTAAGCTTTCATTTACTCCACTCTTCTGATTTTTCTCCTTCAGCCATCACATCATACCCCTTAACATGCCTACCAATTTACTCAAATCAACTACAATTCTCAAGCTTCCCAACCTATCACCAAGATGCATGCCTCTCCACCTTTTCATTTTTACAGCCCCACGCATCTGTACCCACACCTTTGGGTCTTTTACATACAAAATTCCATCGAATACATGTGTGACCCGCCTTATCTTATAACATGCAGAGCTACCATCCAACACAAAAATTTCACCCAAACTCTCTGCATCAACTCCAACATTGGTTCTTTACCCTACTTTCACACTCCCCAAATCTCCTGGCAATTGGGTGTCCTCCATTGCATACACCTTTTCTCCAGAAACAATTTTCAAACTTACTTGTCCATCCTCCTCCACTTACAACTTCACTCTCGTTTCTTTCCCCATTCGTACTTCTACCATGTCTTGCTCAAGGTACATCTTAACCCTGTTCTTCAAAAATGCATATCCCAGTAACAAATCATACTTATTCACTCTGTCCTCAATGTAAAAATCCTTTTCTCCCAGCCTTATTCCTGCAGCTACAACTGACTCAACAAACCTTGCATACACCTTCACTTCCAATCCTCCAATCCCTGTTACATATCCACCTTCACGTCCAATCTTCCAATCCCTGTTACATATCCAGCACATTCCTGACCCTGGCTTAAGTTTTCTTTTATTTTCTCATATGCATCTCTGAAAACCACATTTCCACTACAACCAGTACTAATCAGCACTTTCAGTAACACTACCACATTCTATTCTAACACACAAATAACGATCTACTCGTCTCCCAAAACAGACGTTCTCACTTACAAATCTTTCTCTCACATGCAAATACATCTATCCCTTTATACCAGAGGGCTCACCACAGTAAACCCCCTTCACAATTAGTTTCCTTGGGTTTGTGGTTTGCTATGACAGACTTCATTCACATGACCCTCCATTCCACATCCTTCACACTTCCCCAGAGGGTTCTTACATGTCCTGGCAAAATGTCCAGTTATTCCACAGTTTTTGCAACAAATTACACTCACTCCTACTCTCCTTCCATTCGGGCAGTCTCTCACACAATGTTCCATCTTTCCATAGTCAAAACACTTCAACTCTCACTTGTGGGCATTGAACCAACATATGTCCTCTCTTCCCACAGCCAAAACACTCACCATTAGACCATCTGCAATCCGTCTTTATATGCCCAGTCCTTTTACACCTAAAACACTCTTTACTATAGTTGATTCATTTAAGGTAGATTCTTGCGCCTACGAGACGTTTGTTTGGCAGCCTCTGATTGGCTGGTACCGGGAGGTAGGCTGCTCGCTCATTGTGTCTTATTTTCGTCTGTGACTTAGAAAACATGCAGTATTTTTATATTTCTTCATATATCTCACGTTTTCCAAAAGATAATAAAGTTTTGGTCATACCAAAGGATTCGGTATTAATTGTACAACTAAATAATCTTTTCCAGAAACCAATTAGATAAAACACAAAGGAATTACAACGAGTAAAAGTGAAGAGAAAAAGTTTCAATCTTTACACCTGTTTTGATTTATCATCGAATTTTTAATAAGTCATACGATCAAGATGAATTAAAACTTGTGTTTTCATACAATAAAATCACCCTGAATACGCTGGTGCTTTCAGATTTTGGATGCGTGTAATATGTGAAGAGAAAATGAAGAATATATCTTATTATGTTGCAGCCGTACTTGACTCAGCCTGATAGGAAGTCAATCTTTCTTAATTATTTGTTGTTTATTACTTCACTGAGATTATTATTTCATATCACTCAAATAAGTCCCTGATGTCTCATTCATTTGAAAATATATTCATAAAATAAAATTAGAAACAATATCTTGAAACAACCTGATTAAAGTTTAGGCTGAGTTGAAGAGTGTGAAGTCGTCTTTCCACAGAGTTCAACTTTGCTCGATTGAATTCCCCGCGGCCCGCATGGGTCTGAGTAACGATACCAGATGCATCCATCTGATTATTATTATATTTTTCCTTATCAGATATGCCCAGACATACTATATGATATTGGATTAAAATGTTCGACAGATATAATGGAAATTCTGTGTATCTATTTTCAGAAAGTGGTAAATATTGTCGAAAGTGCAACCTTTTATATCGCTAATTGGCAACTCAAATCTCTAGCTGAGGCGACAAACGCAACGACGACGCCTTGCAGATCTCATTCTCTCAGCAATACCGTCAAACTTGAATCATTTACTGATGCAACATAATAAGACATATTCTTCATTTTCTCCTCACATTTTACACGCATCCAAAATCTGAAAGCACCAGCGTATTCAGGGTGAATTTGTTGTATGAAAACACAAGTTTTATTTTATTTTAATCGCGTTAATGATGCAAAATCTGATGATAAATAAAAACAGTTATAAAGAATTAAATGCTTCTCTTTTCACTTTTACTCGTTGTAATTCCTTTGTATTTTATCTTATTGATTTCAGGAAAAGATGACTTAGTTGTACAATTAATACCGAATCCTATGGTATGACCAAAATTTTCCTATCTTGAGCAAAGCGTGAGTTGATTGAAGAAATATAAACATAATTTTGCTAGTTTTCTAAGCCACAGTATAAAATAATGAGACTGAGCGAGCGGCCTACCTCCCGGTACCAGCCAATCAGAGGCCGCCAAACAAACGTCTTGTAGGCGCAAGAATCTACCTTAAATGAATTGACTATACTACTGTTCACATTTCCATTTGCTCTACCCACACTTCTCCTAATACTCCTAAACCTCTCGTGGCTTATGGTCCAGCTCCTTTTTCTGTTGTTTCCCACATTCACAGGCACATTTATTCCTCTTTCCACCCAGTCTCTCTTACATTCCTCCAGCAAGGCTTTCATCACACTCAGTCCCTCACTCACCACAACATCCTTGTATGATAACAGGAAATTGGAGCTAAAATGTGCTGATTTTCAGTGCTAGACAAGCCCCATAAAACCAGATCGCTGATAATCAGGAACTGCTTATATATTAGGCAATCCAAAAGTAGGGTAATAATTTAAGGTATATTTGATGTAGGATTTTATTTAAGGTATATACATTTGGTATTTGAACTTTCAAGATAGGCAGTTATAAGCCTTTTTAGAGGGGATTCTAAGCATTCGCAGATTTTAACATTGGGGGTTGTCTGGTATGCATCCCCCGCGAATAAAGGGTCCATTTTATATATATGTGTATATATATATATATATATATATATAGATATATATATATATATATAGTGTGTGTGTGTGTGTGTGTTTTGTGTGTATGTGTATGTGTGTAGTATGTATGTATGTATGTATGTATGTATGTATATATATATATATATGTATATCTATATATATATATATATATAATCTTATATATATATTTTTATATATATAGATATATATATATATATAATATATATTAATATATAAAATTGTTATAACCACAGTTTCCTTTAAACATTAAATTTGCTGTAACTTATAATGTTGATGATGTGATGTGCTTTGCTTGTGTCTACTTTTTTAGTGTTCCTAGGCAACATCATTTTTGATAACCCCATTGTTTTCTTGTCTGGATGTCAACAACATTGCACTATCATCATATTTTATGGCAAAATTACAAAATGTTTAGATATTTTCTGCTTATAAGCTACCACCTGATCCATATGCTGTCCCCATTTGTTTGACTTAGACCTACTACCTGTCTTTGTTAGGAAAGAGCACAGTTTTTTACTGTTTCAAATCTTGAGTGGGTTTTTTTTTTTTTTTTTTTAAGTTGTCCTCTTATAGATTGAATCTTATAATTAGTCCCGGGTTATTGCTTGTTATATTCCATAATTGTTCCGACACCGTATACTTACCCAGAACTACTATCGTAGGAGAATCCTGGATGTCAATCCGGTACCGACCAGAAAAAACTGGTTATTCCCTCCCGACCTCCAGCCAGGTATGAGCCCCAAGGTCGAATATCATGACCTCTGACCTGCATTCCTTTCCTGGTCGCTGTAGCGTTCACAGAAATTCCACTTGCTCATCTTGTCGTCTGTTATCGGTCTGTTTTCTGTGGGCAGGACTTGTGGGGTTTTTTCTCTCTCCAGTGAAGATAGACCCCACAATTTATTTAACAAGTGTTGGGGCCGCCTTTTTTTGTGTAGGGCTACGAGTGGTGAGTTCGCTGCGTGGATGGAGCATCAATGGGATCTGACATTGACAAGGAGGAAGAGGAAGCCTCGATCCCTCTCCAAGAAGTCTTCCTCGGAAGTTCTGAGGAGTAGAAGCGCGAGGCGGGGGCTGGGAGGCCTTCACCATCTCCAGTTCCGCTTCAGGACTCCCCCAGCGGAGCGGCGGAATTTTTCCCCCATCCTCTCCCAGCGAGGGGACCTAGGTGAGTCCGTTGCTGCAGGGCCCGAGGAGTCCTTTTCATTGCTCCCACTGAATATGCCGTTGTACGATACTGCCTTTCTTCGGGAGTGCTGGACATGTGGTGGTCTGCAGGGCACCCCATCGTTGGATGCACTAGTAACAACACCGCACGCCGCCGAGTTCCTGCCTCCCGATGCGGAGGGTCCTGCTGTGGAGCGCTCTGCTCATCCAGCCAAAGCTTGTCAGAGTTTTTCCACAAGTCAATGGAGCCTCCCGGGTCACGTCCCTGGAGGGATTGGCGCCCCTCGGTAGCAGAGGGAGTTGACAGGTCCCTCAGTGGTCCAGGCCTGGTCCATTCAGACTTCCCCACGGAAGTGCTTTGGCGGAGGGAGGGGGGGTATGGCCGGGGGGGGTGTTTACACTGCAGCACAGACCCCCCCTCCCCCGTATGATACCCTTGCAGTCGACCTGCTCCCCAGGTAGACGTGGTTCCCTCAGATGAAGTTCCCCATAGGAAGGGGTGCGAGGCATAGAGGCGCCGTCCTGCGTGGAGTTGGGTGGGTTCGGGCCCTCCGCCCCACGTAATGCTCTGCCCCACGCGATGCTCCGCCCTCCACATCATAGCCCACCGGAGCAGTTCAGGTAGGTGTGGTAGCCGCAGTGACGAGACATGAGGTCTCGGTCGACCCAGCTCACCCGAACTTACGGTCCGCGCTGTGTTCGCCGTGCTCGTGGTTCCCATGACGGTCCTGTTAGCGGGGTGCGCCGCTGCCCCATTGACCTCTCCCTCTGATGGAGTCCCCCATAAGAAGGGGTGCAGGTCAGAGAAGAGGCGCCATGCTATGTGGAGTTTAGCGCGTACGGCTCTGTCTTTTACTCGAATGGAGAGGTTGGGATAGGTGCGGTAGCCGACGTGATGGGGCACGCAGTCGATGACAGTACGTTCCGCTCCCCAAGTCGGACAGCACTCTACGCTTTCCCTGTCAGATGGCCGCTCCGCTCCCCGGTTGGACGGCCCGCTCCGTTCTACCTGTCGGACAGCCACTCCGCTCTCCCTGTTGGACGGCCCGCTCTGCTCTCACGGTGGGAAGGCCTGCTCTGCTCCCCCAGTCAGACGGTCTGCTTTGGGGTCATCCATGCTCGTGGTTCCATGACAGTCCCGTGAGAGGGTAGCTCCACTGCCCCGTTGGCCTTTCCACTGCACGCTCCGCTGACCAGTGGGGCTCCTATGACGGCTCCGCTAGTATGGCCTGCGACTCCGCTTCCAGCGAGGTTCCCGCTTCTGCTGGTAGCCTCAGGAGAGAGGCGTCCGGCCACTCCGGAGCACACCCCACCTCCCATGGTGGGGCCTGCTCGGTCTTGAAGGGCAGTGAGGATGAGTCACTCATCCAGGGCAGCTGATAACACCTTGGGAGGGGCAAGGTGCGTACATTGAGGGCTCATCTGACAGGAGGGTTCGAGCCCTCTTTCAGGGAAGGGACCGTCTAGCAGACCCTGTCCCTCCCTCCGGCAACTAGAGATCCACCAACTTCGCAACAGTATATGACCTGCAGGACGAAAGCGAGTTGGCCGTATTCAAGGAGTTGGTGCTGTCAAGGGGCAAGTCTCTGGGCTTCCTGACCACCCAACTGCTGACTCAATGGACTAACTGGGTCCTGAGGCAGAGAGACACAGTTCTTGCTCACCTCCTGAGGGGCTTCCCGGACAGGGAGGCGAAGGCCCTCCGGAACGCTCCAGTGTCAGGGAATCCCTTTTCCTGGATTGTCTGATAAAAGACGCCATTGAACGGTGGAGGAAGGCGAACCAGGACTCCGTCATCTACAGGGTGTCATCCTAGGGCAGGCAACTGGTGCCACGACGTAGTATCAAAACACGGAAGCCAAGACAAGGACCCAGACCGGGGGTAGGGGTCCCCTCTGGTATGTCGGAACCATCTGCAGGGGGCTGGGGCCATCAGGGAACTCAGCCCTCCCCCAAGGCTGCTAAGGCCTCCTCTTCCTTGTTTAGAGCCAGGTCCACGTCCTCTTGCAGAGGTAAAGGCGGCCGCTTCCCTAGAAGGAAGTAAGAGGTGAGGCCTCCTACCTGGCTTGACCCACTCCCCAGGGTTCTTCAGCCGCTTATTCCTGGTGGCGAAGGCCTCAGGGGGGTGGAGACTGGTAATCGACCTTTCCATCCTCAACACATACGTCCTCAAGACAGAGTTCAAAATGGAGACCCCTTGCTCTGTATTGGCGGCCTTGAGGGAAGGGGACTACATGCTGTCCCTGGACCTCAAGGACACATATTTCCAGTTCCAGATCCCAGTACACCCCTCCAGCAGGAAGTACCTCCGCGGAAGGTGGGAGGGATCGATGTACCAGTTCAGGACCCTCTATTTCGGCCTGTACACAGCACTTCAGTTATTCATGGTGGTGTTCTCCCTCGTGTCTGCCTGGGCCCACAAGAAGGGCATGTGTCTCCTGCGGTACCTGGACGATTGGCTACTCCTTTCCTCCTCAAGGGATCTCTTGAAGGAGCAGAGGGACAAACTCCTGAACCTCTGTGCTTGTCTAGGTATTGTCCTGAACTGGGAGAAGTTGCACCTGGAACCCACCAACAGGATGGTGTACTTGGAAATGGATCTAGATATAGTGAGAGCTAGGGTGTTCCCATCGGAGGAATGAATCTCCAACTTCAAGGACGTAGTGACCCCCTTCCTGACAGACACACCCCAGCCAGCTCAAGAGTGGCAGAGGCTGATAGGCCACCTCGTCTCCCTGGAGAAGCTAGTACCCAAGAGAAGGCTGAGGATGAGGCCCGTCCAGTGGAACTTGAAGGCTGGTGGGCCTCGGCCGGGGAAGAACTCATGGGAGCTGGTAGCCCACTCTCAGCTGATGGCAGATGCCCTTCGCTGGTGGTTAGACGTCATGCACCTCCGACGGGGGGTCCCGCTGGCGGATGTTCCTGCGGAGATGCTCTTATTCACGGATGCACTGAGGAAGGGCGGGGGACCCCACCTACAGTCAGAAGTGAGGGGGGGGAGTGGTCGGAACAGGAGCGCGAGCTCCATATCAACAGCCTGGAGCTCCTGGCCATCCTCAAAGCGCTCCAGGCCTTTGAAACCAGCCTGAGACACAAACGAGTGACAGTCATGTGCAACAATGCCACCGTCGTTGCTTACGCCAAAAAGCAGGGGGGTCTGAGATCGCGACCCCTGTGCGCCCTGACAGAGAACGTTCTAGAGTGGACGGAGAACGCTGGGATCTCCCTGTCAGTGAGGTTCATTTTGGGAAAGAGGAACGTGATCATCGACAGACTCAGCAGAAAAGGCCAGGTCCTAGGGGCAGAATAGTCCCTACACCCGGTAGTAGCGGGCGAGTTGATCGGGAGATGGGGCTCCCCCTCCATGGACTTGTTTGCAACAAGCCTGAACCACAAACTTCCGGTGTTCTGAACAAACCCCCCCCCCCCCCGGTCCCAGACCCGGTAGCGATGTGGGAAGATGTGTTCCAGCACCCCTGGGATGGTCTAGATCTCTATGCATTTTCCCCCTTTGGAGTCCACAGGCAGGTCCTTAATTGTCTCCGGATCTCCAAAGCCACGGTCATGACACTCATAGCCCCCAGGTGGCTGGACAGAGACTGGTTCCCGGATCTCCTGGAGATGTCCATCCAAGAACCCTGGGAACTCCCCTGTAGGCTGGACCTTCTTAGGCAGCCCCACTTCAAGAGGTTTCACGAGGGCCTGGACATCCTCTGCTATCGAGCTCCTCCTGAACAAGAGGGGTTATTTGCACAAGGTGGCCTCCCGCGTGTCAGGATGCCTTAAGGAGTCCTCTGCAGCAGTTTACCAGGCGAAGTGGAAGTTCTTCAGGGCCTGGTGCAAAGGACAGAACTTGGACCCCATACGGACCAAGATTCCCATGTCGCGAAATTCCTAGTCCATCTGAAAGAGGACAAGAGGGTCTCCATTGCAGCCATCAAAGTGGTCAGGGCAGCTTTGAGCCAGCTCAAAGGGGTAGACCTGGGGAATTCCAAGGGCATCTCCCTGCTCATTAGGGGCTTTAAGCATACATCCCCCCTCCCCCCAGGTCCCTGGCAGTACCTCGCTGGGACGTGGCCAGGGTCCTGGATGCACTGGAAAAGGCCCCCTTGGAGCCGCTCAAGGATATCACAGACAGAGAGCTCACACTCAAGACTCTTCCTCCTGGCCTTAGCATCCTCCAAGAGGGTGGGGAGCTTCATGGCCTCCCCTACCAGGTGTCCCACTCAAGGGGATGGAGGGATCTAACATTCAGGTTTGTGCCGTCCTTCGTAGCCAAGACCCAGAACCCATCAGTGGGAGACAAGTGGTTCGTGGAGTCCTCCGTTCCAACCCTGCCGAAGTCAGAGGACCCCAAGGACCTGCTCCTCTGCCCAGTCAGGGCGGTAAGGAAGTACAGTAGAACCTCAACATACGAAAGTCCCAACTTACGAAAAATTCAAGTTACAAAAGCAAACACGAAGATTTTTTTGCCTCTACACGAAAATAATTCAGGTTACGAAAGGGTGTTACTGTAAAGTCCCGAGATTCGCCCGGACTGCCGAGAACAATTTTAAAACTCGCGCGCTGCCAACTGAGAAGACTCGGTAGCAGCATCGTTATCGTAAACACGCTGAATTCGTTCGTTCATATACAATTTCGTTTGTTAACGTAAATTCGCGTTGGTGATTTCGCTTTGTACTTTATCGTGTTGTGTGAGAACTTAATTAGTACTACTACATAACTTAATTACGTATAGTCATGGGTCCCAAGAAAGTTGCTAAAGTTCACGGAAAGAAGAGGATGCTTTATATGGAGACAAAAATGGAGATTATCAAGAAGTATGAGGCTGGTATGCGGTTGAGTGTGATTGCTAAGGAATACGGCCGAAATCCGTCGACGATAGGCACCTTCCTTAAGCAGAAGGAAGCCGTCAAAGCAGCTACACCTTCCAAGGGCGTGACTATTTTGTCCAACAAGAGGAGCCACGTGCATGACGAGAAATCGCTGGCGATACAATAACCGAGACTGCAATCTGCCACAAGGCCAGCGCTATTTTTGGCGATGTGATTGCCCAGGCCGAAGACGACGAAGGAGAAGGGACATCGTTGCCAACCCCAGACTTCAAGGCTTCTCGAGGGTGGTTTGAAAAATTCCGGAAACGGACTGGCATACATTCGGTGGTGCGGCATGGGGAGGCGGCCAGCTCGGACACGAAAGCGACCGAAGCCTTTATTAAGACTTTCAACGAGATGACAATCAAGGAAGGCTACAGTTCTCAGCAAGTCTTTAACTGTGATGAGACTGGCCTTTTTTGGAAAAAAATGGCTCTTCGGACGTACATCACACAGGAAGAGAAGAAGCTACCCGGGCATAAGCCTATGAAAGACAGGCTTACGCTCGCACTTTGTTCGAACGCCATGGGGATTGCAAGGTGAAGCCCCTACTTGTCTATCATTCGGAGACTCCTCGAGCCTTCAAGGCTCACAAAGTGCTAAAGGAGAAGCTTCCAGTAATGTGGAGGGCTAATGCGAAAGCCTGGGTAACGAGACTTTTGTTCACCAAGTGGGTAAATCTGTGTTTCGGCCCAACAGTGAAGAAATTCTTGGAAGAGAAGCGCCACCCTATGAAATGTCTGCTGTTGTTGGACAATGCCCCTGCTCACCCTCCTGGCCTCGAGGAAGATATCCTAGCGGAGTTTTCTTTTATCACGGTTCTTTATCTTCTGCCTAACACCACCCCTCTCCTCCAGCCCATGGCCCAGCAAGTGATATTGAACTTCAAGAAGCTATATACGAAAGATCTTTTCAAGAGATGTTTCAACATCACCGATACCAAAAACCTCACCTTGCATGAATTTTGGAAGTAGCATTTCGATGTTGTCATATCCACCCGACTCCTCGATCAAGCTTGGCAGGAGGTTTTGAGGCGAACCTTGAATTCTTTGTGGAGGAAACTCTGGCCTGATAACGCATCCACCTTAGACTTCGAGGGATTCGACGTGGGCAAAGCTGATGCAGTTTCAGAAACAGTTGATGATCTTGAAACTGTTTCGCAACCAGATCTTGACAAGATCGTTGCACTTGGCAAGTCCATGGGGCTGGTCATTAACGAGGACGACATCAATGACCTTCTCGAGGAGCACCAAGTGGAGCTTTCGACGGATGACCTGAAGGAGTTGGAGGCCATGCAACATAACGTCATGCAAGAAGAGTTCTCTAGCAGCGGCGAGGAGGAGGAGGAGGACCCTATGACAACGGCAGAAATTAAGGATGCTTTAGCTGCTTTTCATAAGGTGCAATCATTTGTAGAAAAGAGACAACCCGAAAAGGTTTAAACAGGTCGTATACTTGCGCAGTTCGATGATGTTTGCCTGAGTTGTTTCAGGAACATTGTGAAAAGCAGGCTGAAGTAATCTTCCTTGGATAGTTATTTTTTAAAGAGGCCTTTAGTAAGCGAACAGGAAGATCCAAATGATATGAAAAAACAGAAAGTTGAAAGTGGTGAAGAAAATGAAATTTTATAAAAAAAAAAAAAAAAAAAAAAAAAAAAATGTAAAGTGTATAAAAGAAAAAAATGTAAAAATAAAAAAAATTAAAAACAATAAATTTAATTTTAAGTTTTTTGTAAAGTTAAGTGTTAATGTTTTGTGCCATTTGTTAATGTGTTTCATAAAGTTTATTGTTAATGTTTCCTGTCATTTTTTAATGTGTTTTGTAAAGTTAAGTGTTCAAGTTTTCTGCTATTTGTCCTCCTCTGTAGCCACTTTTGGAGATCGCCTCACTCGAAAGGTAAGGTTCCACATTTTACTACATACGTACGTATGTACGTACAGTATTTCTTGTACCATTTACACTAATACACTTTATTTACAGGTATGTAGTACATATTAGTAGTATATGTAGGTTAAGTTAGGTATTGAATGGTCCAAATTGTTGTATTTCATTGTTTATTGGTCAATTTAGCTTTATTATCAAATTTACTGGGGTGTTTTTGTAGGGCTTGGGACTAATTAGGCAATTTACATGTAAAAATCAGGTTACGAAGGCCACCTCGGAGCGGATTAATTTTGTATCCTGAGGTACTACTGTACCTCAGCAGGATGGCAGGACTCTGCCCCGGTATTCAAAACCTGTTCGTCGCTACCGGGCGCGAGAAGAGTAGGGTCGTGAAGAACACTATCTCCTTCTGGTTGAGTGAGACCATCAGGAGGGCCTACGAAGGAGCGGGGTTTTTCCTCCCTCAAGGCGCAAAGTCCCATGACATCAGAGGTATAGACACCTTGTCTTTCACCATTGTGTGTGAGTGTATGAGGAGTGTCCATCCTCCATATCCTACCCTTCCCCACTCCCCCCTTTCCCTACTGGGCCTTTGATGTAATTGCCAAAATTCCTCAGCCTTCAGGTGAGTCTATGAGAGGAATATATATGCTTACAAACCATTGCATTAAACTCATAGAGTTTTATTCCCTCCCCTCCCCGCCAGTTGGGATCAGTTCTATTCGGCGGGGGGATCTCCACCTGCACCCTGATCTGGCGGAGCGGGTTTCCCCCCCCTTCCCCCTCCTCTTTCCTTCCTGAAGGAGGCTGACCTCTTCCTGAGATGGGACTCATCCTTCCCTAGACGACTCCCGCCTCCTAATGATTAAGTCTCCTACAATAGTAGTTCGGGGTAAGTATACGGTGTCGGAACAAATCACAAATTTTAAGTAATTTGTATTTTTCCTAGCTATACTTACCCCCAAACTACGGAGTTTTTACTCCCACCCTTCCATCCCCGCATATCTGGGGGCAGGAGTTCTAGAGGTGTGGAAAGGACTGGAGGTCAGAGGTCGTGATCTTCGACCCTGGTTCTCATACCTGGCCGGGAGGGAATAACCAGTTTTTTCTGGTTGGTACAGGATTGACATCCAGGATTCTCCTACGATAGTAGTTTGGTGTAAGTATAGCTAGGAAAAATACAAATTACTTAAAATTTGAGATGTTCCTGCTAAAATGTAAATTTTATAGTTAACATCTGCTCCATGACAGATCTTGTAAAAGTTGACATGGTCCCCACTCCTGTTATACAGTTTAGCCTTAAATTCTAATAAGATGATATTCATGTATTGTTTTAATATTACTCACTTTCATTATAACTTATTATTTATTGATTCACAGGGGATAATAGCCAGTGGATGGTCCCCATAAGTATTTCAACAGAGAAGAATCCTTCCAAACCTATTCATGAAGTTCTCCTTGATGGGAAGTCAACCCAAGTGGTACTTGAGGGTGTTTCATCTGATAGCTGGGTTAAACTTAATCCAGGCACAATTGGATATTATAGGTAAGATCTCCAAATGTAGGTTCTTTTTCTATTTTAGCATTCTTATTATTACTCTATTTTATTTAAAAGATAGTTTGACTGAACTTACTGTTTTAAACTAGCAATTAACTGTGAAAAAGAATTATGTAGGGTTGCCTCATTTATATCTGATATTCAGGTGGTCTCCAGGTTTATAAATTGCTTCTGTCATAGACAAACCGTGAACCTTGATTGATTCATTTAATGACATGATCTTCATTAAGGTCTATATAATATTTTGTTTGTTTTCAGTCATATCATGGAGTAATTGTTGAATGGTTAGTGTTGTGGAATATACTCAAACTTATTACAGTAGTACCTCAGGATACAAAATTAATCCTTTCCGAAGCGGCCTTCATAACCTGTTTTTTTTTGTATCTTGAACCACATTTTACATGTAAATTGCCTAATTCGTTCCAAGCCCTACAAAAACACCCCAGTAAATTTTATAATAAAGCTAAATTGACCAATAAACAATGAAATACAACAATTTGGACCATTCAATACCTAACCTAACTGTGATTACCTGTAAATAAAGTTTATTAGTGTACAGGGTACAAGAAATACTGTACGTACATATGTAGTAAAATGTGGAACCTTACCTTTCGAGAGAGGCAATCTCCGAAACTGGCGACAGAGGAGGACAAATGGCAGAAACCATGAACACTTAACTTTACGAAACACATTAACAAATGGCAGAAAACATTAACACTTAACTTTACAAAAAACTTTAAATTATTATTATTATTATTTTATTTTTATTTATTTATTTTTTTTTTTTTTTTACAAAATTTCAATTTCTTTACCACCGAATGAATGCCAGTCCGTTTACGGAATTTATCAAACCACCCCCGAGAAGCCCTGAAGTCTGGGGTTGCCGTCGATGTCCCTTCTCCTCAGTCGTCTTCAGCCTGGGCAATCAGATCAGCGAAAATAGCGCTGGCCTTCTGGCAGATTGCCGTCTTGGTTATCGTATCGCTAACAATTTCTTTGTCCTCAATCCATAGAAGAAGCAGCCTCTCCATCTCATCATGCACGTGGCTCCTCTTGTTGGACAAAATAGTCATGCCCTTGGAAGGTGTAGCTGCTTTGATGGCTTCCTTCTGGTTAAAAATGATGCCTATCGTCGACGGATTTCGGCTGTATTCCTTAGCTATCACACTCAACCGCATGCCAGCTTCATACTCTTTAATGATCTCCATTTTTGTCTCCATAGAAAGCATCTGCTTCTTTCCGTGAACTTCAGCAACTTTCTTGTGACCCATGACTATACGTTAAGTTATGTACTAATTAAGTTCACAAACAACACGATAAAGTAGAAAGCGAAATCACTAACACGAATTTATGTTAACAAATAAAATTGTATACGTATATATGAACGAACGAATTCAATGTGTGTACGATAACGATGTTGCTACAAAGTGGCCGAATAACGCCTTTACGTAGAACATGATGGGGTAGATGCTGACCAATAGGAGAGCAGGATCTTTCGGCGTTGACTAGCATCAGGAACCAATGGGAGAGTGGGAGGATGGTGGCGAGTTTACTCAGTTGGCGGCACGCGAGTTTTAAAATTGTTCTCGGTGGTCCGGGCGAATCTTGGGACTTTACAGTAACACCCTTTCGTAACCAGAATTATTTTCATATGCAGAGGCAAAAAAATCTTTGTATTTGCTTTCGTAACTTGAATTTTTCGTAAGTTGGGACTTTCGTATGTCGAGGTTCCATTGTATTAGGATACTTAATCAGTTTCAATACTTATATCCAGTTACAAGTACTATTAAGTTTTAAGGTATTGTTATAGCTAATACATAATTTTTTGCCCTGAAGAATGATGCTTTGTACAGCTATGCTCAGAACTGATGCTAATGACTGCATAGGATTTCATATTTATCTATTATTTAAATACAAAAACATGATTATTGCATACAATATGGCCATATGTTTCATAAGAGTGAGATCTGTCATATATTTCAAAACTGTAAGAAAATATCACATGTAGCCAAATTTCAGAAAAACAGTTATGAAAATTTTCAAAACTTTTGTTCCCTCATTGCTAAAGCATTTGACAAAAAAAAAAAAAAGTCATCATCAAACCTCAGTTCAAATGTTAAAGAAAAAAATTAAAAAGTTTGTCATAACATTATTGTTGCTTTCATGCAAACATAAAATTTGAAATAGTCTTAGTTGATCACATCAACGATGAAAAATATGTAAATACTAAGTAAATACAAAATTAGAAGGATTCCACTGATATCAATAGGTGAGTGGTGGAGCTTGTGATGCAACCATTAGAGTGGTGGGGTGACATGAACCACTGGGTGCAGCTTAGGTCTACAATGAGTAGTGACAAAAAATTATCTTGAAACAATTTATTTTATATTTGTTGGAGGGATATATATTTTCATAAAAATAAAATTATTTAGGTTATATTTCATAAACACTTCAAAAATTATGGCTTACTGGCAAATAATTGTCTTTGCAATTATTCTTTTGTTAAAGCCAAGACTGTGCGTAGTCCTAGGTGTTCTAGATTTCTTTACTTACAATAGGTAAATTACTTAGCATTCAAATCTCTATATATTAACAATTTCTGGCCAGAAAGCATATGAAGTTATCTACACATTCTTGCACTTCAAGTTACTGTATGAATGAATAAATTATACACCAAAAGTCAGCAGGAGGACTATTATGAAAATATTTTAAGCCTATTATAAAACAAGTTTTCCATAGGCCTTGACATTAATACTAATAGACATTTTGATTAGCCATCTTCTCCATGTAATTAAAATCATTATCTTTAATTCCTGAAAGAAGAGGTAATCTCTACAAATAAATTCTTTAGAGACAGATTACATTGCAGAGGGCTTAGATTAGATTTTTAGGCCTACAAATCATTTTACAACATACAGACAGCTTAAACACAGCCTAAAATGTCATCATTCAAAGAAAACTTGCTGTAATTCATATTCCTATTTTGAAAATGTTAAGACTTGAGTTTATTAGGTTTACTGTTATAATGCTGCGTTGGTAGTTACATTGATCAGTCCAAGAAGCATGTTAAGCATGCTGTCATTGATGGCACCGCTAACCTTATCACACCGTGCTTTGAGCTAAGCAATGTGAAAAAAACAAATATGTTCACGAATTATACCAATGAATAAAAGGGATCATATTTATATAACCATAAGGAAAAAAGTGTTAGCTGGGAATTCACAAACTTGTTGACATGTATGACATTAGAAATAAAATAAAAAAGTTTTAACCCTACTCGGCTATGTTCCATTGAGTCTGAGATTCTGGACGATAAAAAAAGAATCGTTGCATCAGATTTGAGCATAGCTTTACCAGCTTGAGAGAGACTAGAATTTTAACTTGTGATGGATAACGCTAGTGATAATGTAAAAATTGATATTTGAGTATTTTTTGTGATTTGTTCATTTCAATATTGCAGAACTCAGTACTCTCAGGAAATGATGGCCCAGTTAATACCAGCAATTGCCACTAAGTGCCTACCACCTCTTGATCGCTTAGGAGTTTTTGATGATCTTTTCTCCATGGTAAGTACTTGGAAGTTTATCAGTAAAATGTAAATAATGATTATGATAATTACGATGACTAGTTTTAGGTACGCATGAATAATAAATAACAACCTAATTAATACATGAATGCTACATATATTGAGGGACACAATAAAAAGTAATTGTTCATGGCAGATCCAACAAGCATAAGGAGCCTAAGTCATGATCATGGAGTCCCCAGTAACAACCAATCTGAAGCCCTCAGGACAAAATTTCACTAAAACTTTGATAAAACAACCCTATTAGAACAATTAAATTCATAGTGATGTGACAAGCTAGTCTAGTACAGTTTATGTTTTTGGTTTGCCAATGTGTGTGAGTGATTCTTCTTGCTACCTTTTAACTTTTAAACAGAAGAATTTCTAATAAAATTAAAAGGTTTTTATTTTATAATGCATATAATGGTCATCTATTGAAAATTTAATTCCTTTATTCATAGGCCTAATATAACATGTTTAGTTATTTATCAAAGATATGCATCTTGGCAAATTAAATGACTCATGTTGATTCAAAGGTTTCATTTCCTTAAAAATTAATTTTAAATACAACTACTTTAGTTAGTTAATAACAGAATATACGATTCCAAATGATACTACAAAGTGTAAATTTAAGTAAAAATGCTAATACAGTCAACCTTCATTTGGTCCTGGTGCATAGTTAAAATTCACAAATACTTAAAACCCTTCTAAAAATGCATATAACTGCCTATTTGATAGTTCAAACACCAAGAAAAACCCTCTAAAAATGCTTGTACTTGAGTACTTTAATAGTTTTATTTAAAAATGCATGTAGTCACAAAAATTATATGAAAATACATTAATTAGTGAATATTTCTCTTAAAAATACCGCGAATAGGCAAGTTTTCTGTGAGTAATGGTACTACGTTTATGTTCCATAGAAAAATCCGCGAAAGGTGAGTCTGTGAATCTGGAGCCTTGAAAAGGCAGGGGTCAACTGTATACATATAGGAATAAGAAATATATGTACTGATTATTGCAGATGACTGTTAATCATATGATTCCATGACAGACTTGACTAGCTATCATATTGACCATTCCATATTCAGTGAAACTGCAAATAATGTTAGTTTACTGTGTACAAAAGTATGTTCTACTGTATTAAATATTAGAATCTAAAGTTTTACAGTGATATGATACATGGCAACAAAATCAGATATAAATCTTTCTAACGTAATCTTATAAACATTCTCTGACGTTATAACTCATCCTGTCACCTAGGTGTTTGATACTGCCTAATGCATGTCATATACACCATTTTTGAATCAGTGGTTTTTATGGTAACCACTTGTTTAATAGAACCAGTAGTCTAAGGGAGCTGAGGTTATTTCCAGAATGCTGTCATGGGAATAATATCCTCTCCTAGGGATAGACTTCCCTTGAATATCCTATGGAAATATGCTAACTTTTGTATAGAATCCAATGATATAAGGAACTTGCATTAATGGTGGAGAGAGAGAGAGAGAGAGAGAATGTTTTGTATTGACTTCTTTAAAAGGGGAGAGAGAGATGTTGGGTGAACTCCATCTAGTAATCTTATACTTCCAAGTCTTACTACTACCACCCAAGGTGTCCTTCCTTACTAGTATCCTTTTATTAAATGTTATTTTAGTAAATCACTGATTTGTGTGCTAGACTCCAAAAATGTTCCACATGGTACTGAATGAATAATCCTGGCATTCATAGATTTAGCGACTGTATCTGCACGGAAAAACAACTGAGTGTACCCTACGAAGACATAGTTAGCATTCCATTTTGAGAACCCAGAAATATTTTTGCTCCTGATGGTATTAGAACAATTGGTAATAAGTGAACTTGGGGTTTTTCTTGTGCTTCTGAAAATTCAGAATGAAGATTTGTATGTCTGCATCTGATAATGGTGATGAACAGATCCCGTGCAGTTTACATTGCTTTGATTTTCGTGGCACCAATTATGTATATTACTATCTATATTCTTAGCACAAACTGAATAAGCCTCCTATATGGCCTATCTTTTCCAGCTGTGAGTAGAAAGACTAAGTCTCATAAACCTTCTATCTGCTCATGGAGTAGTGAAATGTTAATTCTTTAATCTGCTTATTCTGCATTTCCTGCCACCTAACAATTATTTACTTTTCACTGCTGCTCAGACCATTTATTATGAAATGGCTTGTCATTGTTGGTGAATAAACCTGCCCACTATATGTATACATTACAAATAATTTTATTTTCTTTCTGTAATCTTGCCAGAAAACTTTTACACTGTTTGCCAGGATTACACAGATAAGTAAATTGTGGCTTGATAGCAAAAATAACACACACACTTATTAATGAAATAGTAAATATGAAAAAGATTAATCTATTAATACTAACAAGCTTTATCTGAACTAATTTTAAACTTCAAAACTAAATCAAATTCAAAATATGCTCTATGTGGGACCACCTGAATAAAAAAATATATTTACCATGGGAAAACCAGTTAACACAAAAATAATCACAATCCAAGTTTGATATCCAAAAGCAAAAAAAGCTTCAAACTTGAACCTATGATCATACGCCAAATTTTTTTGTATTATTGTCAACAGATGGCTATTCAAAATGAAAATAGTACTACAATACTTACCCTTTGGTTGTGCACCAGACTCAGAAGGAACATTTTCATATCACATACACAAAGTATGGTTGCTTCTCAGAATGAATATACAATTATCAAGGACAAATTTTTAAATGCAAATGTATGGAGTACTGTAACTAAGAAAATGAAGAGCATGACAGAGAGAATATGGGAGCTAAACTTGGGTGTACATTATTGGGAAGACAGACAAGGAGTGGCCATTTTCTGAGGTAGGCACTTCAGATCTCAGTTGTCTCAACTGACCAGGTGAAAATCTGCTTGAAATTCTGGAGTCATCCTAGATAGTTGTAGACCCTCAAATTGGCCACTGCAATAATTTTATGGAAATGGGATATGCCAAAATATGTCAAGAAAACCCAACTTGCGCTGCTCACAGTATTCCTAAAAATAGTTTTGCAAAACTCAGTAGAATATTGTTAGAATAAAAGAATAATAACTTAATTTTCATGACATTGTCAGTCACATTTTGCCACAGGGGCCCTTACAAGGGACAGTTACAAGCAGTCCCCAGTTACCAGTGGCCTCGGTTATCAGCAATCCAGTTCTATAGCATTTTTCTAAAGATGATGATAACTGGATTTTCAGTGCTGATCCTCAGTTATTGTCACACCGTCGGGAACAGAACCCCCGCCAATAACCGGGGACTGCCTGTACTTGCAAGTAATCTTCATATTTTTTTGTGGTAGTATCTGAATGATTTAGAGTATGTATATTGTAACTAAGTAACTTGTTTATACTGTAATGTGGGTTATAATTTCAGGTACAAGCTGGTCATACTAAAACAGTGGAAATTTTAAGATTGTTGCAAGCCTTTGAAGATGAAATAGACTACACAGTTTGGTCAGCAGTTCATAACTGTGTGGCACGTCTTAATCAGCTTATTTCACACACCGACTTTCATTCTTCATTTGCAGCTTTTGTTAGAAAGCTTTTCTCCAAGATTGGACAGAAGCTTGGTTGGGAAGCAAAACATGGAGAGAGTAAGTATTAATTTAAAGAAAATAATCTGGCCCTGAAAACTATTAATCTTTAAATTGTGGATGGCAAAGAGGTTTACTGCATCTCAGGATTGTGTGATGCATTTCTTTCTTTCATCACAACCCCATTAACTGTGTTTATGCCTAATCTTCATGTGAAATTTCCAGATTCACCAGTCTTTTGTTAGTTAGACAGAAGGAGGTAGTTTACTGTTTATGTGCCAGAAGAAATCAAGATATTTATCAATTGTTCATACGCAAACAAACCTTCGGTCTTAACAATAGGATAATTTCTAGCGCCTAGCTGGATCCGGTTAAATCACAGATGAAAGCATGGAATCTTGTGAGATCTGGCAATGCGTGCATATATCTCATGAAGAGTGGTCAAGGACCATGCGCCTACGCCACCGCGTGTCTTTTCTTAACCGCCTGGACAAGAGTTGTGTTTGACCTCTCTCGGCCTTTACCTGGTTCATTGCCTGTTTCGATTGTGTTTAGTAAGTGTGTGTGTGTGTGTGTGCTGTTATTATGGCTGCTTCTGCTCCTTCTCAGCCTCGGCAACGTATGTGCCCCAGAATTTCAGGTTTTCCGTGTTCTTGTTTTTTGGCTTCGGCTGCGACCAATCTCCACATCACATGTTTGTACAATAACGAATCCTTGCATGGAATGCTGTGTGTGGCCTAAAGAGCAGTGGAGGTTGTTTTGTAGAAAGAGGGAGCATCGTAGGGTTTCTACTCTTTCTTTTTGGGAGAGTTTTTCTTCTCCTCTTCCCAATGCTTCGTCACCTGCTGCAGTCACACCCCATAATAGTGTTGTGCCTTTTTCTCTTTCCTTTTCTTCCATCGATTTGTCGTTGGAAATATCGGGAGGCCCTCAGGCTGATTTTTCTAATGTCGCCCCTTCTTCTTCGGGAGTTAATTTGATTCCTGAGAAGGAGGCATCCAAGATGGCAGTGCTTTGGAAGTCGATGGGCCTACAGGGTTCTCTGTCCTTGGAGGGTTTGTTGATGCACTTCATGGATGCTCGCTGCCCCCTCCTCATGCTGTCCAGGTCCTCCCCCCTCCTCCTGGCCTCGTCTTCGTTGGTAGCTGAGGTCAGCCATTTTGTATTGCTCCACCAGTGACAGTTGCCGCTTTTTCAAGTCAGAGGGAAGCCATGGTGTCAGCCCCGCTAGTGATGTCACGGGGTCAGTCATTTTGTATCCCTCCGCTAGTGGTGTCTGCTTCCTGTTCGGATCGAGGGGAAGCCGTGACGTCATCGCCACTTATGACGTCACTTCCATCGATAACGTCACTCCCAGTCGTCTCCTCTGTGCTGCCTCGCTCATCTGTGTCGTCATCGTTTGCTGCCGTGACATCATCTCTGCCGTCCGGTTCACTGCATCTCCCTTCCATGTCGTCGGAGCCTTCTCTTGCTGAGCCGTCTTAGGCTTTATGCCAGGCAGTTCTTATGAGATTGGACTCTGTTTTGGAAGATAAGTTGGCTGCCATGTCAGCTGGGAGGACTGGAAGCAAACGTGTTGCATCGCCCCTGCCTCCTGCGAAGAGATTGCGTAAGGAACCAGTGCTGTCTTCCTCTCTTTCTCCCCCATCTCTGCCGTGTCGGCGTATCAGGCGTTGGAAGGCTAAGGACTTTGCTCTTTCTTTGCCTGCGAGTGAGGTGCAACACGCCCGTGTTCCTGAGATTGTTGGTGTTTCGGAAAGTGTTAGTGTATCTTCCCCTGTGCGCTCTGCAGTGGCTGCTTCGTCCTCTGCATTGAGTCGTGAGCGTGTTGCAACCCCCCCCCCATTCATGCACATGTTGCAGGTGCTTCCACTTCTCCGTCTCCAGGGCCTATTCGTCGCCGTAAGGATCTCAAGGCTCCTGTCAAGAGGTCAAAGGTTGTGAGTGCGGAGTTGGTGCAGCAGGAGTCTTTGCCTGCCCCTCTCCCTGGTACTTCCAGGAGCTCGACTCCGAGAGATTCTCATTCGTTTCCGAGTGTTCGAGGTTCCTCTCCAGCTCACGTTCCTACGCCTGCCACGCCTGTGATGTTCCTGGTGTTGTGGTTGGTTCGTTGCGGGAGTTGGCGCTTGGATCCAACCCAGACAGGTTAGTTGGTGTTTCGGGCTGTTTGGCTGCTGGTTTTTCAATTGATTTGAATGAGGAAGGCGTTTTAAATTAACCTGCTCACCCTTCTCGTCGTCAGCCTCCGTTGCCAGAACAGGCGGAGGGAGACACATAATAGTTTTTGTCTTCCTTTTCAGAAATTGTTGTTCTCATTTGGGGTTTCAACAATTTGGAGAGTAGGACTCAGGCTCGGTTGTCTTACACTCCTTCCTGCTTAGAAGCCTGGCTGAGAGCTACGCAGGATCCCAAGTCTTCATTTCAACTTCCCTTGCCGGGCCACGTTTGCATAAGGTTAATGCCTCTATTTCGTATCAGAATGGTTCGCTTCGCTCTAGGGGCTCTGCCAAGCTGCTACCCCCACCTCTCACGAGGCATAGGGAACTATGCTACGAACTCTGCCTTTTTTATGTCATGTCATCTTACCCCGGACGTCATTCGCCTGAAGCCGGGATTGTCTTTGGAGCAGGTGAGGTCGGTACCTCCATCGTTGTCTCCACAAGATGCCTCAGCATTGGAATCTACGGCAGCCTCCATGTTGCAAACAGTTTCCTGGCTGGACTTCTGGTCTATGGTCATTGCCAAGATAGCTTCTGACAGGTCCCCAGAAGGGTTGGTGAGTGCTTCCTCTTTTGCCAGTTTGTTGCAGTCCTGAGGCAATGCGTTTTCATATATGGCTCACCTTAGTGTTAATTTATGGGCTAACCTTCTCCTGATTAGAAGAGACGCGGCTTTATCCAGGATGGAAAGATCAGTTGACCCTGAGTTCTTGCTGGCGTAGAGGAATGGGGATCTGTTGGAGTCTCAGTTCTTGTTCCCTCGGACCGGGCTGACACCAAGGACAGATTGGTGCACCAGGCTGTCTAAGTCGGAGTCTCATCCTCGGATCGTCGCCTGGTAGGCCGTCGTGGAGTTCATTTTCAGCAGGGCCTCCCCGTTCATCCCAGACTAGGTCAGAGGACCAACATCCCTTCCGCTCCCGTTTCTTTAAACTGAGAAGGGGCCCCAGGGGTAGAGGTAAAGGGGGCTGTCGGTAGGTTAGGTGCCACTCCCTCTCCCTCTCCTGTGCCACGGGTGGAGGGGTGCTTGGTGGGTCATTGGGCCAGGTGGCTTGAGTTATGGGGCAAAGTGGGTGGTAGATGTCCTTCAGGTGGGTTGGTTGGTTGGTTTTATAAAGTTTAGGTGTAACACCAAGCACTGGGGCAGCAAAGGCCATTCAGCGCTGCCATTCCTCCTCTCGGACAAGCCACAGCTCAGGAGGGTGTATCCTCCAGATTCTCTGAAGTTCTTGGCTCTTCTGGAGGAGGTGCAGAAGATGCTGGACAAGGATGCGATAGAGGAAATGGTGCATCCATCTCCGGGGTTTTACAGTCACATCTTCTTGGTGCCCAAGGTGTCAGGAGGTTGCAGACCTGTGATTGACTTATCCACCTTGAATCACTTTATCAGGAAGATGAGATTCAAGATGGAGACCCCGCGTTCAGTGTTGGCAGCTGTGAGGGAAGGCATCTTCATGCTGTCGATAAGCTTGAGGAACGCATACTTCCAGATCCCTATTCATCCGACGTCCAGGAAGTTCCTTCACTTCTCTCTCGGGGACAATGTCTTCGAGTTCAAAGCCTGTGCTTCTGGCTGACCACAGCCCCTCAAGTGTTCACAAGGGTCTTCTCTCTTGTATCAAGTTGGGCCCATGCTCAGGGGATCCGTTTGCTGAGGTACCTCGACGATTGGTTGGTCTTAGCAGGTTTCAGGGAAAAGGTGCTGCAGGACAGAGATCGTTTGGTTCGGTTTTTTCTGGAACTGGGCATTGTGGTCAACCACAAAAAGTCAAACCTCATACTCAGTCAAAGGATTTTCTACCTGGGCATGGTCATCAATACGGCGGTTGCAAGAGTTTTCCTGTCGGATCAGAGGTTGGAGAAGTTGTGAGTGGTGGCACGTGACTTCCTCTTGGAACCGCATCAGTCAGCTCATCAGTGGCAGGTTCTTCTGGGAGTTTTGTGTTCCCTGGAGAAGCTGGTACCTCATGGGCGTCTTCATCTTCGGTCTCTACAATGGAGACGGGGGGAATTCTGGTCTCCAGTGGGGGACTCACCCCAGTTAAAGGTTCCTCTGTCTCTGGAAGTGTGAGAAGACCTTCGTTGGTGGTTGGACGACCAAAATCTTTTGAACGGTGTTGCTCTGCGTTCTCTCCCACTGGACTTCCTTCTGTTTTCAGATGCCTCCCACGCAGGTTGGGGGGGGCTCATTTAGACAGCCACATTGCCTCAGGTGTTTGAAGTTTAGAGGACAAACAGCAGCATATCGTCTTGGAGTTGAAGGCAGCCTTCCTGGGTCTGAAGGAGTTTCAGTGGAAGGTAGAGGGACATTCTGTCATTCTTATGTCAGACAACACTACGGTGGTCGCCTATGTGAACAAGCGGGAGGCCTGGTTTCTCATCAACTTCACACCGTGACCATCGAGGTTCATCAGTGGGCGGTCAGCAGTTTGGTAGAGCTCTCAGTCAGGTATATCCCAGGCAAACGGAATGTGGTTGCAGACAAACTCAGTCGTCGAGATCAGATCCTAGGCACAGAGTGGTCCCTTCATCAAGTAGTAGCAGACAAGCTCTTCCAGGTTTGGGGGAGACCTATGCTGGAACTTTATGTGACTCGGTTCAACAGGAAACTAGAGATATTCTGTTCAGTGGTTTCAGATCCTTTAGCGTTAGCGAAGGACGCATTCCATCACTCTTGGGACAACCTGGAGGTGTATGCCTTCCTTCCGTTTTGTTTGATCTGTCAGGTTCTGAACAGGCTGATGAGTTCGCAGGGTCTCATGATGACTTTCATATCCCCTCTATGGCCTCAGGCAGGTTAGTTTCCAGATCTGCTGTCATCGTTGTTGGAGGTTCCAAGGGAAATTCCCCCTTGGCAGTATCTCCTGTGTCAGCCGCATGTGGAAAGGTTCCACTAGTCAGTAGAATCCCTTTATCTTCACAGTTGGAGGCTATCAAGTATTTTGTCCGAGAGAGAGGCTTTTCTCAGAGAACAGCAGGGCATATCTCCAGCAGTCTTAGAAGGTCGACCTCTACGGTTTTCCAAGGCAAATGGGTGATCTACTGTGATGGGTGTCGTAAACGGGGTTTTTCTCTACTCTCAACCTCTATTCAGTGAATAGCAGACTTTTTGACCTTCCTCAGAGATGAGAAACATTTGTCTGTTTCTGCCATTAAAGGCTACAGGGCGGCCCTGAGTTTAGTGTTACGCCTTAGAGGTATCGACATCTCTTCCTGGGAACTTTCCTTATTAGTTAAGGTGTTTGAGCAGTCGAGTTCTTCTAGGGAGCTCAAGCCTCCAATGTGGAAAGTTTCCTTGGTTCTCAAGAGCTTCACTAAGGGTCCATATGAGCCTTTGCATTGCTCATCTGACAGGAACTTGACGCTCAAGACAGTTTTCCTCCTGGCCTTGGTATCTTCGAAGAGGGTACAAGAGCTCCATGGTCTGAGCTATGATGTGAAGCACACAAGGGGTTGGGGGTTGGTTTCCTTTGAATTTGTCCCAGCTGATGTCCTTTCCCCTTTTTTAGGCACTTTTTCTCCCAGTCACATTAAACATTCGGAAGATTTTTGTCACATATTCAGAGAAGCACATATATACCACTTCACAACATAAAACTTTTAGGCCTTGACGTAGATTCCCTATTTACAAAAGTACCAGTACAGGACGTTCTTCAGTTTTTGAGGGAAAAATTATCCCCCTATTCAGATCATTTCCCATTGGCGCTTGACAAAATAATAAAGTTAGTTGAATTATGTGCATCTAATACCGTATTTTCATTTGGGGAGTCATTCTATTAGCAAAAATTTGGATGTAGTGTGGGTAGTCCTTTAAGTCCTATTTTAGCCAATCTGTACATGGAATACTTTGAAACTATGTACAGTAATGCAATAAAACCCAAAACATGCTGTGGATGAGATATGTAGATGATATTCTAACATTTTGGGATAATAGATGGGGCAATTTTAATGAATTCCATTCAAAATTAAAAGCATTAGTGCCCAGCATCAAATTTAAAGTTGAATGGGAAACATACAACAAAATTCCTTTTCTTGATGGTTTAATAATTAGAGACACGACAGAATACACATTTACCATATACAGAAAACCAACGTTCTCACTTTCATACATTCACTACTTTATCTATCACGACATTGCTATCAAGATAGGTGTAGCCAGCAACCTGCTCTTAAGAGCCTTATGAATTTATTCCCCAGATTTCCTGGAAAAAGAATTTGAACTAATTTGTAAGCAACTTTCGTCTTTAAATTATCCTGACCATATAATTGAGAAAGCAATTCACAAAGCAAATGCAATTTTCTACCGAACCCCTCAAGACAAGACCATAGAGACACCCAACAATAAAATAAAAATTCCTCACCTGGACGAGATTAAGACAGTGACTCAGACCCTCGGAAAATCTAACCCTTTTGCATTTACTTACCCAAACACCTTAGCCAAATCCCTGATTAACGTCCAACAAAAGACATCCCCCAAGGACTCCGGGGTTTACAAAATCCCATGCCAGGACTGTGACCAATCTTACATCAGATTTACAGGAAAATCACTTCCCCAGAGATTAATACAACACAAATGGTTAGTTAGGTATGGACAATAGGTCTCGGCTATTTTCAACCATATAAATGAACATAACCATAGAATAAACTAGAATTTGTCATGTATAATTTATAGCAGCAACTCCCGGTACAAGAGTCAAATTATGGAATCGGCCTTAATAAAAGAGAGGCAGGTAATGAACATCTCAAAAGGAGCATGGGATTCAGATGTGATTGACAAGATTTTCATTCAACCAATGCTTAAGAAGATTAAAGGAAGATTATCACCGGGGACCATAAATACCACCTTTTCTGTAAACTTTTCTCATTCATACACCTGAAGAGGGAGACCGCAGTCTCTTAAATATGGTACTTTTCTCTCTATATTTTGGTGTTTTCATACATTCAACTTACCTGTCAGATATATACATAGCTATCGACTCCGTCGTCCCCGACAGAAATTCAAATTTCGCGGCACTCGCTACAGGTAGGTCAGGTGATCTACCGCCCTGCTCTGGGTGGCAGGACTAGGAACCATTCCCGTTTTCTAAGCAGATTTCTCTCTGTCGCCGGTGGTATCAACATTGTTGACTTCCTCCTGACTAGAATTCTTTTTTCACAACGCTTTTGATCATCTCTCGCTGATATTTGGTGACGTACTTGGATCGTTGTTTGGCATTCGCTATCGTGGACTGTTTTTGGACTTGGTTTTTGGAATTCGTGAATATGTCTGACTCTAGTGTTAGTTTCAGAGTGTGTGTGAATGAGGGCTGTAAGGTGAGGATTCCGAAAGCTTCGGTAGATCCTCACACTACATGTAGTGGTTGTAGAATGGTTGAATGCTCGATTGAGAATACGTGTAACGAGTGTGAGAAATTGAGTGCGCAAGAGTGGAAGAATCTAACTTCTTACTTGAAGAAGTTAGAGAAAGATAGAGAGAGGAAGGCGGCTTACAAAACCCGCAGAATGTCTACATCTCATGATTTACTGTCTAGTTCTGTAGCTTCTTCCTCTGATAATCATGCCCATTCTGTTTCAGCCCGTTCACAAATTGCTAATCCCTCTAGTTCTGCTTCGGAAATAGCGGAACTCAGAGCTTCCCTTCAGAAAATGCAGGAAAAAAATGGCAGCATTGGAAGGTAAGGAAAGTGAATGTGGTTTCGCTAGTGATATTAGTGTCCCCAGTGTAGTGGAGGGGGCGTCTGGTCGTCTCTGCGACGCTCCCAGGCCTAGACCTCTTCCAAGCTCCCTGGCCCGGAGGAGAAGGAAAGTCGAAAGCTGTACGGGGGTTGTGGAGAATCCCCAACGATCAGGCGTCCCCTCGGCAGAATCTATCATCACAAACTGCCAAGGACCGCTATAGGAAAAGCGTCCTTCGAGAGTGCTTTTCGTCTTCTAGTTCGCCCTCTCCGAGAAGAGGATGGAAGGAGTCGAAACTTTCCCGTCCGCTGAAGAGGAGTATGAAAGAACATGAGCTCAATTCTAGTCCCGAGCGCTTCTCTGAAGAAGGAGCGCCTTCGGTAATAAAGAAGGCTAGAAAACATTCAGACTCTGGGTCTGGAGGAGATCCTAGAGCGCCTTCCAGATCTCCCTCTCCTGATTCAAAAGATTCCTCAACCAGGAAAATTTTAATGAATATGCAGGAACAATTAGCCTCGTTGGTAGGAGTTCTTTATAAGGAGCCTACTCGTAAGAAGATGATAGGCTTCCTATTAAAAGATCTAAATACCGATCTCCTGTCGGGCGCGACGAACCCTACAGGGGAGTTGTCGCACAAGCGGCCATCTCTGGGGGGACGAACGGCCCGTTAGACAGGAGAGATGTATTCAGAAAAAGAAGTTACTCCTGTCAAGAGTGTGGCTCCAGCCAGGAGCCAGGCTCCGAGTAGGCGCAAAGAGCCAGGGTATTCAGTACAACGTTCAAGATATTCAACCAAGCGCCAAGAGTTAACTGAAGAAGAAGATCCTGTTAGGAGTAGAGCGCTTGTTAAACGAAAAGCGCCTACCTTGATCAATACTCCTACTAAACACCATACGCATTCCAAGGATCAGGAGTATTTGGAGCGACATACTCCTGCCAGGCGCCAGGAGTCTTCGGACCTCGATACTCCTCCCAGGCGCCAGGAGGTATTCCGAACTTTATACTCCGCCCAGGCGCCAGGAGTATTCTGAACTTAATACTCCTCCCAGGCGCCAGGAGTATTCCGAACCTTATACTCCTCCCAGGCGCCAGGAGTATTCTGAACTTAATACTCCTCCCAGGCGCCAGGAGTATTCGGAACAAGATGCGCCTACCAGAAGCCAGGAGTATTCGAAGCGCGTTGCGCCTGCCAAGCACCAGGAGTATTCCAAACACGTTACTTCCTTCCAGGCGAGATACTCCTGCTGTACACCAGGCGCATTCCCTGCATGAAGAGCCTGACATCCGACAGGAGTCATCCAAGCGTCAATCTTTTAGCAAAGAGAGAGTAACTCTTAGCCCCTCTTCAATTAGGAGTGCTTCTTCAGAAAGGAAGAGAGTAAGGGAAGAAACAGAAGAAAGAAGGGAGCCTTCTCCTTCCGAGCCTATGAACCCAGAAGATGCCTCGGAGGATGAAATGAAGGAAGGATTTTCTAATTACAAAGTTCTTTCGTCCCTTCTCTTGGAAGAATATGGAGACTCTTTAATGCCGAGCCGCTCCTCCTTCACGCTCTCTGTTTTCGAGCACGAAAACGCACAAGTCTTCCTCTTTCCTAAAAATGAAGCCTGCTATATCTATGAGGAGGGTGCTACAATCTCTTGACTCCTGGTTCAAGAAGAAGAAGGAGTTAGGAAGGACGGTCTTTTGTATGCCTCCCGCTAAACTTACAGGGAGGAGAGGCATTTGGTACGAAACGGGAGAAAATATGGGATTGTCTCTGTCCGTTTCAGCTGAGTCAGACTTCTCGAGTTTAGTAGACTCATCGAGAAGACACGCCTTGAATTCAGCAAAAGTAACATGGGGTCTTTCGGAAACGGACCACCTCCTCAAAGGGCTTTTTCACACTTTAGAAGTTTTTAACTTCTTAGATTGGTCCTTGGGGTTCTTGCCAAGAAGTCTCATGAAAAAGGAACAACTGGACCCAGAAACCCTAAATAGCATCCTCACATGCATTGATAAGGCTGTTCAGGATGGATCGGCTGAAGTATGCTCCCTCTTTGGTGCAGGAGTTTTAAAGAAGAGGGCGGTTCACAGTGCTTTCCTCACGAAGGCCGTCTCTCCTTCGCAAAGATCCGCCTTATTGTTTGCGCCTCTCTCAGAACATCTTTTTCCCTCGCAGTTGGTGAAGGATATTGCCCATTCCCACTGACTGAAAAGGCCACCCAGGATCTCCTTAGACAATCCTCAAGGAAAAATAGGCCTGTGGCCAGTGAGGAAAAGAAAGTGGCTCGTCCAGCTCAGCAGCAGCCCTTTCGAGGAGGCCTTCCAGCTAGATCTATCGCCAGAAGGAAGTCAACCGAGAAAAGGGGCAGGTCTTCCTTCCGTCCCTTTAAGAAGGGAAAGTGAGAATTCTGTCCTCCAGACACCTGTAGGAGCCAGGTTAATTTCTTTGCGAAAGCCTGGGAAGACATAGGATCGAATCCTTGGACGATGTCATCATCAAGAAGGGTTATTACATCCCATTAAAGGACATTCCTCCCTTGACAACATCACCGAGGGAATTGTCCGCCAGATACAGGGACCCTGTTTCTGATGGATACTCTTCGTCAGATGGTGGAACAGATGTGGACAAAAGAGCAATAGAGCTGGTGCTGGATTGCAGCTCCCCGGGGTTTTTACAATCGCTTGTTTCTTGTAGCAAAAGCCTCGGGGGGATGGAGACCGGTACTGGATGTAAGTGCGCTGAACAAATTCGTAAAACAACAGAAGTTCAGCATGGAAACATCTGCTTCAGTCCTTGCAGCACTGCGTCAAGGAGATTGGATGGCGTCCCTAGACCTTCAGGACGCATATTTCCACATCCCGATCCAACCATTCGTCGAGGAAGTACCTTCGATTTATGTTCGAGGGAAGAATCTATCAGTTCAGGGCCCTGTGTTTCGGCCTTTCCACACGGCTCCTCAACGTCTTCACGGACGTGATGAAAAATGTATCAAGACATTTACATTTGAAAGGGATAAACGTCTCCCTGTACCTGGACGACTGGCTCATCAGAGCCAGGTCTCAAAAGCAGTGTTTGGAGGACCTGTCAACAACACCGGAATTGACAAAATCATTGGGATTGATCGTGAACCTCGAGAAGTCTCAGATGATCCCCAGCCAGAACGTGGTTTATCTGGGGATTCAGATGGATTCTCGGGTTTTCGAGTTTTTCCCTCTCAAGAGAGAATAAGGAAAGGCTGTGCCACAGTATCGAACTTCTTAGGGAAAGAGCGCACTTCAGCGAGGGAAAGAGCGCACTTCAGCGAGGGAATGGCTGAGCCTTCTGGGGACCCTTTTCCTCGCTCGAACAGTTCTTTCCCCTAGGAAGACTACATCTTCGTCCGCTTCAGTTCTTCCTGAGAAGAAGTTGGAGTTGGAAGACAGGACAGCTCTCGGACACGTTTCCAATCTCAGAGGAAATAAAAAATCATTTAAAAGAAAGTGGTGGTTGATTCCCTTAAAAGAAAAACAAAGGAGTATCCTTGCAAGTACGGAACCCAAGCCTGACATTGTTCTCAGACGCGTCGGAGTCGGGCTGGGGTGCAACATTGGGATCCCAAAGAAGTGTCAGGCACCTGGTCGGCTAGAAACAGGTGTCATGGCACATAAATTGCAAGGAGCTTTTAGCAATTCACCTTGCGCTAAAGAGCTTCGAACACAATAGTCAGATGGCCAAGGTCGGTACAAAAAGATTAAACTCAAGACAATACGACCGCTCTGGCTTATGTCAAGAAACAAGGAGGGACTCACTCTTTCGCTCTGTACGAGCTGGCAAGAGATCTGTTGATTTGGGCGAACCAAAGGAAGGTAGTTCTTCTAACGAGGTTTGTCCAGGGGAGAGGAATGTGAGAGCGGACAGACTGAGCAGGAGGTTCCAGGTCCTTCCCACAGAATGGACACTCCACTCAGAAGTCTGTCAGAGCCTTTGGTACCTTTGGGGGAAGCCTCAAATAGATCTTTTCGCCACATTCCTCTCCAAAAGGATAGACACATTTTGTGCCCTAGTGGAAGATCCCAGGGCTTATGCAACAGACGCCGTTCTCCTGGGGGACTGGTCAGGGCTAGATGTTTACGCTTTTCCCCCGTTCAAGATACTGGGGGAAGTAGTCAGAAAATTCGTGGCATCCGAAGGAACCAAAATGACTCTGATTGCTCCGTATTGGCCATCTCAAATTTGGTTCACAGAGGTGATGGAGTGGACAGTGGACTTCCCCAGATCTCTTCCAAACAGAATAGATCTGCTCAAACAACCCCACTTCGAGAGGTACCATCAAAATCTACCCGCTCTTGCTCTGACTGCCTTTCGACTATCGAAAGACTTGTCAGAGCGAGAGGGTTTTCTCGCCAGGCAGCAAGCGCAATTGCTAGAGCCCGCAGATCATCTACTAGGCGAGTGTACCAATTGAAGTGGGAAGTTTTCAGAAGCTGGTGCAGGTCGAAGAAGCTGTCCTCATTCCAGTACCTCTGTGACCGAAATTGCGGATTTCCTTCTGTTTCTTAGAGAAAAGTCGCATCTCTCTGTACCGACTATTAAGGGGTACAGGAGTATGCTTTCAGCAGTCTTTAGAAACAAGGGATTAGATCTAACGAATGATAAGGATTTGCACGACCTCATTCGTTCCTTCGAAACATCAAAGTCACTTGAACCTAAGGTTCCAAGCTGGAACTTAGATGTGGTTCTTAAATTTCTATCCTCCGAAGAATTCGAACCACCACACACTGCTTCATTTCGTAATATCACTAGAAAGTGGTTTGTTTCTGATTGTCTCCTGCAACGGCAAAAAGAGTCAGTGAGTTGCACGCCCTTGAATCACGAGTCGGCTTCAAAGGAGACTCTGCAATTTGTTCATTCCAGTCTCTCTTTCTTGCCAAAAATGAAAACCCTTCGAATCCCTGGCCCAGGAGCTTCGAGGTTAAAGGACTTTCTAGTTTGGTGGGCAGAGAGGCAGAAAGATCCCTTTGCCCACCCAGTTAGAGCTCTTAAATTCTATCTGGACAGGAAGAAGCAGTTGGGGGGTTCGCAAAAAGGTCTTTGGTGCTCAGTAAAAGACCCCAAGAGAGCAATGTCCAAGAACGCCTTAGCCTTCTTTGTTAGAAGTGTTATTACGGAAGCTCATAAGAATTGTCCAGATGATTCTTTTAATCTTTTAAGAGTGAGAGCCCACGAAGTTAGGGCAATCGCAACCTCTGTGGCGTTCCAAAGAAATATGTCACTTAAAAACATTTTGGATGCAACTTATTGGAGATGCAACTCTGTGTTTGCATCTCATTATTTAAAAGACGTGCGAGTTACGTATGAGAAATGTTTTTCTCTAGGTCCGTTGTGTCAGCACAGACGGTTCTGGGTTAATGGGAGCTAGCACCGATCCTTAATATTGTATGTAACCCTCTTGTTGGATGTGTTCTTGAGTTTCCTGTGCATGGAAGTGTCAGGTGTCGCACAGGCGACCTTCACTTCTCTTCACTAGGAGATCGAGTGACAGCTGACTTTTAGAGGGGTACAAAAAGAATATTTTTTTTTGTATTATTGTATGTGTGGTTATTGAGTTTGTGGTTGTTTGCTAAGAGTTTGGGGATAGCTCTTGGCAATCTTAGAACTAACACGGGTGTTAGGTTCGGGTGATCGGGATCGGTTGTGTGCTCCTTAAATAAAGGCGTGTTGTCATATAAGCGGATGTGCTCCATTGACAAATGCCAGTTAGGTTCTGTCGAGTAAGTGGATGAGACCCCATCGACAGATCCACAAGAACTCTTGGCCACAGATCACTATCTCGCTAAGGCTCTTGGGTGAAGCAGACTCCTAGACAGCAGTCACGAAGTCTTCCACCTGATAAGGTAGGAACCAAGGTCTATAAATACCTACAACATGTGTTGTTTACCTGTCTAGTCAGTAGTTAGCTGTCTCTTGCCCTCCACCAAAGGGTGTCAATCAGCTATGTATATATCTGACAGGTAAGTTGAATGTATGAAAATGATATTGTTATGATACAATAAAGTTTCATACATACTTACCTGGCAGATATATACAATTTGAAGACCCTCCACCCAGCCTCCCCGCAGGAGACAGGTGGAAGAGAGAATCTGATTAGAAAACGGGAATGGTTCCTAGTCCTGCCACCCAGAGCAGGGCGGTAGATCACCTGACCTACCTGTATCGAGTGCCGCGAAATTTGAATTTCTGTCGGGGACGACGGAGTCGATAGCTATGTATATATCTGCCAGGTAAGTATGTATGAAACTTTATTGTATCATAACAATATCATTTTTTTATGGGCTCCTTCTATTAGATGGAATTCTGTTGTAACAGAACATTTTTCCAGTATATCATATATATATATATATATCATTATATATATAGATATATATATATATA
>NC_087200.1:173170808-173218308 GCF_015104395.2 Macrobrachium nipponense | reverse complement strand
TACTATAGTATATTGATTTTATTTATTCTGGTTATTTTAAGGTAAAACTAAGTTGAGAAATACAATTTATTAGATGTAAACTAGTTGGCATGGTACATCTGTAATATGACTATAATGAGTTAAAAAAATTAAGATACAAATACAGTAGACCCTTGACTCACGAACACAATCCGTTCCTAGACCTTGGTCGTGTTCGAAATTGTTCGTGACTCGGAGCTAATTTCCCCATAAGGTTTAATGGGAATAATATTAATTGGTTCTCGACCCCTACGAACCAATATATATTATGTATATTTTGCCTTATTTTACACAGATAATGTAAAAGTCAGTGTAAAAAACCTTAATATATCTAATAATATAATTTAAAATGGTAAACTAACACTATAAAAACGTTTGTAAAGTGAACACTTACTATGACTGGCGAGACTTCTGGCTTGACGGACAAGAGAAGAGGAGGGTGGTGGGTGGGGAGGAGGTTATTGTGCGGAAGGAGAACCCTCCCCCATCCAGGTCGGGGAGATCTCGTTCCGGAGATTCAACTCTTCTAGGTTTTTTTTTTTTTTTGGTGAACGTTTAATCACAAACTTATCCAATGTCTGTTGCCTTTTCCTTCCTTGCATAACTTTTCTGAATGGCTCATTAAATTTTCATTGAGCATATTCACGATCCTGTTCGTAACAATTTTGTCCGGTATGATACAATTCAAGGAAGCACTGGACATCATTCCACTTTTCCAATGCGGCTTTTATCACATCACTGCTGACATCTGTAACTTCCTCCCAGCTCCTCTTCGTCAGGTTGATTGCTCCCGAGCAAGTTGCTCCTGCTGCTCTTTGTGGAGTTGAACAAGTTCGTCCGCAGTCAAATCTTCTGAATGTTCAGCGACCAATTCTTCAACATCTTCGTCGTGTACTTTGTAGACCCATACTGTTGCCCATGGACACAATTTCTTGCACAATCTCTGCATCGAAGCCCTCAAAGTCACGGACAGTTACGCACTGGGGCCAAAGTTTCCGCCACGCAGAATTTAATGTGCGGTACGTAACTTCAGTCCATGCGTTATCAATGAGGGTTATGCAGTGAAAAACATTAAAGTGCTTCTTCCAAAATTCTTTTAAGGTTAATTTTGTCTCTTCAGTTACACGGAAGCATCTGGAGAAGAGCGCCTTCGTATATAATTTCTTAAAATTGCTAATGACTTGTTGGTCCATGGCTGGAGAACAGAGGTTGTGTTGGGTGGAAGGAACTTGAACTGAATGAAGTCATGTTCACTGCAGTCAGCCAAGTACGAAGGGTGTGCCGGGGCATTATCCATGATCAGAAGGCACCGCAGGGGTAGCTTGTTCTCTGTTAGGTACTGACTCACGATCGGCGCAAAACACTTCATCAATCCACTCCATAAACAAGTCCGTGTCACCCATGCTTTTGTATTGGCCCTCCACATTACAGGCAGTCTGGCCTTATTTACGTTTGTGCTGCTTACGGCACGCGGGTTATTTGAATGGTAGACAAGTAGCGGCTTTAGTTTCAAGTCGCCACTTGCGTTTGAGCATAACAAAGCGTAAGCCTATCCTTCATTGGCTTGTGGCCTGGGAGCGCCTTCTCTTCTTGGGTGATAAATGTCCTGTTGGGCATCTTCTTCCAGAAGAGGCCCGTTTCATCACAATTGAAAATCTGTTGAGCGACGTATCCTTCGGCCTCCACGAACTCGGCAAACTCAGTCACGAATGCCTCAGCAGCAGCCTTGTCTGCGCTAGCAGCCTCACCATGCCTAATTACAGAGTGAATTCCAGTTCTTCTTCTTTGAAGTTATCAAACCACCCTTTACTAGCCTTAAAAATCATCTGGCGTGGCACTAGTATAAGGAGTTTCCTTCAGCAAAACATCTGATACACTTGCCGAGCTTTCTCGCAGATGATCGGCTCGTTTACACTATCACCTGCCCATCTGTTTTCAGGTACCCACTTCAAAATTAGTTTTTTCTGCCTCTTCGAGGGTTTGCGATCTCATCTTGGTTAGTACTGCACTCCTTCGCAACATTTGCTTCTTTAATGGCATCCTTGTTTTTCAAAATTGTCGAAAATTGTCGACTTGGCCATCTTGTACTCACTTGCGATATCGGTCCACGCGAACACCAGTTCAAACTTTTCTATAATTTCTTTCTTTATTTCAATGGTTATCTTCCTCTGCACCCTCTTCTCACCATCACTCTTCACTTTCTTACTTTCACCACCACTCTTCACTTTCTAGGGCCCATTATGAAGAAAATCACAAGTTTTAGCGCAAAAATGCTAAGCGAATTGACGAAACGTCTTGTACACAATGAGATGAGACAAAGAGCGATGCGTGGGTGACGCCGTGCGTGGGCGGCTGGAGGATGGCTGGTCCCATGGCAACTCAAACGCTCTCACGTGTGCTGGGCGATTTCGCGCATTTTTCAAATGTTTGTGTCTAAAAATTAGTTTGTGAAACAAAGTGAAGTTATTTTCCAGAAATTTCCAGCATTTTTCAAATGTTCATGTCTCAAAATTAGTTCATGACCCAAACAGAATTTTTATTTTCGCATTTTTTTTTGTTCGTATCTCAAAGTTAGTTCGTAAGTCAAGGGTGAAATTTTACCTATAATTTTGGTCGGGGATCGAGTTGTACGTGGGTCAATGCGTTCGTGAGTCAAGGGTCTACTGTACTCTTAATTATGAATTTTCTGAGAGAGAGAGAGAGAGAGAGAGAGAGAGAGAGAGAGAGAGAGAGAGAGAGAGAGAGAGAGAGAGAGAGCTCAATTCTCATAAAGGAAAATGGGTATTATATTAGGCAACTAACATTTATTTTTCACTTCCACCTATACAGAATTAGAAGTCATACAGACATTGTGTACCAATTTGTGGCTCAAAAGGCACTAAATGTAATAAAAAAATTTAAATAAACCCATCAAAAAAATTTTTTTTGCCAATAACATTTCAGGATGTTTATTTAGACATCCAACAGTCGTAAACTGTTAAAACCTAAAATCTGATAATTCCTTAAAATTCAATAATCAGTGCTCCCCTTAACTAGACTTTTATACCTTCCAGATCTGAGGCCATTGTCTTGTACAGTATATCATGGGTTAGTGTTCCCTTTTGTCCTTGGAGATGGCAGGAAGTTGGCAGAGGATATTGGTAAATGTGGAGCTGATATGCAACCTTGTCCTTCTCTTCTGAAGGATTTCTCCTCTAACCTTTCCTGGTTCTATCATGAGTGGTTTGGAGAGAAGAAGAGCTTCTATGTTCTTTGTCCAATTTCCAGGATGGTGATCATGAACTTATGTAAACTTATCTCTTGTTGTATTTGTAGGACCACAGCGTGAACTTATGATACTGTTTTGCAGTTTTCTGCTCAGTATAAGGTCTGATTTGGATTTTTTCACGAAGTCTTGCCCTTTGATATTGCTGGCTCCAACTTGACCCTCTCCTCTTGGGGAAACTGTCAGAATTCTTTAGTGTTCCATCTTCCATAGTAGGAACATTGGTCTTGCTCCCTTCGAGGACTGAGTGCTTTGAGTAGTTGGTCGTGCCATGATCCTAATGACTTGGTGATAGTACAAGACCCTTCCTTGAGGACACATCAGCTACCAAAAATAAGCTTTCCTTTGCCAAAACCTGATTTTTTAACAACTGCAAAAGCTCTCTAGGAGTTAAACACCCACATACCTCTATACACCAGTCCTCTCATGGCCCAAGAAATGCTCCTTTCTCCCTCAGCAGGGTTGCTAATTGCTCCCCTCCCATCCCTCCTGGCCTTCCTACCCCTTTACCCTAGAAATTCTTCCCCTGGCCTTTCACTCCCTCCAAAATCCCTCCTCAGCTATTCATGCTCGCAAGCAGTATTACTAGTACATGGTGCACTTTTTTAGGCCCGGACAGCAGGATTTTTTTATTTTATGAATTTTACTATATTTTTTACAAACATATCTTGGTTATCGAGGTGCTGGCTGCATGCAGCCAATGTGGATAATCAAGGGATTACTGTATGCATATAAAATATACATTTTCCGAAAGTATTTATGATTTAATAGCATTTTTGTCATATGTTACACAACTGTCATCAGTAAATGAATATGACAAAAACTCACACTCTCAACATACATATAAGTTAGCTTTCCAGTGGAATTTTAGAAATTATTTTTAAAATATGCTCAACTTATAAGTTCACAAGCATATAAGTTAGCTGTCCAGTGGAATTTTAAAAATTGTTTTTAAAATTTGCTCAACTTGTAAATTTACATGTATCTGTTATTTATGCACACTGCACAAATAGCAGATGCTCCAGTACTTCTGGGTGTGATATACTCGAAACCAGTTTTTATATATGCAGAGAGGGACCTTGCAAGCTGCACACTTGGAGGCAGTATCTTCCTTACGCCACTCATAAAACACACTTGTAGCTTGTTTGGTGGTGTTTATGCTGTCGTGTGGTCAGTCTGATGTAGCATTATTAGATTTTGATGGCCTTTCTGTTAAAAAAAAAAAATTGTACTCCCCGGCACTTTGGCATTTTCATTGTAATCAACAATAACTGAACTACATTTCAGTAAAATTAATTATGCCAAACAGTAGATAATAATGCAAATATAGTGCTAATCATATCCATCTTCACATCAAAGTGAAGTCAACCACTCACACTGACTGACACATAAGCGGAATTACACATGCATACTCACAGGCCATAAACTGTACATAACAAATATCCATACACACCATATTCAATTTTCTTTACTATGCACCTGTTTATGATTTATGGAAAATTTAGTAAAAAGTCTCTTTTTGATGAAGAGGAGATTCATCATTAGAATCTGAGGTTGAAAAAAGGATGACAACTATTTTTATCATCAGAATCTTGAAGGGTTAAATTTGTAGTCAGGAAGCCATGTTTGGCTAGTAAAAATGTTTCTTGGGCATTGCATAGAAATGCTTAAGTATCTATTGACAGTTTTTAGTGATAAGTTGTAATTAATGCTCCCACTGTTTTTTATCTGTTTCAGAACATCTTGACACATTATTAAGATCATTAGTTTTGGGCCAGTTAGGTTTGTATGGTGATGAAGAAGTTGTAGCAGAAGCAAAGAAAAGGCTTTCAGCTCATGTCGCTAGTACTAGTACACTTCCTGCAGATCTTCGATCTCCAGTTTACAAAACTGTGGTTTCACAGGCAGATGAAAAAACTTATGATCAGATGCTCAAGGTTTGTGAATAAAGACTTGTAATTTTTGCTTGTAATTGCTGTTATTGTAACTTGTGATTCCATATTTCCAGAATAATAAAATTCTTCATGTTTAATATTAAATTACACAAAAGACTGAGGTAACTGTACCTATGATAGATTGCAAGTTAAATGCATCATTCCTCAAGATTATAGAAAGATTAAACTTGCCTTCAATTCACTAATTCCAATATTTGTACACCACACACTATGTAAAGTAGCAAGTTACAACTGGTCAGTTATATATGAGCCAGTGTAGTAGTTCGGGTGTTTTGTCATATTTACAAAAAAATTTATTAAAAATGCATGTTTTTCTTAAGCAAAGTTTGGTATGTATATCCACAATCCAATTAATTATAGCCTATTCCCATGTTCACAAAAATTCCTTTTCTACCAGATTTATTATTCAAGATCAGAAATCCACTGCTCATGCACTGTCTTGCAGTAGGTGAAATAAGATTTTTACATCCCACATATCATGTGGACATGGGGGTTTGTAGCTTTAAAGGTTGTAATTTGAAAGCTTATATGTAGAGGATGATCTGTATACATATACATGGTATGAGAGATTATTGCCCAAAATCCATTATAACAGTAAATGGGAAGAGAATGGAGTTGAGAATCTTGTGATAGATGGGCGGATCTGATAGGCACTGAAGTATTTCTGTCATCTTGGGAACATAATTGGCTGTGAAGCAGGACTTGAGAGAGAAGTAACGGCATAACTGTAGCTTGCATGAAAGAAAGAGACAGTGCACTTGCTTGTAAAAAAAAAAGTCCCTGTTAGTAGAGAGAGTAAAGCTTCATGACATATACTATAGGCCTTTACTAATAATTCAGCAGAAACATGGGTACTGATAAGGAATATGAAGTTGCTGAAAATATGTGACCTTGAATATTAGATTCATGGCTGAGCAGTGTGATATCAAGAAGTTGTAAGAAAATGCTTGAGATCTCAAAGGCTGAGTTGGTTTTGACATTTGATGAAAAGGGATGAGGAACACTTGGTCAGAAAAGTGGTAGATTTAGAAGCAGCAGGATGAAGCCTGTTGGAAGACAGGATATCATGGAGAAAGATGATATATGAACATGAAGATTTAGACCTGGTAAAAGTTAAGGTAGTAAGAACAACAGTGATGAAGATGACGCTTTAGACCTAGTGAAAGTTAAGGTAGTAAGAGCAAAGGACAGATGATGAATCTTATTACTTAATGATGAGTCCTTGTTTGTAAGCCTCATTTATTTCTCACAACTCAACGGTCACATGACATGATTATGGCATTTAATAGTTGCCTGAGGCCAAGGTGCTTTCCTGCAAAACCAGTACTATAGGCCTAACTGCTGTTTCATTTTTATTTTTTTTAAGCGACTGAAACATCTCGGATAATTTTTTCAGTTCAAAATGGCCTTTTGTGTGTGTGTGTGATGTAATTAAAAGAATTTAACTATCCAAGGTTGAAATATTTCAGGTTGCATATTTGTGTGTCTCAAGGTGTTTGAAATGTAAAACATTTGCTTACTAATTTCAGCTGTACCGTGAAGCAGACCTACATGAAGAAAAGGATCGTATTTCCAGGTCATTAGGAGCCACACGTGACCCAAACCTCATTCAGAGAGTGCTACAGTTTGCTATGTCGGTAAGTGTGATAATGATGTACTGTAGGGTATAGTTTACTTTAGGTTTTAGTTAGCAGTTCTTGGGGCAAGTGACTTTGAAGTCCATACTTTTGGATTTAAAAGAAACAAGTTATGTCAACTATTTCGCATTGAGATATGTAATGAACATTAGCTCATACACGGAACAAACCTCGGTTCTTAACATTAGGATAAATCTGTTAGTGCCAGCTAGAACCAGTAAAAAAATTCAATAGAAGTATACATGCAAGGAACTAGTGGCATCTGTCCTATGTCACGAGTTAGGTGGAACAGCCACCGACCCAAGCTGTGCCTTGCGACGTCTCTGTTTTCTTCTTACCGCCTTTGAGTGAGGACATCTTTTTCTTTCTCTCCTCCCTATAGCTGTTAATTTGTGTTTCAGTGTGAAGGATTTGTGTGCTTGTGGCAAAGAGTTTTGTTATGGATTCCCATAACCCTTCTATTAGTTGGAGTTAGCTCATGCTTCCTAGCCTCCATGCAGTATGTGCAAAGCAAATATATGTAATGTTGTATTCCTTGTTCAGAATGTTGTTCTTGGTCAGTGGGTTAGTGGAAGAGGTTCTCCAAGAAGGATCAGCACAAGAGGAAGACAAAGACTCCAGCCTTGTTGGTTGTACTTGATTTTTTTCATACCCCTTCCTGTTCTTCTAGTGATTCATCGAGGGAAGTACTGGGAGTGGTTTCGGGAGATTTTTGTCTAATTATGCCATTTTTTTTTTTTCCCCCTTTGGGGAAGGGAGGGCGTCGCCATCTTTGTCCCTCTTTCCAGCCTCTGATGTACAGAAGATGGCAAATGTTTGGGCATCATTAGGCCTCTCAAGAGTACTAACTTTGGATGGTCTGTTGTCCCACTACATGGATCTTGCTACCCAGTACCATGTATCATGGCTGTTCCTACTCCCCATGGTCTCCACTGTATGTGGGGTCTTGTGTTGTGACATCTAGCGGTAGCGGAATGCATATGGTACCAACTGTGCATCATTTTGGGTTACCCCTTGTTCTGCCAACATTAGTACCAACAACCTCCACATGGGATTTGTCTGCTGTTGTGACGTCACAGCCAGATCCCTCCGTGATATCACCATCGGCTTTGTCTACTTTAGTGAGTCACAGTCTGCCTCTACAATATCATCAACTGCCCCGTCTGTGGATTTCCTAGTCAAGGCAATGTTAGAGAAACTGGATTTTGTGATTGAAGAGAAGTGTAATCATGCTTGTAAGAGGCAGGAACATGAATCTTTTGTCTTCTTATTTGTTGTCAGCATCATAGTCGTCCGTTCCCCCTGTATGTTCTCCAGTCAACTGTTGGAGAATTAGGGACTTCATATCTGACCCTAGTGCCAAGAAAAGAAGGACCATGATCCTAATGCCAAGAAAAGGACTATTTCTTCTTCAAGCTGGGACAATCACATTCCAGTCAGGAGATGTGTTTCATAATCAGCAGTGGCTCACCAAGTCGTCAGCTGCTTATGACCGTGGTTCTTCCACTTTCGTTCATCCTCAGAAGATGACAGACGTAATGAATATTCAAACTGCCTCCGCCTTGGCCGTGACCCTATGGCGTTGACAATGTTGGGATGTCTTCAGGTACTGTACAGATGTATGTGGATCAAGTGTTCGTACAGTGATCTCAGATATGCAAAGGCCTCTCTCTAATAGGAAACGTGAAGTATTGCCTGTGTCTTCTGTGTGACCTACAGGTATTCTCTTACGATGGGGTTAGGTTCCAAAAAACCCATTGTTTGCTGGAAAAATCATTTCTTGAATATAGCCTAACCTACACTAGAGTAATCAATATATGATAGTCTAGCCTGTTATTATTATTATCAGCTAATTCTTTAGGTTCAATGCAGATTGACTTATGATAATTAAGTATAAGATAATTAAGTATAAAGAGAAATTGAATAACACTAAAAAGAGTTAAGCTGGTATCACACTAGTCATTTCTTGCTAGCGGTTTTGGCCAGCATGCAGCCAATGCTCGCGAGCAAAAGTGTTGTATCGTCACACTAGGACCTCGTGGTTTCGAGGAGCAGCAGGAAAAAGTAAACAAAACTGATCAGCTGATATCATCATGGCACCCAGAAATTGTCGGGACTGTTGCAAGATGTGCTGCAGTGATGTGTTTTCTCGGAATCTTACGTGAATGCATGAGTAACAAAAAACGTTTGTGGGTTCAAGAGTTGCTCAGAAGAGAAGCCAAAGGTCTGAGAGTATGTCCTATCAGCAACAGCCATCTTGTTTGTTTACACTATGCGGTCGCTCGCGGTTCGTGCTCGCTGCTTCCCGTTCAGTCAGGAAGTAAAAATCTCGAGCTAAAAGCTCCCGGTTTTCCATTTTCGCCAGCAACGGCTCGCTGCTGGAGAAAAAAAGGCCTAGTGTGAGGCCACCTTTAGCTTAGTGTATACTACTCTATAGTACATGTGCGGTATAGTAATTATTAATATCAGCTAATTCTGGAGGTTCAATGCACTCTGACATTTGATAATTCAGTACAAAAAGGAATTGAACACAAAGCGAGAATCAGATTTGGTCCGACATCAGCATAATTGAATGGTGTCAGGCTGCTGATGGCTATGTATAATTATAAAAGACAAACATAACATGAATCTTTTTAAGCGCCTCAGCGGCGTGGTTGGTATGGTATTAGCGTCCCACCTTGGTGGTCGCGGGTTCGATTCCATTCCATTGAGGAGTGAGAGATGTGTATTTCTGGTGATAGAAGTTCACTCTCAACGTGGTTCGGAAGTCACGTAAAGCCGTTGGTCCCGTTGATGAATAACCACTGGTTCCATGCAACATAAAAGCACCATACAAACAAAAATCCATGAATCTTTTAAAAAGTTATACATTGCTTCACTGTATCCAATAATATTGCATGCATTTTCATATTGTATTATTATAAAATACTAACATAGCAGTCACTGTTTTGGTTTGGAAATCAGCTGATGGCAAATATGAGTTTATTTCACTGTATTTAACCCAATTCTTAGTGAATGTTCTTGCTTCTAGTTAGCACAAATGAATATCTAGATACTTTACTTACATGGGACAATGCCATTTTTCGTTATACAACATGTTTTCAAGTTGAATATGACTCTTTGTGAACCAAATTATTTTTCTCGTCAATAGATTGCATTTTGGGGCATGGTTATTGTATAAAAAAATTAAGTGTTAAGTGATTCTGTTTGCTATTTTCATTTGATTTCATCATAATACAAGCTTTATGTTTTATTGGCGTGAAAACAACACTAAAATGTGTTCTTTCATGCCCAGTAGTTTTGATTAAAATACTTTCTCTCAATTTTATCTACGGTTGTGCTTGATGGCATATCAAAGTTTACGGGAGTTTTATCCTTGTTTCCGATGCGTTTTAAGTCATTAGCAGCTTGAACATTGTTTTCTCAGCTTCAGCTACAATTTGCAGTATAAATTTAACATATTTCCTTGCTGATCTTTAATCCATAGCAAATAAAGTTATTACATAAAAATATGTCAGTCCAATTCTACATAACGTCATTTATAGCATAACTATGGTAATTTTTTGCTATCGTGCAATGGTTAAAATGCAAGCAAAACGGGTGTTATTGTTATCTGATTTGGTTTCTCGTTCCATTGTCCATGGCTGTACACATTTATGCAATGAGTATAACAATAAAACAGTACTCTTATCATTTTCTTTAGTTTTTGAACATATTTAACTAGAAGATGGGATAAAGATACGGAGGTAAAGAGGTTAGGCTATTGTAATTTGGTCTCTCTCAGTGTCTGATTGTACGCTGCTGCCTGCACCTGTTGTGAAGGAAATTTTAAATTTTCAAAATATTGTTGTATCGATATTAATTGCTAACCCCATCGTAAAATCGGATTACTATCATAAGATAAATTATTGTAACTTGAACACTGCCTGTATCAAAGGTCGGAGGAAGGATGGCAAAGCTCTAATCAAGAGATCTTGTGTTACGGATTCTTCTGATAACTGCGTTGCAGAGGTGAAGGTCCATGCAGTTTCTAGGCCTGTAGAGGATGGGAATAGTAGTCATCTGTCAGGCTGTCGATCCAGGTCTCGTTCGCCCAGTAGCATTCATGGTGCCTCTTCAATGAGTCAGTCACGACTGAAGGAGCTGGGGTAGGCACAGTGGTTAGACCTGCTCCTAAAGCTCCTCTGTCAGCCTCCTCAGCAAAGAAGCCTACTCATCAGTGCAGACACAGAGGTATGTGACGATAGAGTGGGCACCTCTCCCCACTCATTGCCACTAGTGTGGGGATGCCTGGCAAGTTAGGGGACGATGTGGCAGAGTTATGGGGCGGAACCATTGATTTCCTTCGTGTAGGTTATCTACTCCCATTCGAGTCCTCTACTGCACTTCTCTTATGGCCCAGGATCTCAAAAATGCCTTGTATACAGGCATTCCCCAGGTATCAGCTGGGGTCCTGTTCTGATGGCTTGATGATGAAGCAAAAATTACTGATAACTGAAAATCTGTAATTTTCGGTGCTGATTACTGGTTAATGGTGCCTCTGTTAGATATGTACAGTGGTACCTCGACATATGAAATTAATCCGTTCCGAGGCGGCCTTCGTAACATGAGCTTTTCGTATCTTGAACCGCATTTTACATGTAAAATGCCTAATCTGTTCCAAGCCCTACAAAAACACCCCAGTAAATTTTATAATAAAGCTAAATTGACCAATAAACAATGAAATACTACAACAATTTGGACCATTCAATACCTAACTTAATACATACTAGTACTAATATGTACGTACCTGTAAATAAAGTGTATTAGTGTACATGGTATACAAGAAATACTGAACGTACATATGTACGTAAGTAGTAAAATTTGGAACCTTACCTTTTGAGTGAGGCTATCTCCGAAAGTGGCGACAGAGGAGGAGGACAAACGGCAGAAAACTTCTTATAGTACGTACACCTAACTTTATGAAACACATTAAAAATGTCAGGAAATATAAACTAAACTTTACGAAACACATTAACAAAACTGTAACACTTCAACTTTACAAAAAACTTAAAATTAATTTTTTTTTTTTTTTTTTTTTGACATAATTTTTTTACTTTTTTATACTTTACTTTTTTTTCTATACTACAAAATTTCAATTTCTTCACCACTTTCAACTTTATGTTTTTTCATAGTATCAATTGGATCTTCCTTTTTGCTCACTCCTACTAAAGGCCTCTTTAAAAAATAACTATCCAAGGAAGATTGCTTCTGCCTACTTTTCAAAATGTTCCTGAAACTACTCTAGCAAACGTCATTGAACTGCGCAAGCATACGACCTGTGTGAGACTTTTCGGGGTGTCTCTTTTCCACAAATGATTGCACCTTATGAAAAGCAGATAGAGCATCCTTAATTTTTGCCGTTGTCATAGGGTCGTCCTCCTCCTCCTCGCCGCTGCTAGAGAATTCTTCTTGAACGACGTTATGTTGCATGGCCTCCAACTCCTTCAGGTCATCTATCGTAAGCTCCTCTTGGTGCTCCTGGAGAAAGGTCATTGATGTCGTCCTTGTCGATGACCAGCCCCATGGACTTGCCGAGTGCAACGATCTTGTCAAGATCTGGTTGCGAAACAGTTTCAGGATCGTCAACTGTTCCTGAATCTGCAGCACCAGCTTCGCCCACATCAAATCCCTCAAAACCTCCTGCCAAGCATGGAAATGCTCTTTCCAAAATTCATGCAAAGTGAGGTTTGTGGTATCGGTGATGTTGAAACATCTCTTGAAAAGATGTTTCGCATACAGCTTCTTGAAGTTCGATATCACTTGCTGGTCCATGGGCTGGAGGAGGGTTGGTGTTAGGTGGAAGATAAAGAACCTTGATAAAAGAATACTCCGCTAGGATATCTTCCTCGAGGCCAGGAGGGTGAGCAGGGGCATTGTCCAACAACACCAGACATTTCAGAGGGAGGCGCTTCTCTTCCAAGAATTTCTTCACTGTCAGGCCGAAACACAGATTTACCCACTCTGTGAACAAAAGTCTTGTTATCTAGGCTTTTGCATTAGCCCTCCACATCACTGGAAGCTTCTCCTTAAGCACTTTGTGGGCCTTGAAGGCTCGAGGAGTCTCCAAATGATACACAAGTAGGGGCTTCACCTTGCAATCCCCACTGGCGTTCAAAGTGCAAGCGTAAGCCTGTCTTTCATAGGCTTATGCCCGGGTAGCTTCTTCTCTTCCTGCGTGATGTATGTCCGACGAGGCATTTTTTTCCAAAAAAGGCCAGTCTCATCACAGTTGAAGACTTGCAGAGAACTGTAGCCTTCCTTGATTGTCATCTCTTCAAACGTCTTAATAAAGGCTTCGGCCGCTTTCTTGTCCGAGCTGGCCGCCTCCCCATGCCGCACCACCGAATGGATGCCAGTCTGTTTACGGAATTTTTCGAACCACCCATGCAAAGCCTTGAACTCTGGGGTTGGCGTCGATGACCCTTCTCCTCCGTCGTCTTCGGCCTGGGCAATCAAATCGCCAAAAATAGCGCTGGCCTTGTGGCAGATTGCCGTCTCGGTTATCGTATCGCCAGCGATTTCTTTGTCTTTTATCCAGACAAGAAGCAGCCTTTCCATCTCGTTGTGCATGTGGCTCCTCTTGCTAGACAAAATAGTCACGCCCTTGGAAGGTGTAGCTGCTTTGATGGCATCCTTCTGCTTAAGGATGGTGCCTATTGTCGATGGATTTTGGCCATATTCCTTGGCGATCACACTCAATCGCATGCTAGCTTCATACTTTTTAATTATCTCCATTTTTATCTCCAAAGAAAGCATCCTCTTCTTTCCAAGAACTTCAACTTTCTTGGGACCCATGACTATGTATACACTGTACGTAATTAAGTTATGTAGTACGTATACGTATGTAGTACAGTTCTCACACAACACGATAAAGTAGTAGTACTACAACGAAATCTCTAACTAATTTACGTTAATAAACGAAATCGTATAGAACGAACGAATTCTGCATGCTTATAATACAGATGATGCTGCCGAGTGGCCGAAAAAGCACGCCACTACGTAGATGCATGATGGGATCATGGGAGAGATGCTGACCAATAGGAGAGCAGGATCTTATGGTGGTGACTAGCATCAGGAACCATTGGGAAAGCGGGAGGATGGTGGCAAGTCTACTGAGTTGGCGGCGGGATTTTTAAAATTGTTATCGGTGGTCTGGGCAAATCTCGGGACTTTACAGCAACAACCTTTCGTATCCTGAACTATTTTCATATGTAGAGCCAAAAAAAAATCTTCGTATTTGCTTTCATATCTAGAGTTTTTCGTATGTTGAGCCTTTCTTATGTCGAGGTACCACTGTATTGCACCAGTACTCTATTATCAGTGCCAATAACTGGAAATCTGTGGTTATCAGGGACTGCCTGTACTGCAAGATGGGAACAAGATGATGAAGAAGGGAGCAAATAGAGCATCCATCACCGGGATTCTACAGCTGAATCTTCCTGGTCCCTAAGGCCAATGGCGATTGGAGGGTGGTCATAGAACTGTCAACATTGTACGTGTTTGTCAGGAAGATGAAGTTCAAAATGGAGACTCCACAAGCAGTCTTAGCAGCAGTCAGGGATAATGACTTTATGTTGACTTTAGACTTGAAAGAATCATACTTCCAGATATCAATCGGTCTTTCCTCCCAGAAGTTTCTTTGCTTCAATCTTGGGGAAAAGGTATTTTAATTCAAGGTGCTTTGCTTTGGCTTGACAGCATCTCTGCAGGTGTTCACAATTGTTTGCTTTGGTTTTGACATGGGTTCATTCTCAGGGATCAGACACCTAAGATACCTCGTTGAATGGCTGGTCTCGGCGAGCTCCAGAGAAAAGCTCATTTAAGAAAAGGATCGGCTACTTCATTTTTGCCAAAGCTTGGGCATTGTGGTAAATTAGAAAGTAAGCCTAGAATTGGAACTCCTGGAAGCACCACAAGAGAGCAACACTATGAATGGTGCAGTTGTCAAAGAACAACCTCTGATTACAGCAGTAGGTTTTTACTACAAATAGCTGAAATAGACTTAAATGAGAAATTCACCGTTCATCTTTCTTATCCTTTCAACTAGTACGCACTTATAATGTACTTATGGCAGTAGGTCTAGGGATACTTCTAAAACTAATTTTAATTAATTTCTGTTTAGAAGAAATGAATAGTTACAGAAAGATTAACCAAAGAAATTTTTTATGAAAGAAAGCCTTTTGTCTTAATGTATTCATCAGCTTTGACTCACAGTTTTCCAATGTGTGCAGATGAAGCAGGATGACATGCAATAAATAAGATTAAAAAAAGACAATTGTATTTGTTTGATTTCTTATTATTGCTTTTTTAAGTGAGATAGCTCTCTTAGTAAATTATGTTAAGCAATAATGAAAAGGATAAGGAAAAGGAGAACATGGCTAGTAAAGAATATTGGAATTAATCAAACAAAGTAGATTAATATAGATTCAAGCAGTCCTCAGTTATCAACAGGGGTTCCGTTCTGACTGATGATGAGCGAAAATTGCTGATAACTAAAATTAGGTGAGTTATGACACTTATTGTGCCAATAACTGGATTTTGGCACCAATAAAGGTTAATGGCACGTCTGTTAAGAATGTATCGGCACCGTAACTCTATAATTGGTATGATTGGCACAGATAACTGGCGTTAGACAAGCCCCATAAAACAGGATCGCCGATAATCGGGGAATACAGTGGTCCCCCCGTATTCGCGGGGGATGTGTACCAGACTACCCCATGAATAGTTAGAATCCGCGAATGTTTGGAACTGCTATAAAAACGCTAAAAACAGCCTATTTTGTTGGTTAAAACTCAAGAAAAACCACTAAAAATTTTCATACTTGATTTTTTTAATAGTTTTATCACAAAAGTGCATTTTATGATGAAATTGATAAAAAAAAACAGAAATATGTGGATATTTCTCATAGAAAAATGCTGCGAATGTGCGAATTTTCCACGAATAATGCGGGGAAACGTTTCCAAGAGAAATCCGCGAATGTGTGAGTCCGCGAATCCAGAGAACGCGAATACGGGGGGTCCACTGTACATGTATTGATGATTTAAATATTCATTCATATTACGTATCTGAGAGAATATGCTGCTGAAAATAGACCTAGGCTAATCAGGTGTCAAAATCAGATGTCAAATTTAGGCCAAATAAATGTGTCATGCAAATGATTTTACTGAACAAATTACAAAATTAGTTGAATTACACTTTCCTATTCAAAATTTTGACAGGTATAATGTATTACATATTTGCCGGCTTTAGGTGACAAACTGACGATACCCCAGAACAGGCAGTCCCCGGTTATTGGTGGGGGTTCTGTTCCTGGGGGTGTGCTGATAAGTGGAAACCGCCATTAACCGATACTCGGCAATTTATGGCACCATAAGAACCCTTATGGCACTGATAACTGGAACTCAACCTGTTATGGCGCCATGAATCACTGATTTTAGTGCCATAAAACCGGATCACCGATAACCATGTATAGTGTATAGTGCAATATGTTGGATCATGACTCTAGCAGCAGTAAAGCCAACTTCCAAATGCTTATGCCATTGCTGCCACGAACCTGTAGTTAAGAAGAATTCATGGACCCGTGGATATATATTTTCTCCTTACTTCGCAAAATAATTATCTTTGATACATTAAATAAATGTGCTCAATTCTAATTTATTTCAAGTATAACATCTTTGGAAGGAAATATTATTTATTAATAAGTAAATAATCTGGCACCTGCATATGGCAATATTTCCATAACGAACAATGAATTTCGTTCGGCGGAGACAGATTCTGTTTCACGTGGTGGGAAGGACAATGATAGATCTCTTTGCTACATGATTCAACAGGAAGCTAGAGGTCTATTGTTCAGTAGTCTCAGACATGTTCACATTGGCGGAGGATGCCCTTCAACAGCCAAGGGACAACCTGGACGTATGCTATCTCTCGTTTTATTTAATTCGTCATGTCATGAACAGTGATGAAGTCCCAGAATCTGAAGATGACTCTGGACCCAAGCAGAATGGTTTCCAGATCTGGTGTCTCCGCTTTCTGAGGTTCCAAGAGAGTTACTTCTCTGGCACAATCTGCTTTGTCAACCTCACAGGAGAGGCATCATCAATCAGTAGAGTCCCTATCTCTTCACGGATGGAGACTATGAAGTATATTCTGAGGGCAAGAGGCTTTTCTCGAAGAACATCATCTCAGATGCTAGGTTATCTCTGAAAGTCGTCAATGTCTGTGTACCAGGGAAAGTGGTCCATCTATTGTGATTGGTGTCATAGATGGGGTTCCTCTCCACTCAGAATCTGTATTCAACAGATAGCTGATTTCCTAATCCTTCTCAGAACAGAAAACAGACTTTCTGTTTCAGTCATAAAGGGCTACAGGGCTGCTTTGGCTTTATAGTTCTACATATGAAAGACATGGATATAATTACATCTTGGTATATGTCTTGCGCAGTCCTGTTCTTCTCGGGAGTTCAAGTCTCCCATTTGGGATTTGACTCTTGTACTACTAACTATCCTTACTCGACAGGCTTCAGATAGAATTTTGACCCTGAAGGCAGTCTTTTTGCTAGCCTTAGCTTTAGCAAAAGGCAGGCAAATCACATGGTCTGTCTTATGATGTCAACCATACCACAGGTTGGAGGTCATTAGGTTTTGAAATTGTCCTGGAATTCGTTGCTAGACTCAAATCCCTCAATTCATGATGACAGATTTGTCTCCTTTTCTTTACCTTCTTTGGAAAACTTTATTGACATTGATCCTAATGAAATGTTGCTATGTCCTGACAGAAAACTGCGTGCTTATCTGAAAAAGGACTCGACGTCTCAGATCGGGGTGTCAAAGATTTTTTCATAATAACAGGCTGGATCAAGAAAGAGGTGTTCAAGAATACGACCTTGTTCTGGCTGAGAAACAGTCACAAATGCCCATTCATCATCATCATCAGTTGCATCAGGCAATATTGTGCATGCAAGAGCACATGATGTTAGAGGGCCGAGTTCCTATTTAGCATTCAAGAAAAATTTTTCCATTCATAGAATTTTGAATGCTGGTTTATGGTGTTGCCAAACCACTTTCATTCGTTCTACCTTAAGGATATTGCCCATAGATCCTTGGAGACTATCCCTGAGTCCAGTGGTGGCTGCTCAACAAGTTGTGTAGCTCATCCAGTGCCCCTGGCAGGACAGGTTGTATCAAGCCTAAGATGATGGTATGAAAGTGAAATGACTGGTCTCTCTTTTTTTTTTTTTTTTTTTTTTTTTCTCCTTTCTGTCTTCTTTACTTATGGGCAGTAGGAAGATTGTTCCATCATGAGCTGGAATGGGCATGATACAGGTCAGTACAATGGCCTTGCTGTCAGAGTAATCATTAATGGATGAAGTTAACTCTTAGTAGCAAAACATTCCTCTCTTGCAAGGAAAGAGAGGGATGATAGCAATCCTACATTAGTGGGTACATTGGTTTGTTATTTTAACAGATAGCTCTTCATCTTCCGCTTATGCAATGAACTTTGGGACTGTATTGAAACCCTGAAGTCTAGACCTAAGTTATTTATACACATATCTAAGGGTCAGCGGTGCAGGTCTTCTTTCTTAGAATTCTTTTATACAAGAAGAATGACCAGATGTGGCAAACCACCAGTCGGTTAATGATACTTACCTCCCACCAAGAGTAAGTCTATCCTAATGTTAAGACCCCAGGTTTGTTCCATGCATGAACAAATGAAAATTTTTTTAATAATTTGTATTATTCATAATTAACAAACCTGTAGTCTTAACATTTAAGGCCCATCTCTAACCATCCTTTTGCCAGTTTAACCTGGGTTGGAATAATGTAACTGAGACGTCAGGAGGCCCTGCTTGGGTCGGTGGCTGTTCCACCTAACTTGTGACAGAAGACAGATGTCACCATTTCCTTGCATGTACAGTTCTATTAAATTTTTTTGTACTGGTTCTGGCTGGTGCTAGAAGAATTATCCTAATGTTAAGACTGCAGTTTTATTAGTTATGAAAAATACAAATTATTTTTAAATGTCATTTAACCAAGATAAAGATTTCAAATTGAATTAGGTTTGTTTTCTTTACAATCATAATGTATCTTTTATTTAAATGGTAGTTATGTATAAGTGACATTTGCATTGCTCTCTTGTGTAAGATCATGATATATGTTTAAGTGACATTTGCATTGCTCTCTTGTGTAAGATCATGATATTGATTGGCAATGTTGGAAATTTTGTTCAGGATTAATATAGTTTCAGGTCAATTCTTAATTTTTTAGCAGAATTTACATTGAAGAGAGGTATGAACTTTTCAGGCTGAAGTTAGGAATCAAGATACAGTGTTTGTCATCATCAGTGTTGCCATGACAGCTCCAGGTCGATCAGCAGCTTGGGCTTTCTTTAAAAAGCATCATCAGGAACTAGTTGACAGATATGAGGTGAGATACTTTAGCCATATTTTCATGCAGTAAATTGCAGAATGTGTTGCAATGGAAAGTTGTGCCTCAGTCTTAATTTTAATGGGGTCTAAAGATCAGCTGCTAAATTCTAATGTCTTATACACCAGTTTGTATCCAGAAAAAAATGTTCATAGTTTTGTATATTCTTTATTAGTTGATGGCTTTAGCAGCAAAGGGGCATAGTTTTCATTCCAAAGGTGTAGACTAAGAGAAATTTCATGAGTGAAAATGTTCTGTCACCACATTAGGTTTGTACTAAGCTGTCAGAGTTATCTCCAGAGTACGGTGTTTGTTCCTACACATATACAAACCCTTGGTCTTTACATATAGGATTTATTCTCAGCACAAGCTGGAGCCAGCTGTCAAGTTAAAACAAGGGATATTGATATAGTAGTTGGCTACCAATTGAATGAGAGGTATCGCTACCATCCAGATGGTATGCATTCACTTCCCTTTTTGATCATGTCTGAGACAGACATATTTCTAATGTTGCCTGCCATTTGACTTAATTCTTTACTATTCTTTTTGTTTTGAGATATATTGCTTAGAGAGCGGGAGAGTATAGTGATAGATCTAGACAAGAAAAGGAATGTCTTTATATGTCACAATGTGTCAGGTGTTCTTATTTTAAAATAGAAGGGTTATTAGATATTAGAAATTCAAGGGCATGTCCATGGGAGTTGATAACGGAGTCGCCCCATAATGTGTGGCGGCAAAAGAAGTAAACCTATCACAAGTAAGGAGGATGGTAATTGGGAAAAGAGGTCTTGAAAGGTAGTGTATTATAGTTGGTATGGTTAAAGTAGGGTTGTTAGATGGGGATGGACTGTCTTCAGGATGACGTAGGGATGGGTGAGTGTCAGGCATAACAGGTGTCATCTGTAGAAGGGAAGTCTGAAGGTGAGGAGGGATAGGAAGAGAGAGGCTTGTGGGTACAACTTGGTGGGAAAGTAAGGTTAAGGACAATTTTTCTCTGTACAGAGGTCGGAATGGGAGGTTGGAAGGGAAAGAATAAAGGTTGTAGGGGGGAGGGGGAAGGTGAGGCAGGTGGAGATTCTGTGAAAGTTGGCAAGGGAGAGGGGGGGGGGGGGGGGGGGGATAGTGGAAGGGTTGTGGACCTCAACAGTGGCATGATGGACAGTAGCATATTTTGTGTGGGAGGGGGTGGGGGATGGGATGGGGTTTGCGATCGTGATAAAGGATTGATTTATGTAATCCTCAATGTCTGCCAGAGGAAACTTGGATGTAAGGGTTTTTACTTGGGTAGAGGGCAAATAAGAGGTAACTGGGAAAACATTGAAGGGGAGAAATTTGTTATTGTTCTTTGTAGTTGTTCCAAATTGGCATTTATTTCTTGGAGAGGAAGTTTTGGGAGTGAGGGATGGAAAAATAGGGATGTAGAAATGGGTGTTTCTGAATTTAATGACTCAAAAGGTTTTGACAAAAATATATTTGAGATAAAAGGAGGGGAAGGGGTGGTGGATAATGGTGCTTGAGATGTATTCAGCAGTTTGAGCAAAGAAAGGGTGAGGGTAAGGAAGTTTTAGAGGATTGGGGAATTACAGAGGAGAGGAGGGGGAGGGGTTGGTTGTGGCATGATATTGGCAGTGATTTTGCTTGTTTGCTTTGCTGTTGACACTATCTGGGCCAGGGTGACAGTGGTAGAGCCAAGATGGCAAGTCTTCTGTCTAGCTTTTTTCAGGGTCAATCCGTGCTTGAAGCAGAGGGCCGCCACCTCTGATTCAAACTTGTATGAGGGTTGTCCTTAAAATAAGATTCCCAAAGATTTTTCACAATGAAAAACATGTTTATTGTCATTGAATAATACATTTTTGGAAAGCTTCCTATTTTTTGACATAATCGCCGTTGAGATCAATGCATTTTTGCATGCGGTGTACCATCTTCTTTATGCCTGAATCGTAGAACTCTCCTGCCGCTTTGCGAAGGTAGCTTATTACCTCTTTTTTCAGCTCCTCTCTGGTTCTGAAATGCATCCCACCCAGATGTTTCTTCAATTCAGGGAAGAGATGGCTTACCCTAAATGGTCTGTCAAAATTTCGTCAAGCAAGTCTTGCTGTCATCAGGGATCATCTCATGGAGCTCCCAAACTGCCACCTTTCGATCTTTCAGCATTGTTTCTTCCACTTTCGCAATCATTTCGTCTAAAAACGATGGCCATCCAGAACACTGTTCGTCATGGACGTCTGTCTTTGAATTCTCTGCACCATTTGCGCACGTGTTGTACGGCCATACACTTTTCTCCGTAGACTTCACACAGTTGGGAATGAATGTCCACCAGGACAGTGTTTCTTGCACACAAAAATCGAGTCACAGAGTGTAATTCGCACCTGGCGGGAGGTAGCTAGTGGGAGCTCCATCTCTAAAGTCTGGCAAGCCAAGACTGAACGTTGCAGACAGCTCGCCAGGAGGGGAACTGGGAGAGGGGGGACCAAGCTACACGCTAGTGTCACTGGATCCTGCATAACAGCATTCCTCACGACTGCAGCTCCTTGGGAACCTTATTTTACCAACCACCCAAGTAGATAGGGCAACCATGGTAAAAACATTGTTTGCCAACACAGTTGGCACAAATGTGCTCTTGTGAGTGGCAATTTGCTTGATCATGGTCAGGTGAGCTGTAAACGGGGAAGTGTGCTTGTGATCTGCAAAATTTGGCTGGTTGGCTGAAGCGCCAGCACTTTTGGCATGGATGCTGTTGAGGAATATACTATTTTTGGACTTTGTAATGTTAACCTCTAATGTATATATGTCTTGAGGGAGGTCTTGCCCCTTGAATGTGAACTTTGCCAAATTATTTAGATATTTCCTATTGCTCTTGTCCCCAAGAGTGTCACATGTAACATGGAAAACTTCATGGCGGTCACATAGTTCTTTGAGATCCATTGAACGTTACTCCAGCTGACATTGTCAACCAGGTATTACCATTATTCTAGTGCAACTGTTAAGGTGAGGATGTGGAGTGGTGTGGAAGGCATTACCTTTTAGGTCTTTGACGGTGGACATTGCTTGAGCCACAGCCTGTGTTAACTATGCCAAGGCATTAGCGGTCAAGTTTTGTTAGGCATTTCCCCATTCTTATCTGTCTCTGCAGGCACTTTCAGTGGGGAATGATGAATAACCTTTTACACTTCTGGGATCCAAAGATGGTTGATATAAGGGCTGGATTGGTACTGGAGGACATTTTAAGGTGGGTAGAAGAGAATGGAATTGAAGCCTTTAAGAAAATATTTTTGAGGTGGAGGTGCTGTAGCAGTCTGTTGTTTCATGGTAGAACGCTGCGATTCCTACAGTTGTAAAGTAGTCATCAAAGATGAGCTGGTGGAAAAGGAGCATGGGAAATCATGTGCTGAGATTGAGATGACAGGTGAAATGGTAAGAGAGGACTGGGATGAGGAGATTTCTGGGGCAGTAGTTTGGCTCGTGGTCTCTTAAACTAGCAAAGTCAGAAAAACCAGAAAAACCGGGGGACTGATTGTGAGCAGGGTCAGTCCCCAAACCCTTAGAATTTGTTTGATTTCCATTTATTGGCCATGTGGGCCTGGGTATTTGCTATGGATGATTTTTCCAAATAAAGGTTGCCAGTGGAGGTTTCAACGGTCTTCAACTGTGTCAGGACAGCACCATCAAAGGGCCCAGGGGTACTTGAATTCTTATAGCTACTAGTCAGATTGGAGTGAAAAAAAAAACCTGAAAACCTTAAAAATACATCATCAGCCTTTCATAGAGTTTGTTTTTCCACCAATGGCACAAACCCTGGAGAATAATTCCACCCTTGAGCTATCAATCTGATATCTCTCAGGTCCAAACATTGTCAGATAGCTGAATGGCCCTATCACCATTCCCACTACTTAGCTTCGATTATAAATCCAGTCTTAGCTGTCATATCTTTTCCCATTTATCAGGTCCAATAAATTTTAGCAAAAGTGGAAAATTGTAAAAAAAAATTAATCAAAAATAATATATGATGATTATATGGGATTCTTGGACTCGAACCCAGGAACAAATTTGAACAAATTCGTGGAGTCCAAGAGCATCCTCCCCCTGTTAAGGTGATCCCAATGTCGAGTGGGATTAAGGAGGGAGACAAGCTGCTAGTATCCCAGCCTGTAGGGTTCAAGAACAACTCCTGTAATAGAGAAGTTGAAGTATCCATTGGCATAGACAAGAACAGGTAGTCATTCGCCATGCCAAATCCCTTTAGGTAACAAAGAAGGATTGAAATTTGTATGGCTGATCACCTATATTATACTATTCTATAAAGCATAGCAGCGAGCGACTGGAATCTGTGGTAGAAGGTAACATCCTTTGAACTTAGTGTGCTAGTGTTAATGTCCTATTCTTAACCTCCTTTCCTGCCAGCTATGAATTGCATTCCTGAATTCCAGGTAAGTCTATTGTCACTACTGTATCTAACCCAAAAGATATTATAAATGACACCATATTTGATGGGATATAAGATCTGTGGTCATATGGGGGTCATATAAGCCCCCCCCCACCCACACACACACACACACACACACACACACATACACACACACACAGAGGAATAATAAGAATAAGGTTTTTTTTTTTAGTTTACATGTTAACATTTCATATCAAATATATAATGAAGAGTTTAGTAGAAAAATACTCAGAAAAATCATGCAGCTAGGACAGCTGGAGAAAACTTTATACTACAAGAATACAAAAGCAACTTTAGGTACAGCAGAAAACATTTAATAGGGCGCCCCTCCATCTCTGGCTCCGATGGATAACTTCAACAGTGGCAATGAATTCAGAATTGCCTAAATTTACAAACAAATGAAGACAAAAACAAAATTGTTGGCTTAAATAAGAAATGCAAATGTTAATGTATTTAAGAGCAAAATTTTCAGATAAGTTTAATTATCTAAAGTTAAGTACATAATTGTGTTTTTTATGAAGTCAGTGTGTAAGCTCCTATACTAGTGGCTAGCCTGCATGTGCATATGCACATTGTATGTATTGTGGCAAAGTCAACTAAATGTTTACTATACCCCCACCCCCAGGATAGTATTTTTATTATCATTACTTCACTTTAGTACAGTATTGTAACTATACTCTGTTTTTTTTTATCTGTCCATCCGGCTGTGGGGTTTTTGTATGGTAACACTGCGTCCCGGGCTTTAAATAGTTACGCTACGTGTAAGTTTTAGGTAAATAAAAGGATATCTGGGTGTACATTTGCAACTGAAAAGTGTTTTAATAATTTACTGTATGCGAATTACACCATTATTATTCGAAATAGGTTATTGTTATTATTGTTGAATGTAAGCTCCCTTTTTGGGGTGGCGAATGGAACAGCCAGACGCAGTGGCGGGAAAATTGCTTCTCTCGCTGTTCACTACGGCAAGATGTCAACGTATTACTTCATTATACGTAAGTATATCAGTATGTACTGTTAATTTTTATAAAGTGCGTTTCAGCCAGATACGATATGATGTAACTTGGTTTAGCATCTGTTTGATGGAATTTGCGTCTGGCTGTTCCATTCACCACCCCGAAAAGGCAGCTTACATTCGACAATAATAACAATATCCTATTTCGAATATTAACGGTGTAATTCGCATACAGTAAATTATTAAAACACTTTTCAGTTGCAAATGTACAACCAGATATCCTTTATTTACCTAAAACTTACACAGCGTAACTATTTCAAGCCCGGGACGCAGTGTTACCATACAAAAACACCACTGGCGGATGGACAGATGAAAAAAAACAGAGTATAGTGTGGTAGTGTAGTTTTCATTATATTTTCAGTATGTGCATACTAACACATTGCATCACATTCAGTTCAACATACAAAAACATTTGCATCACATTAAGATTAAAAAGACACTTACTATGAGTTTGCTAACCATTCTGTCCAAATAATTTTTCTGATAAAGAACAAAATATTTTTAAAAAGATTAATCCAGAGAGAGAGACAGAGGGGCAGGTAAAGTCATGTTAGTTTGTTGCTTTGTGTAGTTGTAGTCTGTATCTGCTGTCCCATATATCGTTGTGTGTGTGCCTATTGATGTATGAATTCAAACATTATACTAGTACCCTGTTTAATAATATAGCTGTGAAAAATATATTACTTACATATTCACGGGGGTTAGGGACCACAACCATCTGTGAATACCGAAAAACCACAGTATATTGACCCCCCCCCCCCCCCCCTCCTCTAAAAACACTTTCATGTAACTATTTATTTTTAACCAATCATCATCAAGGAAAGCTGGTACCCTGCTGTGTGATTGGCTCATTCTGGCCAGTAGCTGTTATCGGTGATCCGGTTTTATGGGGCTTGCCTAGCGCCATAAAATTGTCAATTTTTGGCGCCATAACAGGGTGAGTTCCAGTTATCGGTGCCATAAGGGTTCTTATGGCGCGCCATGAGCACCATAAATCACTTGAGTTTCGGTTAATGGTGGTTTTCGCTTATCGGCACACCCTCGAGAACGGAACCCCCCGCCAGTAACCAGGGACTGCCTGTATACTGGTTATTGGCACCATAAGCACCATTATGGTGCCATAAATCACTGAGTTTTGGTTAATGGCGGTTTTTGCTTATCGGCACACCCCCAGGAACGGAACCCCCACAGTAACCGGGAATACCTTCACATTGATCTTTTCTGAATTGGATTGCTCCCAGTTAACTTGGATCAGTAAGTTTTGGCCAAGGTATTAAACATGTTTCTCAAAGTGAGTGAGCAATAAATAGCAAACTTTGAGGGTGTTTGGTTCATGTATTTGTGGATTTTTCATAAGAACTTTATCAGAACCTTAAATTTATAAATTTCAATAAATGGCAGTAGATATGCATGGTGAAAATTAAGTCTTAAGTTGTGATCGTGAAATCCGAGTTGTAATGATATTTTGGTAGGTGTATTTATGTATACATTGATTTCAGACTATGAGTGTTAGGCCTTTAGGATACCCATATGTAGAGTTAACATATATTGCTTTTTGGTATAAATAAATATTGCGAGATTGGTTTTTGTTGCATTAAGTTGTCTTGCAATAAAAAACAATTAACAAAATGGTCCTAAACATCACCACATCAGAGCCTTGGTATTAACTACTACTGGTAGTTTTTCAGCTGTCTGCAAATTTTCGTACGTTACGTCACAAAAGTATACCCTTTTTTCTCCAGAATTTAATTTCATAAGTTGTATTCAGTAAGAACTTGGTTAGTTAAAAAGTTGTGTGCAGCCAAAGGAAATACATTGCATAATGGAAATGAAGTTTTAAGGTTCCCTCTGATGTAAATATTTTTTTAAATTAAGGGTAATGGATATACTGTATTCTGCCAAAGTATTTGTGCCACATTCATTTGTTGTATATTGCTATGTTATTTACATGTTTCCTATTGTGCTTACAATTTTATCTTTAATAATTCTCACAGGGAGGATATCTGGTAACACGTCTAATTAAATACATAACTGAAAATTTTGCAACTGAAGAAATGGCAGCAGAGGTTGAAGCCTTCTTCCGCGATCACCAGATTCCTGGAACTGAGCGTACTGTCCAGCAGAGTTTAGAAACCATCCGCCTCAATTCTGCTTGGTTACAAAGAGATCAAGATGATATCAAAAAGTATCTTTTGGAATTGTAAATTAAAAGCTGCAAATCAGTTTAGCAAATGTGCTTAAAACTTTTGTTGAGAAAGGAAATTGGTGTATTTTTTTGTTTCAAGTAAGAATTTGTTGGAGGTAGTTTACCAACAGTTAGTTAAGATTGGGCATTATAATATTCTTTGTTGGGATTTTTAAAAATAAACGTAGATTTGCTAATGCTTACGACCCTGGAGTTAAGAAGAAAAGTGTGTGTGATGTGTAAAATCCGAGCATGACTAAACTCATCTTTCATAAAGCCAGACTTGCAGACTCCTCAAATGTTCGCAAGTTGTGCTCTCAAGTGCGGTGTTATTTGTTGTGTAGTGGTTGGATCTTTTTTTCATTTAGTCACAACATATAGTAAATAATTTGGCTCATGTCAAGATTAGCAAACCCACTATTTTTCAAGATAATATCACACCACTATGATTATATAAATTAATTATAATATATAGTATATATATATATATATATATCATATATACTATATATATATATATATATATAATGAATATAATATATATAATATATGTATATATATATGATATATATATATATATATATAAATATATATATATATATATATATATATATATATATATATATATATGTATCAAAGTATCAAAGTGGTATAATAGTGTCTTGAAAAAGTGGGTTTGCTAATCTTGACATGATCCAATTATTTATTCCAGTAATTTAATTTGGTAGTATGTTTAGTGCTAGTTGATACAGGGGCTTAATGTTAGATGTGGCTGTGAGAACTCGGTTTTTTAAATACTAACTGCAGGATTTTAGTACTTTAAATATGAGTTGAGTAGTTCAGTTTGAACAGCATGCATGATACATGCAGTAATTTTCATAAAAATGTGTAAAGTTATAAAGTTACACAGTTTATAGTTTTGTTTATAAAATTTCTTGTATAACCATTATTCCTGCAATGAGAACAGGTTAACAGTGCAATATGCATATTTTTTACATTAGTTAATATTTATTCATCAGAAGATTGTTAGTCATGTACGCCCATATATAGATTTAAATGTATTGATGGTGTTTCATCTTTGGTGGTAGTTGTTTTGCATAAATTTTAAGAAATAAATTGTTTGCCATTTAATGGTATGTGTAGATTACGTTAGTAATTTTGTAAACAAAAATTATTCAGTATAGCAAAGCTGTGACTTTTGATGATTATTTAGAAATATTGTTTATTTATATGGTATTAAGGCTTAAAGATGTGGAAATGTATTTTTTCTAATAGTCTGCATCATTCCAGGTTACATCCATTTCAAAGCAGTGTACTATACTGTGTATAGTATAGCAGTATTACATAGTCAAATTGTAGTTCTAAAGCTGTGTTCCTAGTTACAAATGGTTGCTAATTACTGAATTGGTAATCATTTCAGTAATAGCAGCAGATCACATAGCCATAAATAAAAATGACAAGGTATTTGAAGCACATAAAGTATGCAAATATTACAAAAGAACTATTCACTAACTTGTCTGGGTACATTACATAGATCATCAGAATGACAAGGTCTATTTTTTTGCTTAAGAGTTGTTTTATAGGATATGATATAAATATTCCAAGTATCTCTAAAAGCTGTTTTTTTTATTAATATAATGGATTCTTTGCCCAATATGTGGTATACTTGCATTGTAGATTTGTTTAATAACCATTCTTCAGATTGCCAATTAAATGGCATGTTAATCTTTGTTCCATTTTACCCAGTGTAAAGATATATATGAGTATAAATGCCTTAGTATACAGCAACTAAATACATAGTAAAATTTATATATGTATACATGTAAGCATTATTATACTTATCTACATACTACTTGATAAATACAAGATTTCCTTATACATACTTAAATAGGCTGTGAATTCACCTAGAGGATTACGTCAGTTACCTCACCTTTGAATGGTTGTGGTGTTGGGATACTCCAATTATAATTTCCTTCAAGAGCATTTTACATAGCATTTGGTTTTGGTATTAATCCCGTATACTCCTCATTTTTACACTTACCAAGCATAATAACAAGGGTTAAACATAAAGTGCTAAAAATAACAAGGTGCGGGAAGAATTTATAATTGTTACCTAACTTAGTGAAACACTGCTGCAGAATCAGCCCCTTCATTTACAGAAATAAATGTGTAATTTTGATGCCTTAGCATTTCACTAACAGTGCTTTGATGTTATTCATTCTGAAATTTTATGGTTTAGTTACAAAATCATCATTGATACTTAAATATAATTATTGTAGTATGTATGTAGGAATACAAGTTAAGGACAATTTTATAGTGAATGTCTTAAGTTAATTTGAGAAATAGGTTAAGTGTAAGTTCTTTATATTACATAATGTATCTGTGGACTATTTTGCATTTTAAAATTAGTACTGTGCGGTGGAATCATTGTTTTTTAAATTTTACTTGGTATATGTAGTACATAATTTTTTTGCCAATTAAAATGGAATGCCATATTGTTTATGATGCATTTCATATCTTTGTTTTTACTGTATATGTCTGGTTGTAATAAAACCTTGTTAGGTAATTACACTCAATGAAGCACATAATACCGTTGTACTAAAACTATAAAATTGGGCATATTAAGTGGGTGGCCGTGCCATAAGATTTTAAAAACTTAAGCCAATATCTTTTTCATCTTCTTTACACAAACTACCTTTGCAAGTGAATGCAAGTAAATACACCAGATATCTTTTGCTATATGAAATTTTATTCACCTTAGTCTGTATTTTGAACTATTACCGTATTACAGCTGACAAGCTCATTTTATTTTGTTCATACGCAGAACAAACCATGGGTCTCAACAATAGGATAAATCTTCTGATTCCAGCTGGAAAGTGGTTAATAACAATCAAACAAAGATTGTAAATGCAAGGAATCTGTGGCATCTGACATTGGATACCTAGTTGGGATGGAAGCAAGTCGAGAGAGTGCACTTAAATCCTGTGACACATCAGTCTTTCTTTACTCCCTGGGAGAGTGGACCTTTGCTTTGCTCTCCTGTGCCCAAGCTCTTTTTTTTTTTTTTTTTTTTTTTTTTTTTTTTTTTTTTTTTTTTTTTTTTTTTTTTTTTTTTTTTTTTATCTGGCCCAGAAGTCCCGTGAGCATCAATGTGTTAATACGACCTTCTAGGATTCCTGTATTCACGCCTCTTCTGAAACAGATGCAAATCGCAATAGATGTGCTTCACACCTATTCCTTATGCTTTGTCATCGGCTGTTTTATGTACAGACAGTCCCCAGTTATCAGCAGGGGTTCCGTTCTCGGTAGGGTGCTGATAAGCAAAAACCACCATTAACCGAAACTCGGCCATTTATAGCTCTTATGGCGCTGATAACTGGTTATTAGTGCCTCTGTTAGGTATGTTATGGTGCCATAACTAATTATCAGCACCTTATGGTGCCATAAATTGCCGATTTTATGGTGCTAGACAAGCACCATAAAACTGGATTGCCATTAACAGAGTCCACCGATAGCCGGGGACTGCCTGTATAACGCTGGTCCGTTTCTCTCAGGAGATATTGCCCCTTCAGGGAGAGAGGGCTAGCTACTTTTTGTTCTTTAGCATTTTGCATTTGTTATTTTGAAAGATATATTGAAACATTTGTGTTAGGATATTTAAATGTTTTATTTTTCTTCCATGGTATCTTGCTACACATTTTCTGGGAATGTGGTAATGTTTTAGCCTCAGAATTTGTGGGGTTTGGGACGTTTGAGACACTATGGATTCGTGTTGCAGACAAGATTTATATGCTATGATTCGACTTTCTACCCTAAAGGGTATTCCTCCACTTCTTCAACACAAATTTTGATGGCAGGTCTCCGATTGTGTTGGTCCCGTCTGTTTGCTCAGGACCTGTCTTGATTTGCCATCTCATCTCTTTCCTGTTATTTTGGAGGGAGGGAGGGCATGAGTCATATGGCTCACTCCCTTCCCTTTATCCTTACAGATAAATATGATTTTTTTTTTTCCTCTATCAGGATAGAAGATATCTTCTTTTTCTGAGGGTAAAGGCTTATTATTTGTTTATTTTCAGTCTCTACAGTTGTCAGCCCTGCTTCTTGCCTTGAAGTCAGGTGGCTGCAGCGTTCTGCTCTGATTTTGAGAACTGCTCTGCTTAGCTTTCCTCTGTCAGAGTTGCCACTTCAATAATTTTGGTATGCTCATTAGTGCTGTGAAGTGTGGTTGAAACCCAATCAGTCCTGTTGGCAGTGTGTTCCTTTCTAGCCTTGGAGCCCCTTCATCTTGCTGGCCCGCAAGACTACATCATCAGGGGGTGTAACAATCTTACAGGCAACTTTTCCCATGTGGCTTCATCAACATGTTTTTGTGGCTTCTTGTCTTCCTCTCATGTTTCGTCATCCGATGATGTTCAACTTGGTACTCCTTTTTGTCACATGAAATGAATTGTAGTACGATTTTGTTTGAATATGTTTTTCCGCTCTTACATGCTTTGTTTTTCTCTCTGTATCAATATTTTTTTCACTCTTACACTTTGTTTTTCTCTCTGTAAGAATAGTCTGCTGTCTGACGTAACAGATGGGCTTGTGACATCATGGTTTCTTACGATGACATAGTTTCAATTGACGCTGCATTTCAAGGGAAGGGTAACCCATCTCCCACTACTGTCAGCGTTGGATTTTATTGTTAAATTCTTCACTTTTCTTCACATGTACATGTACTGGAGAGGCCCTCTCCAGTACATGTTGAGGGCCATTGTTCATTAAAAAACCATGGGTAATCCGTGTGTGGATCCATAACCTACATGCGGCAGTCTCTTTCCGACGGTCTTCAAACATATAAAGCCAGGGGTTGATTACATCAGTAAGTGCTCTCATTTTATTACTGCTCTATATTGTCTAATAAAATTGCCAAACTGATTCTATTGTTTTTAATTTCAGGAATGTAGTCTGAGCAAGGAATTGCTATACTTCTTGGATTTTTTTATGTACCTGACTTGGCCAGTTCAACAGTTCATTCATTTCCAACAATGCCAACATGTGAAGGAACCCAGCAGAAGTTGACTAACTTTTGTTTTTGTTTTAATAAAAACAACCACTCTGTTATTTCCAGTACCACAGGGTGTACTGGATCAAGAGATGTCAAAGTTTCCAAGGCACTCTTGGAATCACTAAAATTAATAAAATTATCTCCTTCTAAAGTAACAATTTTCTTCAATGCTAAAAAGTCCAGTAGTAAAGATAGAAGCAAAACTTGGTAGTGCACCATAAATGCTACTGTCAGGGTTTACCACTCCAAACCCAACGCCTGCACTGGATTGGAGTTATCATGCTTTTCAGCATGGCAAAAGGAATTTCTGTTTAAGAATATCATTTGAACAATCTGCCTTGCAACCAGAAAACCATTTACAATATTTCACAGAGGGCAACTTCCATGGAGGGAATCTTGAAAATTTTGCTGGAACTACTTTTCCTTTTATTACATTTAGCTCCTCTAAGGCTCATTTTACTCTGTACCCAAAGGGTTTTGGATATGAAGCGTATCTTTCATGAATACAAAAATTGCTTTTAAAAACTGCATTGTAGGCTAAGGATTCAAGAGTTCTCTGTATGTGGTCCCAATATTTCAACAGGGTAAATTTCCTTATCAAATCTAGGGGCAGTTCACCCGCATCCACTAATAAACTTGATACTGGGGAGGATCAGATTGTTATTAATGCTATTTATTAATTTATTTTTCGAGAAGTCGTCACCATTTGGAGGATTTTGAATCTCCATGGTGGGTGCAGAGGTCGTCATCTGTGCTAGAACACCATCTTGGGGCCAGGGATACTCGAATCCTTACAACTGCTAGGCATCAAGATTTGAGAGGGAGGGAAAAAAATAAACCTGAAAACCTTAAAAAGATATAATCGGCCTTTCAAGTGAGAAACTGACTCCCAAATGTCCGCGTCCCTACCCTACCCCACAAGGGATGGCATAACATGATTAAAGTGGCCCAAGTGTAAGCCAAACCTGCTTGATAGGACTGAGAATATAACAAGATTACAACCATTCCCACCCTAATCACATTATGGGCAAACCGGATAGAATGCCGAGAGTCGCATACCCAGAACCAGACTCCCCTGGAATCCATGGTCCAGTCCTGCAAAATAGTTCCGCCTGAAAACTCAGGTCCGAACATTATCGGACAGTTGATAGTCCCACCACACTTCCCACTACTTAGCGTCAGATGTAAACCCATTCACAGCTATGATATCTTTTCCTATTTAGCAGGTCCAATAAATTTCACAAAAAGTGGAAAATTCCACAAAATTACTCCAAATAAATATATAAAAATATACATATGAGATTCTTGGACTCAAAAATGGGAATGAATTCCTGGGGTTCAAGAGCCCTTTCACCACATCAAGGTGGTCCCATATTGAGGGGGACGTGGTCGTTAATTGAGATCCATTAGTAACGAGTTTGTGTGTTAATGGATCCCATTTTTTTTATTAATTGTAAGAGTAGTCATGAGAGAGATTTTTGTTTTTTGTAATAAAATAAGTGTTAAATTTTGCCACTGTCTTCATTTGTCCCATGAGTAGGAACCAAAGTCTGTGATATATGCTTGGCCATCTTGGCAACATTAGGCGAACTAGTTAATAACCTGTTGCGAGGTTTATTTCGCAAAAATTATTTATTTTTTTTAATGTTACTATTTAATTTACACATAAAAGCTTGAAAACTTATAAACTACATAAAAAAATTAGACAAACACTTTTGCAGGATTTCTCATGCATTCAAAAACATTGCGTTTGCATGTCTGTGAAATACTAACATATGATAATTATTAAGATTCCAGTAAAAAGTTCATGTTGTTGTAAATTTGCACAACTAACATTGCCTAAGACTGAGGTATTACTGTGTATGTTTATATATATATATATATATTATATATATATATATATATATATATATATATATATATATATATATATATATATATATATATATATATATATATATATATATATATATATATATAGTATATATATATATATATATATATATATATATACATATATATATATATATATACAGCAGTCCCCAGGTTACGATGGGGGTTCCGTTATGAGGCGCGTTGTAACCCAAAAATCATCATAAGCCAGAAGATCATCAAAAAGCCTAAGGAAATCTTACTTTTAATGCTTTCAGTGCATTGAAAACTATGTAAACTGCATTCTTATTGCATTTTTCATCAAAAAAACCTTCAAATATTGATTATTTTGCATTTTTGGCGTCATATTTCTTCTGCCAGATCAGCATTGTAGGCGTAGTAAACCCTGTAACATGCGTTGTAACCCTGGAAATATTTTCTGATGAATATAATTGAAAAGCACCTTAACCTCGGAACATTGTTAGCCAAACCCGTCGTAACCCGGGACTGCCTGTATATATATATATATATATATATATATATATATATATATATATATATATATATATATATATATATATATATATATATTGTGACGAAGTGCCAAGTATCTGGTTACTACACTTACCATTCATTAACTGATACCTCACAAAAGCCAGACACCTGAACCCTCATCACAGGTATTAAACGACTGAATACTCTAAAGGCAACAGTGATCCCTTAACAACCTACCAGTATTGCAGAAAATCAGACTAAGTTCATCAAAACGGGTGTGAGGTAATCTTGTAAGTAATTAAATTAATCAAAGGGCATCACTCCATCAACAACTTTAAAAGTCTAAGTATTTCCCTGATTTCAAGAGTCTTAAGTACAGTAGTACCTCGAGATACGAAATTAATCCGTTCCTAGGTGCCCTTTGTATCATGAGGTTTTCGTATCTTGGACCATATTTTACATGTAAAATGGCTAATTTTCGAGTGAGGCTATCTCCGAAAGTGGCGGCAGAGGAGGAGGAGGACACACGGCAGATACGTACGTACACTTAACTTTACGAAAACACATAAAAAAATGTAAGGAAAACACACATAAACCAAAATTTACGAAACATTAACAAAACTGTAACACTCAACTTTACAAAAAACTAAAATAAAAAAAAAAAAATTTTCTTTTTTTGATTTTTAACTTTTTTTTTTTTTACTTTTTTTTACTTTTACGTAGGTTTTTTTTTTTTTTTTTTTTTTAAAGAATTTCAACTTCATCACCGCTTTCAACTTTCTGTTTATCACTTGGTTCTTCCTTTTTGCTTTCAACTTTCTGTTTTTTATCACTTGGTTCTTCCTTTTTGCTTACTTCTGCTAATGCTACAGGCCTCTTTAAAAAATAATGATCCAAGGAAAATTGCTTCTGCCTCTTTTCACAATTTTGTTCCTGAAACGAACGTAGGACTTCCGGCAAACATCATCGAACTGCACAAGCATACGACCTGTGTGAGCCTTTTCGGGGTGTCTTTTTTTTCTATAAACGATTGCACTTTATGAAAAGCGACTAGAACATCATTAATTTCTGCTGTTGTCATAGGGTCCTCCTCCTCTTCCTCGCCACTGCTAGAGAACTCCTCTTGAACGAGAGATGTTGCATGGCCTCCAACTCCTTCAGGTCATCCGTCGTAAGCTCCTCTTGGTGCTCCTCGAGAATGTTGTTGGTGTCGTCCTCGTCGACGACCAGCCCCATGGACTTGCCGAGTGCAACGATCTCGTCAAGATCTGGTTGGGAAACAGTTTCGGGATCGCCAACTGTTTCTGACTCTGCAGCACCAGCTTCGCCCACGTCGAACCCCTCAAAGTCTCGGACGGATACGGCATCAGGCCAGAGTTTCCTCCACGAGGAATTCAAGGTTCGCCTCGAAACCTCCTGCCTAGCTTGGTCGATGAGTCGGATGCAAATGACGATGTTGAAATGCTCCTTCCAAAATTGACGCAAGGTGAGGTTTGTGGTATCGGTGATGTCGAAACATTTCTTGAAAAGATGTTTCATGTACAGCTTCTTAAAGTTTGCTATCACTTGCTGGTCCATGGGCTGAAGGAGAGGGGTGGTGTTGGGTGGAAGGAAAAGAATCTTGATGAAGGAATACTCCGCTAGAATATCTTCCTCGAGGCCAGGAGGGTGGGGAGGGGCATTGTCCAACACCAGCAGACATTTCAGGGGGAGGCGCTCCTCTTCCAAAAATTTCTTCACTGTTGAGCCGAAACACAGATTTACCCACTCGGTGAACAAAAGCCTTGTTACCCAGGCTTTTGCATTAGCCCTCCACATCACTGGAAGCTTCTCCTTAAGCACTTTGTGGGCCTTGAAGGTTCGAGGAGTCTCGGAATGATACACCAGTAGGGGCTTCACCTTGCAATCCCCACTGGCGTTCGAACAAAGTGCGAGCGTAAGCCTGTCTTTCATAGGCTTATGCCCGGGTAGCTTCTTCTCTTCTTCCGTGATGTATGTCCGGCGAGGCATTTTTTTCCAAAAAAGGCCAGTCTCATCACAGTTGAAGACTTGCTGAGAACTGTAGCCTTCCTTGGTCATCATCTCGACGAAAGTCTTTCTAAATGCTTCGGCTGCTTTCGTGTCCGAGCTGGCAGCCTCCCCATGCTGCACCACCGAATGGATGCCAGTTCGTTTACGAAATTTCTCGAACCAGCCATGCGAAGCCTTGAACTCTGGGGTTTGTGTTGATGTCCCTTCCCCTCTGTCGTCTTCCGCCTGCGCAATCAAATCACCGAAAATAGCGCTGGCCTTGTGGGAGATTGCCGTCTCCGTTACCGTATTGCCAGCGATTTCTTTGTCTTTTATCCAGACAAGAAGCAGCCGTTCCATCTCGTCGTGCACGTGGGTCCTCTTGCTGGACAAAATAGTGATGCCCTTGGACGGTGTAGCTGCTTTGATGGCATCCTTCTGTTTAAGGATGGTGCCTATTGTCGACGGATTTCGGCCGTATTCCTTGGCGATCACACTCAATCGCATACCAGTTTCATACTTCTTGATGATCTCCATCTTTGTCTCCAAAGAGAGCATTCGCTTCTTTCTGGGAATTTCAACTTTCTTGGGACCCATGACTACGTTATCTTGTACGTAATTTACGAATAAGTACAATAAAGTTTTCGCACAACACGATAAAGTACGTATACTGCAACGAAATCACTAACGAATTTACGTTACTAAACGAAATCGTTAGACCGAACGAATACCGCGTGCGTACGATAACGATGCTGGTACGAAGTGGACGAGGTAGGCACGCCACCACGTATATGTACCTAGATGCATGATGGGAGGGATGCTGTCCAATAGGAGAGAAGGATCTCATGGCGGTGACTAGCATCAGGAACCAATGGGAGAGCAGGAGGATGGTGGCGAGTCTACTCAGTTGGCAGCACGCGAGTTTCAAAATTGTTATTGGTGGTTCGGGCGAATCTTGGACCTTCAGAAACCTTTCGTATCTTGAAAACTTTTCGTATGTAGAGCCGTTAAATTTTTCGTATTGGCTTTCGTATCTCGAGTTTTTCGTAAGTTGAGCCTTTCGTAAACCGAGGTACTACTGTACTTCCCTGGTTCTAAGTCACTTCAAGTAAATTGAAGGAAAACAGATTAATCACCACTCTATGTTGCTACCTAACATCAATATAATCAAATGAAAATATACTGGTGTAAGATAAAGAAAACCCTTATAAAAATTTTAAATACAAAAATTTATTATTAAACTCAAAATTTATAAGTGAAATTCACAATATCAGGGAAAATTACTGTTACTTGAAAACAAAGTAAAGTTTAATTAATTCTTGAATTAAATTAAGTAAAATTAAATCAAAATTATTTTATCACAAAATTCAAGAAAATTAATTCAATCAAAATTCAAAAGTGTTAGGCAATAATTGAAAATTTGAAATTAATTCACAAGTGCTAAACAATAATAAAACTTGAAAAGAATTCTAAGTAAATGCAAATTAATTCACAAGTGTTAAATTTAATTAAATTTGCAATGATTAAGCAATGAAAATAACTAAGTCAATTAAATTGTGAATGCAAATGAAAATACAGAAAAATGTGGACAGTATCAAAATAAAAAGACACACTCCAACAAGAAAATTAACAAATGCACAAAAATGAAACAAACACAAAACACAAAAATTTGCAATGTGTAAAAGTGTAAATCTTTTCACTCAAACCTTTGTAACCATCAGTTTTTACCAAACCTTCGTAACCATTTGTTATTAGTTGCAACTAATAAAAACATAACACACTTTACCTTTTTTGGTATACCAATTTGTTTTTTTCTTGCTGCAGGTCGTTTTACACTTTCACAAAAACCAGGTGCCGTTACAACAACAATGTTTGTTCAGATTCCACAAAAAACACTATTTAACACTAAATAAACTCTAAGAAATATCAAATATGAAATTCTCAAGTTACGAGTGACCATTCAAATAAGTACGAAATCGTTACGTTACTTTTAAAATCAAAAGTGCTATGCGATGGAGAGAGAGAGACAGAGAGAGCTGTGAATGGCTCGAGTATCTAAGATCTAATGAAATTCTTCTCCCTTGCGGAAGCTGGACCGTGGCTTTGACAAAGACATGCGCGTATGAGACCAGTCTACAATAATGTTCGTACCCGATCGAGACGAAGGTCGAGCGATAATCAAGATTGACATGTTTTGATAACAATGCAAAGACTCAATTCGATCGCTCGAAGCAGAATTTCCTTATCTTACTTGATGACAGAATCCCAAAACACATTGAAGATTCGAGCTCGCTTATCAAACGTGTTGACAGATTAGGAAAGCAAACTGAGATCTCGGAGTCCCTCTAATCTCACAGTGCTGACATAATAGGGAAACAATCGTAGTTTCGAATGGACAAAGAAAATCTCTCTCTTTCTACATTCAACGTTATATATTCTTTTTATACGTTATGTTATGTGAAATCTGAATACACATTTAAAACATCCTATCTCTAAGCTATCTAGGAATCTGAAAAAATATTGCACAATTCTACATGACATTTTATACAGTCAAAGAGGTGATAGTATATGCATTTTGAAAGATAACATTTTATACAGTCAAAGAGGAGATAGTAAATGCATTTTGAAAGTAGCAATATATATATATATATATATATATATATATATATATACAGGCAGTCCCCAGGTTACGACGGGTTCGGCTTACGACGTTCCGAGGTTAAGGCGCTTTTCAATTATATTTATCAAAAATTATTTCCAGGGTTACGACGCATGTTTCAGGGTTACAACGCCTACAATGCTCATCTGACAGAAGAAATATGACACCAAAAATGCAAAATAATCAATATTTGAAGGTTTTTTGATGCAAAATGCAATAAGAATGCAGTTTACATAGTTTCAGGCACCCAAAGCATTAAAGCAAGGTTCTCTTAGGATTTTTGGTGATGTTGCGGCTTACGACGATTTTTGGGTTAAAACGCGTCTCAAGAACGGAACCCCAGTCGTAACCCGGGGACTGCCTGTTATATATATATATATATATATATATATATATATATATATATATATATATATATATATATATATATATATATATATACACGAGGTATACAGGAGCACAGACATAAGAGGTTCAGGAGGTCCATTGATACTAAACATGAAGGCCAAGATTTATTATAAAACGTTTTGCACATCAACTTTGTGCATCTTCAGTCTGTAAAAAGAGAAATGCATATATTAAAAACAAAAAACAGGATTCACAATAATATTCATGTTGAAATGCAATAAAATATAAATAGTTAAAAAAGAGAAGAAGAACCACTGAGGTACCAACTGACTAGAATGGTAGGAAAGCATGGAATGATTTTTGAGAGAGCCAGGTCCAAGACGTTGACTATGCCAGATGTAGAGGTGAAGCCGAGGTGATGTTATTCAATGGGGGAACCAGACTTTTAATAATTAACGATTCCATGGTAGTTAGGTGGTCCGGGTCTTTAGTATAACCTATTATCGAGAAGTGCTGTTTTGATACATTTATTTTGCATTTGGTGGCATGATTCTTGATACTAGAAATTCAGGATTACTAATTCTTTGACCTGTTCTATAACTGAAACCCATATGGCTACAATATCTCAACTGCAGTAATCTTCGAGTCGATCCCACGTAAGTTGCAGGGCATCCTGTGCATGTGAATTTATATACAACGTTGGATCTCATGAAGTCCTGCAGACGATCTTTGAAATTAAAAAGCGAGCCAATTTTGCAAGGATTGTTTGAGATAAGTTTAATTTTGAGATAAGTAATTTCTTGTTCTAATATTTGTGAGAGTCTGAGAGAAAACTTCGAGTTTGTTATATATGGAATCGATGCATACAAGTTTCTTGGGGACATCCATTAGCAGAGGAGGTGGTTGGATATAGTTACCTACTAATTTGTTAATTATATTATATACAATGTCTTTGGGATAGGAGTTTTTTTTGAAAAAAGGTCATTAAAAATTCCATTTTGTTATGAAAAATGTGCCAGTTGGATGAATATTTCAAAGCTCTATAGACCAGTGTGTATATGGTATTAATTTTAAAGGTTTTCTGACAAGAACTATAGAAGTTATTGGCTAATCCTGTGAACGCCTTTTTTCGAAATACTGCAGTCGTGAATTCTGAATTGACTCTAGTGACAAGGATGTCCAGAAATGGTAATTTGTTTTCATTTTCTATCTCCATTGTGAATTTAATGTTGGGATGTTGTACGTTTTAATATGTTCCAAAAATTTTGCTATTTGCCACTGATATCTGAAAAGTGCAAATGTGTCGTCAACATATCTTCTGTAATACATTGGTTTACAAGAAATAGGACAATTGTCTAAAAATTCTGCTTCCAAACATGACATAAAAAAGTTAGCAAATATTGGCCCAAGTGGAGACCCCATAGCAACTCCATCGACCTGCGAATAGAGTCGTTGATTAAAAATAAACATGGAATCTTGCACAGCAAGCTCAAGAAATTGTTTAAAAAGGGGTTTACTAAAACCATGAAATACAGTGTCATCGCTAATAAAAATCTTATCTAAAATAATATCTATGGTTTCGTTCAATGGTACATTCGTAAACAACGATTCCACGTCAAAACTGGCCATTTGGTAGTCTCCGTCCTGATGGATGATTTGTTCCTGAAATTGATATCCATTTTTCAAAGTGTTTTCGTTAATGGAATATTCAGTTAATAGTGATACCAAGAATTTGGAGATAGAAAAAGAAGGACTATTGTATGCAGCCATAATGGGTCTAACAGGTGTGCCTGGTTTATGAATTTTCGGTAGGCCATATACTAAACGAAGAACCTGTGACATGTAATTGCTGGTATGTAGTTTAATTTATTACTCCTTCATTTTTCGCACCCCCAGGTCAAAGAAAGATTAAGTCATTCCTGGGTATCGCCGGTTTCTTCAGGAGGTTTGTGAAAGGGTTCTCTAATATAGCAGCTCCCCTAACTGATGTATTGCGGGAAGACGTTCAATTTCAATGGAAGGAACCCCAGGCAGAGAGTTTTCAAAAGCTCAAGGACGCGCTAATGAATCCCCCTGTTTTGAAGTTTCCAGATTTTAGCGAACCTTTTACATTAGTGACTGATGCAAGCCAAGAAGGTATAGGTGCTTGCCTTATGCAAAAGTTCGATGGGAAATTTCATCCTATAGCTTTTTATGGCAGGAAGTTCAGGACAAAGGGCAGCAACGAGAAGTCCATGGCCACCATAGATAAAGAAACCTTTGCAATAGTGTCGAGCTTAGCTCATTTTAAAATGTTACTAATGGGTAATAAAGTAGTAGTTCTTACAGAACACAAGCCATTACTAGATCTTTTTAATAAAGCCGATTTGTCGCCTAAAAGAGCTCGATAGTTTTTAACTATCAGAGATTTTGATGCAAAGCTCAAATATATAGAGGGCAAATTTAACGTGGTTGGTGATGCTCTCAGCAGGAGTTTTCACGACACGGAAGGTTTCCAAGTCGCGCAAGTCACTAGCGAGGCCATACAATGGGATATACCTCTCATAGACCAAAGGCAAGATGAAGACGAGATTTTAGCAGATGCAAAAGCGTTTCTAAGAGGATAATTAGTCAGGAAACGTTATAAGTTGCCTTTTTCGGGTTTGGAGTTAGAAGGTAATCTATTGGTTAGGAAAATTAAATATAAGTTGAGAACCAGTGAAAGTAAAGGAGATACGACACAGATCGTAATTCCGAAGGTCCTAATTCCAGTGGTTTTGGATATAGTTCATTGCAGGTTCGGTAGTCCACACTTGGGAATAGAAAAAACGTATGATGAGGTTCGTGCTAAATACATTTGGAAAAACATGGGGAAAGACGTGGAAAATTTTGTAAGGAATTGTATGGTGTGCAACGCATGTAAGCCTGCAAGGACAACTTCATGCAAATTAGGATCGTATCCTATACCGAGTAGACCTTTTCAGAGAATACATATGGATATCTTGGGGAATTTTTGTAAGTCTAGATATGCGAACAAGTACTTGTTAGTGATAATAGATGAACTTACAAGGATAGTAGAAATTTTCCCACTTAAGCATAAAACGGCCGAAGAAGTAGCCATAGCGTTTTTCAATGGTATCATTTGCAGATATGGCTCACCTGAAGTTCTATTAACCGACAATGGGAGGGAATTTGTGAATAAAACCTTGGAATGTTTAGCTGAAGTCATGGGGATACAGAAAGTAACAATTATTCCATATAGACCCGAGGCTAATGGGTTGTGCGAACGAGCAAACAGGAAAGTGCTCGAGGCTCTCAGGAAAACTGTAGGTGGTAATGATAAGAATTGGGACAGATATGTTAATGTTGTTAGCCATAGTATTAACACTATGGTTAGTGATTCCATTAAAATGTCCCCATTTGAAGCTTTGTTTGGTTGTCCAGCACGAGGCTCATTTGATTTGTTAACTATGCCTCATCATGGGGCAAATATGATCGAGGCGTTGGTATCCACAGCGAGAGACACGCTTGTCTCAGCCGTAATCTCGAATCCACAACCAGAGATATGGTACAGAAAAGTAATAGTAAAACATCTGATCCCAAGATCAATGTCGGGGACAAGGTATTTTTAAAACTTAACGTGAGAAATGAACTAAATTACAAATTTGGCCCGAAGTTTGAAGGCCCTTTTAAAGTCACTGAAGAGAAAATTGGAAACAGATTTGCAGTCTGAGAGGAAAAAACATGTCGGTCGAGGTTAACACATATCTCAAAATTGAACAGAATTGGTTGTGGTGATTAATATAATGTCGCGGAATTGCATTTTTTTCTCTCTTTTTTTCTTGCTGTCTGTTTTTTACAAATTGGTGGTGGAATGCTGTTACGTTTTTTTTCTCTCTTATTTCCTTCTACTGTTTTTTTTTCTTATTATATGCAAATCTGCGGCGTTTTGGTGTAAGATTTCGGGGTTAATATTTTACGTGGGAAGTGGTTGAAATATGGCAAATTTTTGTTTTAGCTGAGAAACGTAATGATAAACATGTGATTATTCCTGTGTGTATGATATTTGGGGCTGAATTTTTGGGGTTTCACGAGCCGAATAGATGACACTGGGGTTTATATAATTCGGGTAATGTCGTGGGGAGTTATGATTTAACGACAATTTTTTGGGGGGGATGATTTTGTTTTTTTTTTGTGTGGGGTTATTAATTAAATGGAGGAAATATTTTTATCACTGGAGTGGTGTTATTATTAAGATGGTGATATATATATATATATATATATATATATATATATATATATATATATATATATATATATATATATACACACACACACACACACACACATATATATATATATATATATATATATATATATATATATATATATATATATATATATATATGTCACCATCTTAATAATAACACCACTCCAGTGATAAAAATATTTCCTCCATTTAATTAATAACCCCACACATTTTTTGTTGATATATAATTATGGAATTGTTAGTTTAAAGTAGTTTTTTTATCCCAAATAGGTGATAATTTTTTATATAATTGGGCAGTATCATTTGGGAAAGTTATGTCTTTGAGACAATCTTTGAGCACCTTGGTCATATCTTGGAGATAGTTTTGTGGAATGTGCTGATGTGGTTTCAGTATAGAAAATTTTTTTTAGAATCATGAGTTTCTGGCGTTGCGAGTCTGACTATGCTGCAGTTCGAAGCACCTGAGGTGTTCACAGGTGGATTTTTTGCTAATGTTGCTGTAATGAATCCGGTTGCGGATTTTTCCCATTGGAATTGATTACTCGGAGATTTGCACTATTCTCGTAGATGTTGATTATGGCATTCCACGGGAATGTATCATGTAAGGGGATTCTTTTCCGGTCGTTTCTGGTCGATGGGATTGCTGCGGTAGCAAATTCCATAACGGTACACATTCCATTTTGGGAAAGATATTGAATTATATATGTTTCTTTTTCTCTTATGTGCGCTGTGTAATGGGGGAAAGTTCACTTATTATTGTTGTTATTATCTTTTTTTTCTTACGAGAGATGTTGTAATGGAGGCTAAGCTCTAAATAGCATTTTTATTTTGGATAGGAGATATAATTTGTCGCAGTATGTGAGTTAGATAGAAGGGGTGTTCCGCATTATATTTTATGGAGGTTAGTTATATAAACCATAAAAGGGGTTTTTGCTGTTAGACGTTATGGGTTCTCTTTTGATAGTGTGTTTGTCAGATATGGGATTATTTGTGAGGATTCAGTGGGTAAAGATTATATTTAGTTTGGCGAGGAATTTTTAATATTTGACTAGTAGATTAAGTATATTAATTAATGACGGATTTGTGGGGTAAAGCAAGACTTCAGTTATTTTATGACCATGTAGACCTTTTAAATACGGACACACAATGACTTTAGAGAATTCCCAACTCTACGTGATGATGGCGATGGAAACGACTTCGTTCTACAGTACCAGAGGTCGAGTCAAGTCTACACACGAATGGCGTTTCTATGGACTGTTTCAGGGTAAATTCTGGGATAAATCAGGAGTCTATAGTCTTCGATGAGGCGGGTGCAAGTAGCACTTGCATGGAAGTCACAGGATATTTTCCTTGATAACGGGGTGGTGACCACGTTTCCTTCAGTAGAAAACGTCGAATCTACAGATTCGCGACGAGAGGGTGTTGGATACACTCACAAGGGTTGCAGACGCTGAATAATGGTGCGTGCCGAGCTGTTTCGAGTTGGTTTACGCACTAGACCTGAGTCTACAACTATTCGTCGAGTTCTGCTTATCTTATTCTTTAGTGACCGTTATACAATGCCAATATCAATGATCATGTTAGGTGCTATACTGATCACAATTTGTGCGCTAGGAGTTCTTAAACTTTTGTGCATTCGACGAAGCACAAGGGCTCCAGCAACGGAGGTAGCCCTAAGTCGTGTGGTAAATTGATACATTGAGCATTAGTTGCTGATGGGGTGTGCGACAGGAGTACATAGAGGATATAGGTGGCTGAGCCATCTTACAAGTGTGTAATGTTAGTGAATCACATATCATGTCTTGCTTGGAGACAGGCTGAACTGTAAGGGCAGCTTACTTGAGTGAAGGAATTTGGGTACGTAAGCGTTTTAATCGAGAGACCGCTCGTCTTGTCGTCAAGCACGTACATTCGTTTGTATGGATGTTACAGGTCTAAAAGACCAAGGCATTTGCGAGAGTCACATTCCTTTTGGTGAGAACAAAGAGGTCATTTGGTACACATCAGGTGTTGGGAGAGAAAACACACATCGTAAAGGTATGACACATATTTTGTAAGACTTAGAAAACCGTTACCTTTGAAAAGACAGAGAAGAGTGAAATACATTGAAATACATTCTTTACTTAGTTACTTTGAAAAGAGAGTGATGTGTGAAGTGCATCTTTTATCCATTGTTATCTTTATTACAGATGGGTTCTATTTCATGATACTAGAGATGGGAATCTCTAACCTGACTAATATAATGAACTTATCGACTTTTGGGTCTGGGAGTTGAATTCTTAGTCAGGAGGGTAGAATGTTAACTTACTAGTTTTCTTTATGGACAGATTTGGGTTTTTGTCATTATGACTTGTTAATCATTTTGTTCTATTCTATATTCAACTGCTTTGGGTAATAAATAGTATATTTTTATACTTACGAGATCTTAATAGCCTAACGACATGGTTGCAGACAGAGGGCACCATTGACAACAGGTAAGGGTTTCCAATTTGTGTAGTTTTAATAAAAGGGGGTTAAGATATATATATATATATATATATATATATATATATATATATATATATATATATATATATATATCATACTATATATATATATATATACACACATATACAGTGGTCCCCCCGTATTCGCGGGGGATGCGTACCAGACCCCCCCATGAATAGTTAGAATCCGCGAATGTTTGGAACCCCTATAAAAACGCTAAAAAACAGCCAAATTTGTTAGTTAAAACTCAAGAAAAACCACTAAAAATGTTCTTACTTGGTTTTTTTCTAATACTTTTATAACAAAAAGTGCACTTTATAATGAAATTGATAAAAAAAAAAGGAATTTGTGGATATTTCCCATAGAAAAATGCCGCAAACGCGCGAATTTTCCACGAATAGTGCGGGGAAACGTTCCCGAGAGAAATCCGCGAATGTGTAAGTCCGCGAATCTGGAGAACGCGAATACGGGGGGGACCACTGTATATATATACATATATATAAATATATATATATACATACATACATACATACGTATATATATAATATATATATCTATATATATATATATGTACGTATGTATGTATGTATGTATATACATACATATATACATACATATATATATATATATATATATATATATATATAATATATATATAATATCTAATATCCTTATATATATATATATTATAATATATATCCATACCTATATATATATATATATATATATATATATATATATATAATATATAATGTATATTATAATATAGATATATAGCTTAAAAAATCACAGTAGACTTGCATGTGACTTCATAAATAGCGAATCCCACAGGAAAATGATAGTCAGAAATCCAAGCGCTTTCGTCTTTACTAAGACAAAAGCGCTTGAATTTCTGACTATCATTTTCCTGTGGGATTTGCTTATATATATATATATATATATATATATATATATATATATATATATATACATACACACATATATATATATATATATAGCGATGATAATAACTGGATTTTTGGCGCTGATACCCACTTATTGATGCCGATCCCCACTTAACAGAAACACCGATAACTGAAGATTGGCGCTATTATTGTACCAGTGATTTTTAGTTATCATCAAGTTGTTGGGAACGGAATCCCCGCCATTAACTGGGTACTGCCTGTAATGGGTGATATATATGTATGTATGTACCTGTATATGTATATATATATGTATGTTAGTATATGTATATATATATATATATATATTAATATCTATATATATATATATATATATATATATACATATATATATATATTAAACCCAGGATTTGTGGAAAGAAAGAAATAGGTGGGGAGGGGG
>NC_087200.1:173080808-173165808 GCF_015104395.2 Macrobrachium nipponense | reverse complement strand
ATCCCTCGATGAGCGAGAAAATTACTGCACTGCATTCGGTGCAAGTTCCTGTTGGAGAGATATCAAGACAGCTTAATAAACCGGAGATAATCATACATAGATGAATCAACTTGTTTAAAGAACGGCAAAATTTAGAACATGGGCCTAGAGGTGGAACACCTCAAAGCACCACAAGAGAGCAAGTCAATACAGTAGTGTAAACGTTGCTGAGCAACATTCATTTGTGAATTTTGAATTCTAGTGCATCGTCACGGCATTGCTGAACCAGGAATCATGACTAGCTCTATGCTTATGACTGGTGTCTGATGAATACTTTAGAAGGAGAAGAAGAGATTTTTAAATCTACACTTGAAATCTTTGATAGGTGTCTAATGAATAAGTGTTAGGCTTACTCTTTTTGTTTTGTTTTTTATCGGTGGCCAATGAATACCACGGATAGGGAGGAAAACAGTTTCAATGATGCATGCATTTTTTTTTTCTTCAAAACCTAAAGAATACATTTTATTGGAGATACTTTATTAACATCGGCCTAATCCCTCCATCACTCCTATACGCCGCCTCCGCTCTCTTCTACATCTCAGGCGACTCGAGCCGACTTCTCTCTACGAACTCCATCGCGTGAAAGCATCAGTAATGATAACGGTTATTTTAAAATTTCCCGCACCGACAACGGACGCCTTAAAATACATGTTTATTAAATATTTTCTGTTCAAAGAAACTTTATCTTTCATTCCCCAAAATATGTGCATACACTCGTGTTACACCCTGTAGCCGTCAAAGAGCAACCCCTGATGAAAGCAGTAGGTTTTTCTTAAAAAATAAATAAATATATAAATAAATAAAAACATATGAAATAGACTTAAACGAGAACGTCACCTTTCATGTTTCTTATCCTTTCAGCTACTTACAATATGCTTATGGTAGAAGGTCTAGGTATACATGTGAAACTAATTTGAATTAATTTCTATTTAGAAGAAATTAATAGCTACAGAAAGATCAACCTAAGAAAGCTTTAATGAAAGTAAGCCTTTCTTAATTTATATTCCAACGCGTCCAAATGAAACAAGATGATAGCAAGGAATTCGATAAAAAATAAGATTTTTTTCATGATTGCTTTTTGAGTTTGAATAGCTAGGTCTGAGATAATTATGTTAAGCAATTATGAAAAGGATAAGAAAAGAAAGGCGAACATGGCTATAAACAAGAATAACGGGAATAATCAAATAAAGCAGATTGATATATATATATATATATATATATATATATATATATATATATATATATATATGTTGTCGATATAAATATTCATTTGTATTACGTATCCGAGAAAGTATACTGCTGAAAATAGACCTAGGCTAATTATGTGTGAAAATCGGAAGTCCAATTTAGGCCCACTAAATGTGTCATGCAAATTATTTTATTAATTAAAGGACAAAATTAGTTTAATTAAACATCGTTTTCAAAGAATGTTAACGCCTTGATGTATTGTTTATCGGCTGTAGGAGACGAAATGACAACACCCCAGTGCAGTACGATACGTTGAATCAAGACTCGAGCGGCAGCAAAGCACTTCAAAATGCTTCGGTATGCGGTCACGAAGCTAGAGTTGAGAATAAAATTAGAAATCGTGGACCCATCGGTATATATTTTCCTTACTTTGCAGATAATTATCTTTAAAAACGTTGAATAAGCCTACTCTATTCTAATGTAATTTATTTCAAGTATAGCACCTTTGAAAGCAAATGTTATTTAATGTTAAGTAAATAATCTGGCATCTGCATATGGCAATATTTCCATAACGAACAATGAATTAAGAAACTACGCCAATTCTTCATTGGCCGTCTGTACATCATGGTATGATAATGAACCTAAGTATGTCTAGAAGATTTTGTCGATTGGAAATTAAAGTTTTAGGAAGAAGAGTCAGATGCTAGGATAGTGAGATATGATACCATTAGGGCGGCCCTTCGCACCACCCAGGGAGAAAAAGCACGTAACAATATCAGCTGGACTCCCAGAGTCGGAAGACCGAGAGGACTATGGGAGTTGGGACGGGAGGCTGGAGATGAGAGGACTTAAGTAATGAAAGTACTGTTCACCATTAATCACAAAGGCCACTTAACTTTTCGATTCAATTTTTTTAAAGGCATTTTTAAATGCATTTGTTTTAGCCTAGCTCAACCTAATTTCCCATGCGTGGGCTCGAATCCGACCTGGTTATTACATTTATTTCCAGGTCGGGTTCACTGTTTACAAAAGGATCGAGACGTAGAGTCATTGTGGTTTACTGTTGAAAAAAAAAAAAAATAAATAACGAATGCACCTAACTCTGTACTAAAAAAAAAAAAAAAAAAAAAAAAAGCTAAAGTACTTAGAATTCTTAGAAGGGATTGCATGAGCGCTTCTTCTTGGGGTCTCACTATTTACCGAAACAACCAAAACGAACGAAAAGACCGAAACGGCCCAAGATATGTTTGGTTTATAATTGTAAACTTGTTTAATTACTGTGCATATTTGTTTTATAATTGTAAACTTGTTTAATTACTGTTCATATTTGTTTTATAATTGTAAGCTTGTTTAAACAGTAATTAAATATGACATCGGCTGATTTGTCTTGTATTGTATGTATGGTGGCCGTTAGTTTTAGGAACTATACTCTGTTTTTTTTCATCTGTCCATCTGCCTGTGGTGTTTTTGTATGGTAACACTGCGTCCCGGGCTTTAGATAGTTACGATATGTGTAAGTTTTAGGAAAATAAAAGGATATCTGGGCGTACATTTGCAACTGAAAAGTGTTTTAATAATTTACTGTACGCGAATTACACCGTTAATATTCGAAATAGGATATTATTATAATCGTTGAATGTAAGCTGAATGTAGGTAACTATCTAAAGCCCGGGACGCAGTGTTGCCATATAAAAACACCACAGGCAGATGGACAGATGAAAAAAAACAGAGTTATAGTTACGTAGGCTACCATGCGTGCTATTGTACTAATATACAGTGTTATACTCCATTGTGATCATGTGGTAATAGATAAGCACTTAACTCATTAATTATTTATTGAATAAAAATCCACACATCTGGACATAGTATTCAAGTAAAACATGACATCATTATTAATATTATTAACAGATAAAACCATTTTTGTCTGGCCCAAATAAATAAATAAATGAAAAAGAATAAATAAATAAGTAAATAAACAAATAGATAAACAAATAAACACATAAATAAATAAGTAAATAATTAAATAAATAAACAAATATACAACTAAATAAACAAGAAAATAAATAAGTAAATAATTAATAAAATAAATAAAATATACAAGAAAATAAATAAATATATAAATAAATAAAAAAACAATTTGACCATACAAAGTAGCTTGTTCTTCAACATTCTGAAACAGGGGAGACTAACTTTAAATCTCACAACAAATCAATAAATAAATAAATGCACGTGTTTTCCTTGAGTAATTATATAAAATAATAATGATATATACAATACTTGTACACAATAAAAAAAATGAATACTTACTTATATGTACCTATATTTCTCAAATAAATATAGATAGATAGATAGATTAAGGATTATGTTAGTGATATATATATATATATATATATATATATATATATATATATATATATATATATATACTAGGGTCGTTTCGGTAAATAGTGATACCGCTTCTTCCTGAGCTGATAGTTATAAGGATGCAATCGTTTCGTGCCTGAACACTGGCAAGAGAGAGAGACGTGACGCAAGACTACGTGGCTTGATTCCAAAAAATTTGTTTAACTTTTCCCAAAAGATTTCTTGCAATTCCTCAAAAATTCATAACAGAGAAAGGAAACTAGAAGCCTCTTTTTGCATCCTGAGCAAGCTTTCAATATAAGGGTACAATGGTTCCATATCATGGGAACCGAGAAGATATAGAACTCATTAGCAGCTCTCCCTCCAACTCGGTGGTTCATCATCATGAGACTTTGATTCTGCGATTCACAAGTCGGTTATAACTATTTTTCGCTCGTATTTCTGTCTGTCCCCATGGTAAACTTGCCCTTGCCCTTGCATCCACTGCCCCTGAGGACAAAATCTCCTTGATGAGGGACCGGAGGGAGAGCGCAAGGGCGCGCAAACAAGAAGTCGCATATTTTTACCCACCTGACTTGGCAAACGATAGCCTAGTGACAACGCTGGCTGAGAACACGGTGATGTTTCAAAGAGGTTATTGCCACTTCGCTTCTGCACACTATTAATAAGGGGAGGTTGTCGTTTCGTTTGGGTCATATTTATTGCCGCGACTGGCCAAAACTTGGTGAGCATTCAGCGTCTCTTAAAAACCAAGTTTACCTTTTGCTCGTTGATCCTGTTCAAATGATTATAATTTGTTTATCTGTCTGTCCGTCGGTATCGCCCACAAGGGAAACAAAAACCTGATGGCCATTCAGTAATCAACAACAAAACTGGGAATTACCATTCAAAGAATGACAGCTACAGTTCTATGATACAGAAAACAAAGCGCAAACCAGCCGATGCAAAGAAATCGAAAAATCAAGCGGAACAATTCCCAGTAGGACAATTGTCCCTTTCCAAAAATAAGCAGTACATATAGGGACATTCTCCGCAAGCATGCACGCACGCACATACAATTACTACATACATTATATATATATATATATATATATATATATATATATATATATATATATATATTGAATATTGTTGCACTAGGAATCACCAGTGGTTTGTCGTATAGATTTCGAGTATCTTAGGGCAGAGGAATTATGTAAAACCGTTGGTTTTACATAATTTCTTTGTGAATGATCGGCCCTCTGTGTGTGCGTCTGCTCTTTGCGCCAGCCTAAGAATAAAGTTGCGAGACTGCCACAAGAGCTGGTCACATTTCAAACACAGACAAACAATTTCAGAGAAGATTACTCACGTGTTCAGTCGGCATTTTGCAGCGCTTTCTTATTCCTTGTCTTCTCTGTACATTAAAACTATTGGCACTCGTGAAAATAACGAAAGGATTATGAAGAATCAAGAGAAATGGGGTGATTTCCACACAACATTATCTGCAACGAAGAATGGCCTAACAAAGTCATTTCTCATACACTGATGCTGTCAAAACAAATACTTCCATATTCCCATTTCTTAATGGGTATTGGAATGGTGGACACAAGATACCAAAAGTGATAGTTTTCTTTAAAAAAAAATCGCTAGCAAAGGTTTTGCAGATTTTGATACTGGCTCAGCAACCGATAATATTACAAATAAAAAAAATTAAGGTAGATATCATACAAATGTTTAATGATATTTAACAGTCAAATACATTAATAAACAATCAACACATTCCCGACGCTTGTGTGATCCAACAAAAGTAAGAAATACAAATACATGACCCTTCACGCTAACAAACAAACATATATATACTTGCATAAATACATCATGTACAATTTACTTATATATATATATATATATATATATATATATATATATATATATATATATATATATATATATATATATAATTTTATATTATATCAGCGATATTAGCGGAAAGTTCAGCTTTGGCACAGTCTTAAGTTGTAGGTTATTGATGATTCCATAGACCTGACAAGTGGCGATGACGTGCTCTCAGTTTGGTTTCTTACTCTGACAGACTAAACTGGCGATTAGTGAAAAAGTTACGAAATGGTGGCATCACACTGTTCACGAAGTGTAACGATCGTGAAACATAAAAAGCGTTTATTGTGATCAGGACCTGAGATAGCCGGTTGTGTAACACAGGCCTCAGAGAGAACAGATACAAAGAGAAGCAAGCCATCCCAATCGCCCTCTCTTGCCAGAAAACCTCGCCTCCTTTTCCACCACTCAGATTTTAGTGTCCTCCCCCACCAGGAAATGGCACCCCACACAACTCAACTTTATTCTTCTTCTACTGCTCTTCCTCTGTTAGTACAATGAAAAAAAATTTTCCTGCGACCACGAACTATATTTACAGCATGTACCGTATTTTAGCACGCATGTACGAACGCAAACTAACTGGCCACTTAAGAGTGTGTACATTATTATTAGTTTCATCTTATTCACTCTGGAGTGGTAATTGACTAACTGGTCGGTCGGAAAGTTCGGTCAAATTCGCTAGTACGTTAGGCGCCAAAGCCCGGGAAAAACATCAGGTACATAGGCATACTTATGTACCAACTTCTTTTACGAACTGTGTGGGTTAATTGGTAGCATCTTGACCTTTCATTTGAGAGACTGGGGTCTGATCTCAATGTGAGCCCGAAATTAATATATTCATACATATACATTTAACTCTTAAAACATGTTAAGCTTATAAGTCAATTCTAGTTATTTAGTTGCATCAGTTGAGTTCGTACCTGGTGTGGCATAGTTAGCCTTTGTAACCCTCTTAATGTAGCAGACAGTACCACGGGGTTCTATAGCAGCCCATGTAATATCTTAACATTTTAAGTGAAATTATAATTTATTTAAGTGGGAAAGAAATTGCTTGCAAGGGAGGGACATGTTAATGCACAACAAAAAGGATGGGAAAACCATGGTTTAAAAAAAACATAAAAACCATGTTTTTTCGTTTTATTAGTTTTAATGTCCTTATCTCATATTTAACATACACACGGCTGGTTTAGATTTCCATTGGGCGGGATTTTGGCTGGTTTTATGATAGTATTTAGCTGGTTGGTAGTAGTGGCACCTGGGAAAACTGTTGGCAACACTGACAGCAGTCAGTTTCCATCTCATCTCTTTTTAAGTTGCTGCTTGGCTCAGTGTGCCTGAATTTAGGTCTTGAATTTTTATCCTATGTCTAGTGCAGTGCAATCATCATGACTGGCAGAAAGTGTGACCCAATATGGAGAAACATTTGAAAAAGAAAAAAAGATTATCCTTCACCTGAAAGGACGTAGGGCAATATACGAGATGTTGAACTAGATGACGAATATCATCTTCATCTTGAATAAAGATTATTTCTGATGAGTATTTTTAGAGTGAAAAGTTCAAAAGACAACTGATTTTTTTTATTAAGGAAATATTATATATTATTTAGTTATTTGAGTATTCTTTTTAAAGAAAGGACATTCATATTATTTCAGTTTCTGAAAACAAATACTTGTCATTTATAATGAAGTTATTCTTACTTGAGTGAGTAATCCTGATAAAGAAATTACATTTACTTTTTTATGCTGCTATTATGACAATTTTATTTATTCTATTTTACTGAGAAAATATATATATATATATATATATTATATATATATATATATATATATATATATATATATATATATATATATATGTATATATATATATAATATATATATATATATATATATATAATATATATATATATATATATATATATATATATATATATATTCGCACTTTACCTAAGAAATAGATCACATTTATTTGGAATAATGTTGAAAAAATCTGCATTACATTATGATCTTAAAAAACTGGTTTTATTTTGAAGCATTTATTCGAAAATGTTATTTCAAACTTTTTTATTCAACTCTGTTTATTTTTCAAATTCACCATCTGCAATGATAAGATGCAATAGTTATTGGAATATCACTCATCCCTTTCCTGAAATATTGAATAAAACTTATTTGTCTAATGCACTTTTGTGCATCAATTTATAAAATATCTGTTACTTGAAACTGAAAAGAAAAAAAAAACCACATGGTTTGAAAAAAAAAAAAAGTTTAAACGAAGCCCACCATGACAACAAAGGTCACATTGGCTAGCAAACAGCCACCTTCTCAAGGGGGATTAGCTTAGGGAGGCGTGTGAAAAGTTCTAAGGCCGTTCGTTGGTGTTTTAGATTTAGCTGGCCTTATGCCAGCACGGGCTCTTGCTCCTAGAGCACCCGGGAAAAATGCCGTTCGTCTGGTGCTCTGGGGTTGTATGCCCTCGGAGATGGTTAGCCAGCCTCCCGGTAGAGGGGTTTCCTTCCCTCTACCGCATCTCTGACACGAGGTGTCCCAGGTTTCAACAAGGCAGCCTGAGCTTTTAAATTTAGCGGCTGGTGTCCCTCAACCGGCGTCGACGTCCCCTTAGGACTTTCTCTTCCAGCTGGTGAATCTACAAAAGCAAGGCACCAGCAGTCAAATGAACAAAAGGCGGTTAAAGGATTAATTCCTTACAGGAAATAGTGAGTGAGAGAGAGATGGACGAATTCGCCTGTATCTTCATTATGAATGAAAAGATAAGTGTTTACTTCCTTCTGGGTTTCCTAACATTATGTTAATGGGACGAAGAGATGGCGTAATATGATGGAGGATGGATGATAATATATATATATATATATATATATATATATATATATATATATATATATATATATTATATCTATGTATGTTTAACTGAATCACGAAAATTTGGAACGTGATGAATATATAAATAAAGGTAGAAGCCACGAAGGAAAGTGAAACAGTTGAGTGCTGCGAGATCTTTCGACTCAGGGTCCTTTACTTAGCAGAAAAGGACCCTTAGTCGAAATATCTCGCAGCACACCACTGTTTCACTTTCCTTCGTGCTTTCTCCCTTTATATATATATATATATATATATATATATATATATATATATATATATATATATATATATATATATATTTATGTGGTTGTGAATGGAAGTACATGACGAACTGATCAGTGCTTATTTCTATGGATGCCGTTTACATTTCAGTAAAACTAAATGTAAAAAATGAAGCTTTGTTCTTCTCAAACACCAAACTGAACTGTTAATAATCACGTTACTAACACGAAAGGAAGACAAAGGTTGAAGCAAATACAGGCACAAACGCAAAAAGGCTGACACCAATGTTAACTGGGACAATAAGAGTAATATAGACTTTTACAACTGATGACACTGCAAAAGGTTTACTGGAAGAAAGAGTCAAAACAATGGACCACTTCAAAAATTAAAACCTCAGAACCTTCTACCAGAACAAGACCTGATAAAAAATACTAAAGAGCAGCGAAGAAGACTATTAAAAAAAAAAAAGTTTCGCAGAACTAGCTATTCAAAGCTTAGACTAGAGCCAACAAGAACAAGACCAAATTCCATAACATCGCAGAGAAAATGAGGAAAGGCCAAGGGCAACGAGACATCCATCAAACTTAACCCTGAACCCACAACAGACCATTCCTATTCCTTAGGGATCCATTAATAAATAAGCCATCCAGAATCTTAGCAACAAACCTGCTTCCGTATGTCAGCCAGTGTATTGACGTTTGTAAGGCGACTTGGCGAGAGCTTGCGAGCTGCCCTTTGGCCATTATGTAACAACTCTGCAATACAGCACAGCAACAAGAGACCTGTTTGGTTGCTTGTTGGTTTTAGTATTCTTGCTACTCTTCCTTTTATTGCCAGACTTTCACCCGTAGTCTGATCAATTCCAACCAAACGTAATGTACATGAGACGAAGGTTTCTGAGATTACTCTCCACATGAAAACATTAAAATGGGGTCTGTAAAATAAAATTTAAAAAATAGACCAAACGTTCTCAGACCGCATGTTGTTAAAACATTATGTTATGAAACTTAAAAAAAAATAAGTTCATTGAATGATGGCATATAAAGGATGGAACGGGAGGTTCGACAAGCTTTAATACCTAGCTCAATTCAGCCTACCGTTTGAAAAGCAAAGCAAGTCAGTCCCTCACTCAAAAGAGGAAAACAATCCTGCATTATAAGTTATCAAGATGAATGTCTGCACGCATGGATGTTAAAATACACACACACTATATATAACTTTAGACTTCCGTGATATCAACACACATACACAGCCCCAAGTTCAATCCCACGGAGGGGAGACGAGTTTGGCTGCTGCTTGTAGGAAATCCCTTTTGACGCTGACCTGAGCTGCGTACTACAACAAAATTTCAAGAGCTCCCGTTTGACCTTTCCAGCTTTTTCCTGTATTGCTTCGAATTCTTAGGCGGAAATAAGGCATAAGTCGAATTCTTAGGCGGAAATAAGGCATAAGTAGTCTCTGGTTAGCAAATTCATCCACCTAACAACTAATAAAAACCTCAAGTTTTCATTATATATATATATATATATATATATATATATATATATATATATATATAGTAAATTATATATTACACTGTAATACAACTATAGCCAGAAATAACACTTAATGGTGAATTCACTATATCATGGGAATAACTTAAACCCAAGGGGTACTGTTACTGATAACTGCATCTGACCCGTTCTAACTGACCATTCGGCTATCAAGGGACTTCATTGCGGTCGTAGCTGCTGTGCATACTCCAATCGAATTCAGGTCCTGTACTTCGAATCGACATCAATCCCACATTGATAGCTGATTGATCAAGTTTGTACAACTTGGCCGGGGACCGCCATGCTGGCGAAGTGGTAAGGTTCTCCCTTAACGGTCAAGAGTTTTTGGGGGTCAAATCCCGCTGCTCATTGGTGCCCGCCATCCTAGTGGTCTGAAGCCTCGGGAGAGTTTTTAAGAGAATAGGTACCAGCCAAGAGGGTTAAATGTGCGCCTATCGACACACTGGCTATACATGTCTCAGGCATTAGAACTTGTACCCCACTGTCTGTTAGCCAAGAAACAGATCAGCGCCTGCCTTACGAGCCTCGCAGAGTCCCAGGAGGACTTTAACCTTTTACTATATGTATGTTTGTATGTATGTATGTATAACTGAATCACGGAGATATGGAACGTGGTGAATGTATATATAAAGGCAATGCCATGAAGGAAAAAGTGAAACAACGGAGTGGTCGCTAGGCCTATCAACAACAATGAGTCTGCTATAAAAGACCTTTGTAGTCGAAAGGCCTGGCAACCACTCCATAGTGGTCCATGGCCAAGTTTTACAAACTTGATCAATCACCTATCAATGCGGGATTGATATCGATTCAGAGTAAGGGCCTGAATTCGTAGGAGTATGCACAGCAGCTGTGGCACCAATGAAGTCCCTTGATTACCGAATGGTCAGTTAGACCGGGTCAGATGCAGTTATCAATAACAATACCCCTTGGGTTTAAGTTATTCCGAAGATCCAGTGAATTATATATATAATATATACATACACACACATTTAGTGAATGTGTGTGGGTGTGTGAGGCATTTTCATAATCATGTGAGTTTGTCGCAGGTGAAATATTTATGTAAGAAGTTTCTCATCAACAGACAGATCTGCTGACTGAAGTGGAGCAACACTCGCAAAGGAAAGGGGCTGTCACAACATGCGAGGGTGATTAAAATGCAACGCTTCTAGGAGGTTGAATGTTACAACTGCAGAGGAGCTCTTCAAATGGCATAACATAAAAAATACGGGAAACATGAAGAGAAGTGATCTTGGTTCTGCTTTACCTTCTGGAGTTGCTTTTGATGAGGTTTGAGACCCCACCTGAGGTCGGAGTATGACGTTCTAAAAATCATAATCAAGTCCTAAGAAAAATTTGTCGACAGCACAGGAATCTGAAATAAGATCAGAAATAAAATTACTATGAGATGGGGTCTTTTCCACAAAGACGATTAATTTAAAAAAAATAGAATCATACAGCTTAAGATAGCCAAAATAGAAATATGAAATTATAAACGATGGCGGGAAAAATATTGGAAGATCAGGCTACAGGAATGTGAGTCAATGAACCTCGATTAACATGACCTGGACCAACACCAAAATAAGGTTAAGTTTTTGACGTTATACTTTATCTAGGTCAGTCTGAAATTCGTGTCTATTTCACAGTTCATGTCTATTAATCTTAAAAAAAATTTAACATTTCCTCTTGTCGTCATCATTTCCTCTTGAGTGAAGTTAATCATTTCCGAAATTCATCCATAACAAAACCAACCGACCCATAAACGGAATATCTTTTTAAGCTGGGAAACACACAAATTCTAGAGGGACCCATACACAAACACATTCCTCCACCACCTGACATTCTTTCTAAGACGAACACCTCTAATAAAGCTCCGTATTTCGTTCACCTCGCTGGCGAAGACCCAAAGTCGTAGCTTCCAACAAGTTCACAGAATACGCAAACACACTTGAGCACGCAACCACACACAGGTACTGATGAACCTGTAAGGACAACGCTTTTCCCTATTTTTCATTGTATCTAATCATCAAGCCGCGTTGTTCCTTTAACCATTCTACAGAGCGTTCCGAGGCTTTTCCGCAGATGTATTACTCATGTAATTTCATTATTTGTATATCTCATTACCTTTAAATGTATGTCTCCGAGAAAAAACAAATCCTTCTGGCCCAGACCCAGTTTTTCTCTGTTCAGGTAGTATACTAAATATCCGTCCGCAGCCTTCCTTATACCCTGTGTTTACCTGAGCAAGAGCCCGTGCTGACACAAGGTCAGCTTAATCAAAAACAACAAGTAATAAATTATCAGTACCCAGATACCTGTCTTACTCTCTGGTCCTCACAAACCTTTAAAAATACATACTCGTCAGAAGGGGGGGCGGGGGGAAGTTCGCATCAGAATATATTCGTAAGCATGAAATACACATTATACAGTACACTTACGTCATTACATACAAGCTTGATAGATTCACTGAATTCTGTATTCCTTACACAAAAAATTTCTCGGAAATAAGGTTTAGATATTCGCTCAGTAAAAACTAACATAATAATATATTCACTTATCTCTGGTCTTATGAAAGTGTAAATGTAAACATATGAAAATTTAACTAAAAAACCTAAATCAGGCAGTCAAAGTCAGTCAACTCCACAGAATTCTTGACAAAAGGTCCAAACCGCCACAATAGCATCCTCTTTCCCTCCCTCCATTCCAAGCTCCTCTTCTTCTTTCGACCTTATTAATCCCAGTGTATAGCAGGGTCGGCCGCTCGAGTCAACTTTTTCCATCTATTTCGATTCCTTACATCATCTTTCCCCCGTCCCATCTCACCCATATCCCTCCTCCTCATCACATCCATCCATCTGATTAGCTAACGCCTCCCCCCCCAACACTCCTCTTCCCCATCACTGGTGTGTTCTTGATTGCTTCCAGCTCCTCTCTTATTACATGGCCATAGTATCTCAGAGCAGCTTCCCTAGCCTTCCAAGCAACGAACCACATTAGAAATACAATAAACATTCTTGTGTGTGATTTTACTTGTACTAATATGTGCATAGTTTCCATTGGACGAGTGGGTTACGAGCTTGCCTACCAATTCGGTAGTCACGGGTTCAATTCTCCGCTCTGCCAACGTGGAATTAGAGGAATTTATTTCTGGTGATTAGAAATTCATTTCTCGATATAATGTGGTTCTTATACCACAGTAAGCTGTAGCCTAGGTCCCGTTGCTAAGTAACCAATTGGTTCCTAGCCACGTAAAAATATCTAATCCTTCGGGCCAGCCCTAGGAGAGCTGTTAACCAGCTCAGTGGTATGGTAACACTAAGATATACTCAACTACTGTGTGCAAAATTGCATCAGTGTGTATGCATACTACTTTCTTTGGTTACCAGTTACAGGAGAATAAAGTGTTAGGAAACCATCCTAACACTCGTAGAGGTCTACAGTTAAGGCCTAGTCAGACATGAAAACCTTGACTAAATGGGAGACTGTATGAAATATTATTAAAACGAAACCGAGCAGTACTCTAATGCAAAAATTCAAATATTCGCATAGGCTAACGACCTGGTTTCGGAACCTGCCCATACCGATAAATGAGTGGATTCTGACTCATCATGACGATTCGTGTTTTATAGGTAATAAGCCTTGTTCCTTTTTAATTAAAAATCCCTGCAACAGCAAGTAAACAGATAAAGAAATTATGAGTTTTCTGTTTTGATGATGGGGTATTTATAGTGACTGCAGGACGTTCCTCATGGTTGTTTCATTTTTGTTTATACTGTCCCTTAATTCATTCTGTAAATAACCAAATGTGCTCTTGCTCATCCTAAAATAATTGCAGAATTTATCGTCATGTATTCGCAGTGACTGATAAAACAAGTGAAACTGGCTCTCATTTTCATTCTCTAACTGAATGAACCTAACGCAATTTCTTACGAGAACGTTGCATTTTGTCTTCGTAGTAAAAGCTACAACAGTGTTTCTTCTTCAAGATCCATTATTGGTACTAGCTTCCAAACAAACGTGCGCGTGAAGCGTTCAAGCCACACATTAGCTGAAAAAAAGTAAAAAATGAGCCAAAGTTCCCTCAGAACAATCGGGCTTTCTGTCCAGTGGTAGCCTCAGCCACAGCCCATAAAACTCTTAGCCGAGGTCCATGTAACTCGGTCAAAGTCCAGTGGTGACCTATGTTGTTGGTACCTATAGCGGTGCCAGAAATACGATTATGCCTAACTTCAACTTTAAATAAAATAAAAACTACTACGGCTAAAGAGCTGCAATTCGGTATGTTTGGACGATCAACATGCCAATTTGCAGCCCTCTAACCTCAGTAGATTTTAAGATCTGAGAGGGGACGGACAGACAAAGCCAGCACAATGGTTTTCTTTTACAGAAAACTAAATGTGGACCGTGTGAGTTGGGATTTAAGTACTAAACAATCCTGGAAATACAGTGTACTTAATGTGCAGTGTGCCTACCGTTTAACAGTACCAGGAGCTTCGCAAACTTGAAACTTCTAACCGGCAACCAATTTATAAATCCTCCTTCAGCCTCTCAGCAGATATCGGCCTCCCCGTCACCCATGACACTGACTCTCCTATTAGACACCGACCCTGAAGAACACTAGCAGTACCGAGCAGGAACGATGACAACAAGAAACAGAACCATAGACTCGTTATAAGTACTTGACACTAACAATAAGACCATAAGCTAAAACGAGTACTTACGCTAAGTATTATTGAAATAAATGTCTCTCCACACCTCAGAATATATATAGTTTTATGCGTGTATGTATCTGATAACATTTTTCATTATCTAAGTTTCTTGTTTAAGAATTCCACTGCTTAAGTTTCGAATGTTTCCGCCGATTTCCTTAATACAACAAGACAGTAATATTCCTTTTAAAAGTGACTTTGTTCACTCTTAAACAGAACAATCTAAATCTGGTCAGTTCTTGCAATCAGCCCTGTTTGATTTCAGATTCTAGTGATTTCACAGTTTCTCGTTTTATAATATTCTTAATAAAAACTTTACACACACATATATATATATATATATATATATATATATATATATATATATATATATATATATATATATATATAAAATAGCGTTTCTCATTACCTTTACCATTAACATATTCACTAAAAAACTAGGTATGGACTCCTGACATTGGAGTAACGTGTATGTTAAATTCTTCTTTGTTATCAATCAAACAAAATGTTTTCATTGCCGTTTTCCGGGCAAACTCTACAAAAGTTCTGGGGCAACTTCGCTTTTACAGCAATATAATATAGTTTAGTTTACTTCCCATACACAGACCTAAGACTACAAATACGCTGGATTCTTAAAGAAAATGTTTTTAAAATGAATAATGATTAGAATAATATACATTGCTTGTTTGAGAAAATGTGGGTAGATATACGGAGGATCGAACAATTAAAATATGATAGACCACTAAGTTGTCTATCAAATCCTTTGGACAGAAAGGTCAAGAAACATTAAGACACAATTCTTTCGGTGTCTACTGTGAATTTAACAGATGGAAACAAGCTATTCAATCTCATTAAACGTTTCTGAAATTGCAGGCAGCTTATTTCTCAGATTATACTGAACCAAAGCCAAGAATCTAAAATTATACGATCATATATATGAGTGAGTATTATAAATTATAGTCGTAAATATAAGGATTTCGTTTTGGTTCATTTAAATTTCAGACAGTTCCTACCTTGCCAATATACGTCTTACTTGTTCTTCATGTATGAAAGAAATTGTTTGATAGTGCATGAGCTCAAGTGTACACACACACACACACACACACACACACACACACACCACACACACCACACACACATATATATATATATATATATATATATATATATATATATATATATATATATACATACACACACAGACTTGGACGTTCATCACCAATTTCCTACTACTTTAAAACAATAAGTTCCTTCAAGAAATCCTCATTTGTATATCTCAGAAATAAAAGGCGGAGAAAGGCCACCAAGTACACAACATCCTCATTTAGACCAACCTTATATTAATATTCTAAACTCGGCTAATGTCTAGAATCTTGGAGCCAGAGGTATAAAAACGAACATAATTTTGACTACACAGATGTCATATTACGGCAACGTTAACTTTATAAGGCAGACAAAATATACTTGCGTGTTTGTCTGCATGTGTTCGTCATACTGTACATACAGACGCGTGTGTGTCTGTCTGTCTGTGTGCACATACGAGTAAGAGATCTTGCAACGATGCGAATTTTATGTGGACGAGTATTGCTTGATAATCCAAAACGCGTGTATCTAGTATATCATGTTCATACCTTCACACACACACACACACACACACACACACACACACACACACACACATATATATATATATATATATATATAATATATATATATATATATATAATACTATATACGCATATATATATAAGGGTCCTTGCTGAGAGTAGAAACTCTAGCATATATAGAACAAACATTGAATAGAATATCCATATTACTCAAAGGTAACAGATCATAAATCTAAAAGGTTATATTCAGTTCTTCTTTCCACATGGTTAACTGTTAAGAATTTTTTAAAAATAGAAATGTAATTATCAGTTAGGAATATAAGCCAGAGCCGGATTTGGTATTGTTTGTCTTACTGTGCTATTAATTACTAATGTGAAAATTCACTAAGTTAATCTCCTTAAGGTTTGAGAACATAACTACGTCCGGTTTTATATTATTCACCGTAAAGTGGCCCAAAAGGGCGGTTACTAATATACGTATATATAACGGTAATCATTTTTCCCCTAATCAGTTTGATGACGGGCCATACGGCTGAGCGACGGCAGTTAATTTGAACACAATACCCGCACTGCGTAAAAAAAAAAAAAAAAGTAAGTGCCGCCTACGAAAAGCCTACCCGCAGAAAATTTTCAAGGTCCCCCAACTCTTTCAGGAAGTTTGCTTTTTGTAGAAACGCGGCGCCGATTATATAGTTTTTTTTTCGTTATGCAATCTACTTCTGCAGTGTCCCTCGGTTTACCAATAGGAACTAAGGATACGGAAGAAAGGGAGGGGCGCCTGGGATACTAAGGGGCCTTCCCAGTCCCTTCTGGGTCGACCAATCACGACCCAATGACACAAGGCAGGGTGGAGAAGGACCGCCTCTATGAGGGACTGACCACCAATCAGGAGAGAGATCCTACACGGGCAAAACATTGTTGGTCTAACTGAAACAAAAATGAAAATACCTAAGAATAATCGAGAATATTAAAAACCAAAGAGATGTGATAAGACGTAGTAATTAACGAAAAACCTTTGAAATCCCCAAATATTGCGAACGAGCAAGCTTTTAAAATCTGGATACATTTCGACAAGGGGAAATGAACGCAGAGCCAGGCATGAGCGAGGGGTTGGGCACCGTCAGGATGCGGGGAGGGAGAAGGGAGGAAGGGCATTTGAAGGAGAGCTGAGGCAATATTAACAGCCAGCAGGCCTTCTTCGCCACCACTACTCGGTCGGACAACGCAGGCACCACACCCACGAAAGGTAAACAGGCCTCTCTCTCTCTCTCTCTATCTCTCTCTCTCTCTCTCTCTTCGTCCATAGGACACGTGAGTGCATTCAGATGTGACGTTGCTTCATTGATGTGACACACGTTGAAGCTTGCAGACCTGACAGTTCATTCATCCGGTTATTAACACTGTTTACTATTTCAAGTCATGGTTATCCGCCCTGACTGACAGCTATTTGTGATAGGCGTATTTCATCTTTTTAAAGTAGTCTTCTTACATCTTAAACAAATGGATTCTATTAACCTTATATTGGCCGATCAGTCAGGAGTAGCCCTTCACGCAAAATACAATTCCAACTTTCTATGAAGGCCCCACCCCGCACCCTCTTCAAACCTCACAAGCTGATTGTTTAAGACTGAAAGCTGCTTAACACATGACGGTTTATTACAATCGTCATTATCTTTAATATTAGATTTGCAATCAAGTGAAAAGCATCGAGTAACAAACAAAGGAAATTTTCGGCTTCTTTTTTTGTTCTTATCTTCATAGATAGGAAGCTTCCTATCTATAAAACCTGAAAGACAATCGCGGTAAAGACAAGGATGAAAGTATCACCTGCCCCCAGCTAATCAAGTTCTCTTTTTATTCCTCCAATTCTGAAGTGCAAATTTTGATTACAAAACTGAAAAGATGAAATGTTATGAAATATATCATGCAGTCAACTGTATGTGTGTGTAAAGTGACATTTCTTTTTGCTTTCTATTATCATGTCGTCATAAAAATTCTTCCCGATACTGTTAAGCTCATTTCTTTTCACAATCTTTCTAAGAAACCAAATACCGATTATGAAATGTGCCTCAGTGATAGAGTTTAAGAACTCGGTAACAGAGAAAACTGTCGAGGAAAGAAACTTTGTATGTATTTCCACGTCAAAAACGAACAACAAGTAACCTGGTGGCTCCCTCGAAGGCGGACTTGGCAGAGGCACAATAACTATTTCAGTCCTTTCCGGCAGCCCCAGCTCAGCTGATTCTTTAAATAACTTCCGGCAACTATGGCTTACACGGAACTTTACATTAAAAAAAATGTTAATTGGTTTTCAAAATAACTTTCATTTGATGACTGCGCTTCATAGATCGTCGTTGGCGGAGATCCAAGAAAGACGTTTGCTTTGAGACTGAGAAACTACCTTCAACAAACAAACTTTCTTGGCAAGCTCGGCTCCGTGCCGGGGTCAAGGGTAAGGAAGGTGACTTTTCAATGAGACTAGTAGTCACAAGGCTCTCTTTTCTTCATCTTTGCGGATTTTGCTCTTGTCCGTTGTTCGTCCTTTGACGAATGAGTCGAGAATAAATAAATACTTTTGTATACCTTAAAAGAGCCAAGGACTGGACAGGTGGTCAATGTAATAAAAATAACTGTAGTACTTGCCAACAAGAATGTCTACACGTTAGTGCCTGCAAGGGAGGAAACTTGAAGCAGTGATAATAATGTTCGTCTTATTGTGTCTCATAGAAGATCGTAAGACGAACATTATTATCCCTGCTTCAAGTTTCCTCCCTTGTAGGCTTCTATGAAACACAAAGTCATTCTGTCGTTGACCTATGATCATCTCATCTATGAGGGCATAGAAACTGAGGTAGTCTGAGGTCACAAATTAAGCTCATAAGTCTAATACCTAAATAATAATAAATAATAATAATAATAATAATAATAATAATAATAATAATAATAATAATAATAATAATAATAATAGTAATAATAATAATAATAATAATACCAGGAACACAATATAAACCACCATTTTGGAATAGACAGTGATAGTAAACAAAACCAGCAAAACTCTATGGATCTACAACCAACCATTTCACTTACCAGGGTTGCACGTGAAATGTTATTGAAGATCACGTCTGAACCACCAGACGATTCCCCTTGCCTTAGAGATTTGTGTCTTTGTTCCAAAATAGTAAAATTAAGTCCTTATGCCATTCCTAATCTTGCAGCAATAACAAGACTCCCACTACATTTGACAATGACGAAGGTAGTTCTACACAGGTTTTCATGTCATTTGTCATTATGAACAATTCAGCTCTTCTACTTTTCCACCCGCACTCATCAACTATTTCTACGCTTGTATATTTGCAATTACTGTTAATAACCCTTGTTGTTACGGCCGTACTTTATTACACTAAAAAAAATTCAATAAATAACTTTATACTTTTCCATTATCGCAAACCCGACACACTTACCTCAATTGTTCAACTCAAGTTACTCCACCTTTTACGTTATAAACCTTGAAGTACAAAACTTTTCTGTCTCGCAAAATAACTTTTTCTGTACCTATGTCATTTTCAGTAGCTCTCTTGACATGATGAATCATTTTAACGAATAATTGCATTGCGGATAACTGGCTTAATTGATGCTGATCAACCAGTTATTTTTCCTTCGTACAATAACCTAATATTTCTTCGCCAAAGTAAACAAAAAATCCCGTTTCCATTCACAAAATAAAAATTTTCTCCTTTACAAACAGACACAATTTTTGCTCTTGCTAACAATGAACACTTTTTACATTTAAAGGGATTTACATTTTCCTTAAAGCAATGAAACCTCCGACTCCTTTGCAAACTGAAGCCAATAAATCTCTAACAGAAATGAACAAAACCTTACAAAATGGCACCATTGCTCCTTTTATGGATCACCACAGCATCTCCGCCTTTAAATACCGGATGCATTTTCACCTTTGCAAGCTGAAACTGTTTTTAAGTTTGCAAAACCACACTAGTGTCGCCAGTGGAAATGCAAATCGAATGACTTGCATATTTTTTTCCGCAGAGCCATCATGACCACTCACTTCCAATACCCCGACGCCAACCTTCGCCATGAGCTGAAGAGGATCGCCGACGCCATCACTGCCCCTGGCAAGGGCATTTTGGCTGCCGACGAATCTGTGACTACCATGGGCAAGCGCCTGGCTGACATCGGAGTCGAAAACACCGATGATAACAGGCGCAAGTACCGCCAGCTCCTCTTCACTACCGACAAGGTAAACACGAAAGTATACACTTGATCATGTTCATTAAGCTGTAAAAACACAAGAACCTTACTAAAGAACGCCTTTCGTTTCTTGATAAGGCCTATTTCCTTGATCTTGATTCTGCAAAATGTTCTCCTCACATTTAAAAATGAACAGAAATCATTGCTTTTAACGACCCTAAAACCAATATCGCGAATCACTAACCGCGACCTTTCCACAGCACCTTTCCGACAACATCTCCGGCGTCATCCTCTTCCACGAAACTGTCTACCAGAACCACGACGATGGCACTCCCTTCATCAAGCTCATCAAGGATAAGGGAATCATCCCTGGTATCAAGGTAAGACTTGAAGAGGCAGCTGTAGTTTCACTGGAAAGAGAAGGGCTATACTGAATCATCCATGAAAAGATCTTGCAAATGAAACTGTCAAGGTTTCAACTGAAGGAGGGCATATCTCGAGTTAAGAGTTAACAGTAGTCCTTTCTTTCATCTGATTTTTCTCTCTCTTCGTGGAGGCTTCTAAATGGAATAGTATGCATTCTTTTTCCAATACCGAAAACTAGTATTTCCTGTGCCGAGTTCCCTTACCTATGAAATCAGGTATGCAGAACATGACTTCCACAACTGACTTGCGTTGTCTCCAATCTTTCGCTCCTGTTCCCCTGCAGGTGGACAAGGGTGTGGTGCCTCTTATGGGCTCTGAGGACGAAACAACCACCCAGGGTCTCGACGATCTCTCCCAGCGCTGCGCCCAGTACAAGAAGGACGGCTGCGACTTCGCCAAGTGGCGCTGTGTCCTGAAGATCAGCGAGAACACCCCCAGCCATCAGGCAATGCTCGAGAACGCCAACGTCCTCGCTCGCTATGCTTCCATCTGTCAGATGAACGGTCTCGTCCCCATCGTTGAACCTGAGGTAAGACACGACATTGTTGGGCGATTAACAAATGGAGGTGCTAGTAAAACTAGAATCTTTTCAAATCAATAGTTAGTTCTTATGCTATCGCAATTGTTTTCTTACGTTTCATGAAATGGGCCATGCACTGAATATCTTATCCAGAAATAATTTATAAGATTCTCCCAATAACTGACAATCATAATATTTCCTTAACCAAGTTATGGTGGCCTTGTCACACGGACAGTTCAGAGTGGCAGAATACAAACGCAAATATATCATTATCTTACAAGGTGAATAAACACAGACACTGGTAATAAACTATTACACATCAAAACAAGTATTCCTTCCAGTCAAGGGGCCTCAATTTCTCGTCCATTCTCAACAGGTTCTTCCCGATGGTACCCACGACTTGGAACGTGCCCAGAAGGTCACTGAGAAGGTCTTGGCTTTCGTGTACAAGGCGCTTAGCGATCACCACGTCTATCTCGAAGGTACCCTTCTGAAGCCCAACATGGTCACTGCTGGACAGTCCTGCCCCACTAAGTACAATGCTGCACAGGTTGCAAAGGTACGGTATATAAGTCATATTTCTATCTCTCATGTATGTACGTTCAAGGAATTTTCTTCGAAATTTATCGAGATTAGATTTTGCTTGGTGACATCACAGCTGCTTTTTGCATCATGAACTCAAGTAGGTGAAACAAATATATTACAGACAATTCATGCCGACCTAAAGCACGGGTTTAATAGCTCAAAATACCAATTACAATAGGAAACAATAAACAGGAACTGCCACTGCTACTACTAATAATGATTAAAAAAACTGCCCTCTTTCTTTCACGCCAGGCTACAGTGCAGGCCCTTGCCCGCACCGTTCCAGCTGCTGTTCCCGGCATCGTCTTCTTGTCAGGTGGTCAGTCTGAGGAGGAAGCCACCATCCACCTGGACGCCATCAACAGGTGCAGGGTGAACAGGAAGCCATGGGCTCTTACCTTCAGCTACGGCAGGGCTCTCCAGGCCTCCGTGCTGAAGGCATGGCAGGGCAAGGACGAGAACATCAAGCTCGCCCAGGACGAACTGCTCAAGAGGGCTGGGGTAAGTAATCACCCGAGCGGGTTCGTCTAGCCGATTTCAAATAGGAAGCTTGTAATTCTTGCCAATAATAGGAATAACCAAAATGATACTAATAATGGTAAAAATAGTAAAGATAAAGGACTGAATGAAGAAAACCGAAAGGTAATAATTAATTTCAGTTAATAAATCATTATCATTTGCTGGTTAACCGGTTATAATGTCTACATAACATAAATACAATTTCTCATTCATGAAGAATGGCAAGAGTTAATTACCGGAAACTAGTCCACATTTTACGGAATATGATCATAAATAGTTAAAGTAGTCACGAATCAATTGCCCAGCAGAGTCCGTAAGACGCATAGCGAGAAAAAGTAGACGCAATGCTTTCTGATGCATTTGCACGTTTGAGTAGCCATGGAAAAACGTAAAAGTTGCAAGAATACACAAACGAAAAGCCCAAACCTTTAACTAACGAATCTGATTCTTTTCCCCGAACAGGCAAACGGTGCCGCTGCCCAGGGCATGTACGAATGGGGCTCCTGCAAGGGTAGCGCTCAGGATGCTGGCCTCTTCATCAAGGACCACGCTTATTAAGTGATATAATATCTCCTTTCGGACCTCTTCAACAGCTCTTAGGTCACGAAGATCAACCCGGTTTTTTTTTCTCAAGATCTTAAGCAAGAAATGAAGAAACCACTACTTTATTTCAAGTTTTCTAGCCATGCTGTGAGTGGCCCTACTCCTACGAACACATAGGAGGCCTGCGATAGCTTTTCTTAGAGACTTTCCGCTGCCGGCCAAGATTTCTATTGCCTAGTTGAGATATGGCGACTAATTGTACCTGTTACTAATATCATCCAGTATTTGCCTTCTGTTATTTAAGTGATAATTTCAAGACCCACGTGAACGCTGGGCTAGTTTTCAGGGATTTCTTTTCATAGTTCAAAAAAGCAGCCGTATTCTCGCGGTTTTCTTGAAACGTCTCCCACAGCGTCAATTACACGTCAAACGTTTCGTCGGCTCATGTAAGTGTCTTTTAGTTCCTAGAATATATGAAAGACTGGAAGTTTTTTTCTGTAAAGCAAGAAGAACACTATTTCATCCACAAAGTCGAGAGATCATTGCTGGAACGAATATATCTCGAAGGGCAGAATCCAGTTCTCCTTTTAAGTTGAAGATATAGAGAATCCGATTCCACGCGCTCCAGGTTCGATTCTTTATATCACGTTAAATGGAATACCAGACTCTATCTTCCGGGATAGACTGGTTCCAGCAATGAGCGGTGTTCAAACTCCCCTCCCAACACCAAGAAATCTGAGCTGCAGAAGAAACTACAAAGAGACGTCGATGAAAACTAAAAACGGACTACATCGTGAGCATCGTCGACCATGGACGAACACCAAATAGTGAAAGAAATAGAAAGAAATTTACCACCACGATGCAGAAATACATCTAGATTGTAGAGGGGAGTTTGTATAACTATGTATATTTGTGTATATTTAAGGTTAGTCTTAAGTTTAACATTTATGCTGTACCTTATCCAATTCCATTTTTAATTTTTTGCTCAATTTTCCACTGTATGGGATGCACATTATGCTTTCTTACCTCGCATACCGTTTTTGTAACTTGATTTCTTTGGATCGCCTATGTCCCTTTTTAATTTTTGCTATTTATGATACGATACATTAAAATAAAGTTTATTATAAAATCTTACTATTTTGTTTGAATATTCATGAACTTTTGATTAGTAAACGAAGGCTTAGCTGTTCCTGAGCACAACTAAACTTAGGAAGAAAAGACCTCTACATTCAGAGCGAGGTAAACAGCCTGACCTCAACTTATGTACATGTACACTAGATAATATATATATATATATATATATATATATATATATATATATATATATATATATATATATATATATCCCTACATTAGGGGGTCGGTTGCCTAATGCGCCTTCTCCACTGCCTTCCATCATAGGCATCATCATCCACCAAACCTCTTCTCTCCATATCTTCCTTCACTTTATCTCACCATCTCATTCTCTGTCCCCCTCTCGATCTTCTTCCTCTAACAGGCTCCTACCAAGCCCTCTTCACTCCTTACTTGTCATCCACCCTCAACACATGTCCAGACCACCTCAATCATGACTGTTATTACCTCTGTAATCTTTACTGACCTTCTTATTTCGTCATTTTACAATCTCTCCAGGAGCGATATTCCCACAATTCACCTCAGCATTCTCATCTCTGTTCTCTCAAGCTTTACTTCCTCTTTTCTTTGTAAAGCCCATGTTTCCGAGCCATACATTAACACTGGTCTTATCACGGTGCTATAGATCTTCACTTCTAGCTTGATTGCCATCTTCTTCTAACATACTACTCCAGCTACCTCTCTCCACTTCCCCCACGCAGCTTTTATCCTACTGTCAACTTCAGCCTCACATCTGCATTCTTGGCTTAATGGATAGATCCTAAGTATTTAAACTTTTCCTCCTGTTTTACGATCGAGCCTCTTCTTTGTTGCATTACTATTCTGCCTCTATATTTCCTACTGCTCACCAAAACCTGTTTTATTCACATTCACCTTTAAGCTACCCCTCTATCCAACTCTTCTCAGTAAGTTTTCCTCATTTTCGGCAGTAATCACCAGATCATCAGTGTACAACAACTCCCTGATCTCTCCACTTAACACATCCATGACCAGCACAAACAAAAATGGGATTAATGCTGACCCCTGGTGTAATCCAACTCTAACTTCAAAGTTTTCTGTTTTCCCAACTGCCATTATTACTTTTGTGCTCGTTCTTTGATATATCATCTCGAACAGCCTAACTAACTTTTCTGGGACTTTCCTCTTCCTCAAACACCAAAACATCACTTCTATTGGGGTTCTACCGCATGCTTTCTCCAGGTGTATAAATGCACTAATAGAGCTCCTGGTTTTCCTCTAGCCTCTTTTCCTGTAGCTGTCTTACTATATATATATATATATATATATATATATATATATATATATATATATATATATATATATATATATAATCGCAACATTCCGCCGACTAGTGAGGTTCCAGATGTGAATATATGCCAGCCTCCACTCACACACACACACACACACACACACACAAATATATATATATATATATATATATATATATATATATATATATATATAATAGATGTATGTATGTATATATATATATCTATATATATCTATATATATATATACATAGATATAATATATATATATATATATATATATATATATATATATATATATATATATGTGTGTGTGTGTGTGTGTGTGTGTGTGTGTGTGTGTGTGTGTGTGTGTACATACATGCTATATTTCAACAAGTTGACTCCCCTATTAGGAAGCGATTCCTGAAAAGACAGCAGAGTCGTTACTGCAAAATTTACACTTGAAAACTGTTGAATGAAAATTGTGTATAGAATTCTGTTCAGAAAACGTTCACATTACCTGCCTCGCCTACTACAAAGAAAGTTCACCAGCAGTGCTGAAACTCCCTGCACATATGCCTTACAGCTCTCTGGTTTCCTGGGTATCAAGGCATAGTGCTTCAAAACTGCTTGCACAACATCTACCCAGCACTTTTCTGGGTATTTTTCAATTCCTTCCATCCAACATTTCTGAATCATACTCTCTTTTCATCAGTCTATCGTACCCGGTTCTCTTTACATGATAAAAAGAAATCTTTGTATCACTCTACTGGACTTCACATTTTTCATACTTATTACTTCTCAAGCTCAGTTCGTGATACACCATATATGTAACACAAACAGTACTTCACAGTGCCTTGAACATTTGTCCCTTTTATTCACTTTCACGTGCACTTCATTTAAATAAATTAAAGTTAGTTCAACAGTCCCACCATACTTTACATCTCTGGCTTCCATAGGTACTCCTTTTCTCTTCCAAATATTTTAAAACAAAACAAAATTAGCTGTTTTTTTTATACTTTTATTTCTCCTTGGAAGGTCCTGCCGTCTGACATTCACGGTGAATAACTAAGGTATAGCTGGATCTGGTCGGGTTCCTTGTTGACAGATCTCTAGTTACCTCTGCTAGAATGGAACATGGGATTTAGGCCATAGGTCATGCACTGGTACCCATGAGGTCATTCAGCGTCTAGAGGATTGAAAATCAATTCTAAATCTTGTATTTTCATATTTACATATACATTTACACAGGTTTACCTACGCTCAATAAATAAATGTCCGCAAATCAATACTGATAAAAATTAAAGTCTTGTAAAAACAACAGTTTACATAAAAATTTAAAAATCAAAGTCTTTTAAAAACAGGGCTACTGAGCTTAACTAAAAAAAACAGTCACTTAACATAAAGTGGAATAAAGTGTATGACTTAATACACTAAGGTGAAAAGGATATACAGTAATGTAAAAATAGAACAAAGTGGATCGTCACTTATCAGCACAAAGCTGTCGGGTAGCATTTAAAGAACATAGCAGTAACTACCATATTTGTGCCTAAAGTCTTGAATAAGCAAAAACTTGAAAAATATCATTTGCTTCATACATCTACACGAAGGGCTCACCAGCAGGGATTCAAGCCCAACTTCACATTGCAATTAACTTTTCTCGTGGGTTTCCTGGCTATCAAGGCCCTTCCTTGCAAATACTCCTTTCCCTCTATCTATCCAGCCCTTTCTAAGTCTTCCTTTATTCCGTCATCCTAATACTTATGATATAGACTCTCTTCACCCTCCTACATACTTCTCCCAAGACCAGACCACCCCAAAACACATATTAATCTTGTCACATATGATACAAAATCTCCATCTTTAAATTCCTCTTATTCTGCAAAGACTATACAAGGAATTCAACTCAAAAGCTTCAACCTTTTAATGATTTAATTCAATTAAAGGCGCGTTTAGTTCAATTTTCCCTCCATACATCCCCATCTGGCTTCTGTAGATACTACAAGTACCTTCACAATATTTAACACTCACATTGCTATGTTCCTTGCTTCATCTACTCTGTGGCTTATCTCCTCCTTCATCCTGCCATCGCCATACTCCCAAATACTTCCCAACATTCAATGCTCCATCTTCAAGGTTTCCATTCATTCTCGTAACCTTACTCTTGCTCACAACCGTTTCAACCTTCTACTCTTGCTAGCCAGTCTTTGTGGCTCATTTATACTATTTCCAGTCTTTATATTAATGAATATATATTCAGTCTTTTACCTGCATCTGCTATCACTTCTCTGACTTTTCTCATCACTACATCCATTAGAATATTAAATACAGCCACGGAGACATAAGACATCCAGACATCCCTGTCTCAGATTCACTTTTACTTTTACATCAAACCAGCTCCTCCCCGTCGACAAATTCCGTCGAACACATTCTTCGTTTCCTTCATACTCGCTTTCTATAACCTGTCTTCTGAACCATAATGACTTAACACCTGCCTCACCACCCTTCTATCGCTCCAACAGGAGCTTTTTTTCTTAGTCCATGCATGCTATGTAACAGCTTTCCATTCACATTTCTCTCATAACTGCTATATAACAGACTGGCTTCCTTGCTTAAACCCAGACTGTTCTTCCCCTGTTAATTTTTCCGTCATCTGTCTTACTGTGTTGATCCTACCACAGACCACTCAGGACCAATGAAAATAGCTTTTTACTCCTAGTATCATCAGGATCTAACCTTCTAACCCATGAAAAAACAGAGTGACATCTTTCAAAAGTGCATCTCAACAACATCTCAAAAATATCAATTTATAAAAATGCTAACTTTACAACGCTGGAGCACACCGGACAGTTGAAGGCGATCACACATATGGTTATGTAACTGACACATACCGCTGAAAGTGACCTGACGATACGACCAAACCGGGGAAAGACAACGCATAGATACTGAAAGACATAACATCTAAAGATATCCAAACTGTTCTATAACAAGAAAGCTCCGAATGATCCATTTCCTGACAACAGAGCAGCTTGCAACTTCTGATTCCCCCACAAATCCCACTCAGTGGCCACACTACAGATTTTTCTTTTCTTTTTCCGTCGGAATTCCTCTTGGTGTTGCTATGTGGGAGGTTGCTCAGGTCTTGTTGTCGAGCAATAGAGGTTTTGTTGCATGAGGACAAGAAGTACATTCTCTATTTGTAGTATCTGGCTAGTGGCAGTTCCTTTGCCTTATTTTTTATTCTCTCACTGTATTTAGTACTTATTCATATAAGTGAGTACATGTATCTATCTATCTATCTCGTTCTAATCTATCTATCTATATCTATATATATATATATATATATATATATATATATATATATTTATATATATATATATATTATATATACCATATATACAGCAGGCCCGTACTGAGTGGGGGGGGGAGTCGAACGAAACCCCCGCCCCCCAAAATTCTGGAAGCCATATTTTCTGTGACTATCCTTTTCATTGAACTGTACTTACAAGTATTTTTGTTTTGTTTGTTAAGTCAAAGTATATATTATAACAACAAATAAAGTATTATGCATGGTATCGTTAACATAATAAATGAATCAATCAATAAAACTGAAGAAATATTCTTGAATTTCAGTGCAAACTTTCAGCATTATAAGTAAAATTCTGTAACCAACCAAAGTCACTACTTTGAATAACATCTAATCGAGTAGAAGGGCATAGACCACATAGGTGCCCACAATTTTTTATCTTATATATTCTTATATATATATATATATATATATATATATATATATATATATACTATATATATATATATATACATATATCTATATAACTAAATAATATTTTCAGTATTTCATCTTGTATATACCTATATATGCAATGACATCTATAGAAGAAAAGGTTCAGTTTGGGGAAAAACGACCCCCCCCCCATAAAAAACTCTAGGTACGGGCCTGATATAATATTATATATATAATATATATAGCTCTATATATATATATATATATTATAATCATATATAATATATATATATATATATATATGATATATATATATATATATATATATATATATATAATATTATATATATATGAGAACGGTGCGGTGCGCATTGAACGGCATCTCAGCCTCTCATGATCTAAACTTCAGAGACTCGGCATCAAGAATACTGCCATGATGAACCTGAAAGTCTGACACGACGAGTATGTATAGACTTTGGTCCTGGAAAGTGTGACCACGTGTACCTAAAAAGTTATGTCGATGCTAAGTGAGCAGCATGAACTAATCTTGGGGGGTTACGGAACGCAAGCACCAATTCTTTGTTGAAATAACCGTAGATGGTGACCGAAGATAATCATTTTCGACAAAGGTCTCCTCATTGTTAACTTTTTCGGGGAATGAAATCCATCCAATTCGAGGAATCTTGCCTGACAAATAGAGATGGCCGAGAGCTACGGACATGCGACAATAGAGCAATATTTCAATAAAAGCAGAACAAAAGAGATGGCATATATATTATATATATATATATATATATATATATATATATATATATATATATATATATATATATATATAGCAGCATTTTCATAGTAGCAGGAATCCTTATAAATAACTCCTTATCTGGTATACCTGACTGATATTCTTTGTAGTAAAAAAAGGGAAAAGAACCTTTATGCCGAATCAGATGTTCAGAATCATTAATACCAGCTCACGTATATAAAATAAGTATCGGAGCAGAAATGCACTACAAAAGTACCTAACCAAAAAAGTCTTATCTAAGTTTTTCTGGATTCCGACCTCATACCCTACTGACTTATCTGATTTCTGTTAACGACAATAACGAGCTCATTTCACATTTTGGGGAACGAATAACTGCAAGAAGAGTTTTAGCTACAAAATTTTGCCCTCACTCCTTTTTTTTTTACAAGGCCCACTGTAGGTTACGCGTCACGATAAAAATGTACAACAGTTCCCAGAGCACAATCAGAAGTGGACTAAATAAAACTTTCTGTCACCGTTCAGATAAAACATCTAATTCATGATATTCACACATAAGAGCTATATGGTTAACCTAACCTACAGAAACACTAAAATCAATCTGAGCCAATCGCGACCTTTCTACATCTGGTGGGGGTCACAGGAACCTAATTGCTTCTTCAGGGCATTTTGGCCGTCGAGAAGGAAATATATAAATTCACGTTATCTATAAGAGACCTTATAGGCCTAGAGGTTAACTTTCCCGCAACTTTGGGGAGCACCAGATTACATCATTTCCACTTGTCTAGAAATGTGTTTTGGGTAAAAAGACTCCAAAAACTTTTCTAAATACTGGAAAAAGCACCAGATTTTCCAGTTATTTTAAACTATAAACAAATGGGGAGAGAACTGGCTTAGTTTATATTTTCCAACCACTGGCCAGTGGCGGGAAGATAAAGTAAAGTAAGTAAAGTAAGTTACCAAAGTCTTTGTAAGTTACTAATACGGGACACGTGATGGATGGCACTAGACTAGATCAAAGAATTCATATTTGGTTCGCCATAGACGCTGTTGTTATTTCTTGCGGTTTGTCTTCAAATCCTATTACATATTTCTTGGCAAACCTATAGTCCATTCGCTTTGTTGAAACTTTGCACCAAAATTTGGCATACTTTGCTAAACTGTCGCACTGTTAAATAGTCTTTACAGATACGGTAGTAGGTAACTTGACTGCTTTGTGATTATGTGACCTGGGTTCGTTTCCCGGTATCAGACATCACAATTTCCTCAAATTTCTCTGAACCTGGATCTTCAGGCTTTGTAGTAACAAGCGTATCCAAAAAACAGCAAAGAATTCAAGAAGTTAAAAGGGCATTGTGGCCATTAAATTGCATATATATATATATATATATATATATATATATATATATATATATATATAATATAAATATATATATATATATAAATATATATATATATATATATATATATATATATATATATAAGTATAAGTATATGCATAAAGACATATCAGGATGCGCACTTTTACCTCAAGTAATAGAAAAGAGTATCCCAAACTCAACCTTTAATCATTAAAAACTATCAGCTATTTCCAGCAATAAGACTCCGCCCTCCATGGGGTAACTAACAGCTGATCATTACCCAAACTTCATCAGCCTAATTTTACTGCCAACACATACTGCTCCAATTGTATTTAGAATAAATAGATATGTAAGTTGAATGGTTACTTGGACATATTTATAAGCAAGATGGGGACTTCAAAAACTAAAAACTTGAGCCTTGTTGGCAAAGTGTTTTTCCGCATAGCAAGTCCCAGCCCGGTAACGGCCCCAAAACATTATTAGTTTCTAGAGAGTCGTTTGGATTCTTACATAAAAACTCCTTTTGTTCTGCTCCATGCAGCCAGCCTTCAATTCGTTTTCCTTATCACGTGTCAATGGGAACCGTTGGTCCTGCGTCCAATTACCGCCGCTAATTTTATCGCCAACGTGACACGAACTTACTTCTGCGGGTCTAATGGAGGCGATTCTGCACGCAGCTGGTTTTCTGTGTACTACAGATAAGTTTCAGCTGCTGCAGTGTTATGCAAGCACGGTGGAAAGAGGGAGGGGCCGAGGTGCAGGCCAGAGGAGACTGATCTGTTACGGAAGGCGTTACGCAAACACACACTGGCAAACAACTTGATTTCCCTTAGTTCTTGTTACCAAGCAAGAGAAGAAACACTTCTTCAGATATCCGTGCTTTGTTACGTAAGAATGCAGGCGCCTTCCGCACTGCATGGGCGTGTCCAAGAGTTTACCACAGCCGCATTTCTTTCACCGTGCGGAAGGAGAAGCGAGGAACTGTAACTATAGAGATAAGAGACGTATGGCGAGGGTGGGTGATTGCTGGGTAAAAGGTCACCGAGTAACTGTTGCTAAGAAACAGGGTTGAGGGAGTTTCTGCAACAGGGGAAGAGGCTTTAAGAGAATGAAGAATGTAATATATTAGGAGCTGATGGGCTAACATGTGGGATGCTGTAATAGGTTATGAAACTGTAATCAAGAGGCTGACCTGAGCGCGTCAGGTAGAGCTACATGAGGGGAAAGAGTTCAGATGAGTTCTCTTGCATAAGGGAAAAGATGGCAGGTGACTGTAAGATTTATCGATGCATAAGAGTACTACTGACTGAGTTTCATAGAGAAAGTAACACATAACAACCAGGATTGTTAAAACATACGAGGTATGGGGCTGGACTAGGAAGAGGTTGTGTCAATCAAATAATTGTTAGGAAAAATTTGCGTGACAAATTAAAAAAAGTCCCAAAAATCTTTATGTGGAACAGACAGACATTAAAAAAAGGCACCATCAGAGATGAGAATTGGTAGAGGGTGATGTCAAACGAGATTCTAGATGAGACTGAAGTTATTATAATATGAAGACCTGAGAGTGACTGGATATTGTAAAAGTGGATTTTAGCAAGACATGAGCGAATCACGGAGGTGAACGTTTGTGGGAAGAGAACCGGTGTAAATATAGTAATTAGTTAGTAGATATAAGCAGATGATAGTTTCAACTGGTGATCATTAAGAGAAGCTGCCGACTCGTGAAAGAATTGGAAGGTGTTTCAAAACATAGAAAGTTGGCGGCGACTGTCAGCAAAAATATGGCTGTGAAGGTAAATGGATAAAGCAATGAATGACTAAAGTAAGAAGTGGCTGGTTCAAGTGGGTATTTGGGAGTAATTGAAACAAAAGTTAGCCGGAAGAGATGTGCGATGAGTCGCACAGTACGCGAAACAAGAAGGGCAGTGGAAAAAAAAAAATGGCATCGAAGAAAAAAGTAGGGTTCTGTTCAGGGAACGTCAAGCCAGTCCTTCAATATGGGAATTAATTATTGGTGTTTTGAAAAGGCGAGAAATGCGGAGATGGTTAAAGAGATGAGCAGCGAATGGAAAACAAGAGGTTTGTGTAAAGGTTGACCTTCTTGGAAGATTTGGGCTGAATGAGGAAAAGATAAGGACATTAAGTTGTACGTGCCACAGAATGTATGAAAAAAAGTTAAGAGACAAGAAGCGAACAAACAGTTAACAGCCATTATCATTCTAAAACTTCTGTACACATAAAAAATCTTCATAAGTTAACTCGGTTTGATTTTATAGGAGATGAATCATATGTTTATCGCAACAATGGATTTGTTTGTAAGAGGAAAAGCCTTTTTTGTATGTTCACAAAAGCGTCAATAGTAGTGCTCATGCATATGTTAATAATTAATCAGTGATACACTATACACACACAAACACACACACAAATAGATTTACTTATTTTTATTACTTATAAATACACTAAGACATTAATAGTGATTAATATCTAATTCACTACACATTAGGAGTAACCTACTCTTAATGGGAATTATTGGCTCTAAACCAGACCAATTATAATTCTCCTTGGGTGCCAGTTATTCCCTAGGTATAGTGAATTCGATATTAAACGATATTTGTGGCTTAATATATAGTGGTCAATAATATATATATATATATATATATATATATATATATATATATATATAGTATATACATATACATATATATACATATGTCTTCATTATATAAACATACACATACATATACGTAGATATACCTTTATATATCATATATACACTTATATGTATACATATATAAAAATAAAATCAAACATTTATGTATATTTGATGTTATTATATATATATATATATACACACACACACACCACACACACACATATATATATATATATATATATATATATATATATATATATATATATATAACTGGTAAAAATGTTCTGTTACAACAGAATTCCATCTAATAAAAGGAGCCCATAAAAACACCAAAATATAGAGAGAAAAGTACTATATTTCAGAGACTGCTGTCTCCCTCTTCAGGTATATGCCTGAAGAGAGAGACAGCAGTCTCTGAAATATAGTACTTTTCTCTCTATATTTTGGTGTTTTTATGGGTTCCTTTTCTTATATATATATATATATATATATATATATATATATATATATATATAGTATATATTTGTATGTTATATAATTCACACAGTGGGTACTTATAACTTCATGTAACCTGTTCCTTCTGAAAACCAAAGATTTTTCACATGCAAAGTTTGATAGGAGACAAGACGCAGGGTCCCCCTGGTGTGTGTGTGTGTGTGGTTTCTGACCTACCCTAGAGAGAGAGAGAGAGAGAGAGAGAGAGAGAGAGAGAGAGAGAGAGAGAGAATCGAACTCCATCGCCCAGCTAACCTTTTTTCACCCCGGCATGAACGGACGGACCTTATCACCTCCGAGAATTTCCCCTTGTCCTCCCCTGGTCAAAGATTGTAGCTAACCCAACCATGATACCAGTTTTAGAATCCTGAGGCAGGCCACTAAAATACATTATAAAGCTGTGCAGCTCATACGTGTTAACAATACAAGTAAGGAAATAAAGGTGCCAAGAGGATATGATCGAAAATATAAATCGATAATCTCTTGCTACAAAGAAAGTCGAGTTACAATTACATAACGTAATACAACCCTTACGTACAACAACACTCTCACAAGCTCAAAAGGGATGCATGACCTGAGAGAGAGAGAGAGAGAGAGAGAGAGAGAGAGAGAGAGAGAGGTGGTAGGCAGCCCCTAACTGATCAATAAGGCTTTCTCCAAGGATGTCAAGGACAAGGTCATATGAGACAAACGTAAAAACCCCAACAGCAACTCGTTACGTGCACCATTCACGGTTTATGGTGAAAATATATCTATTCAATATATATTCATAATTCTGCGAGCAATAATTTAGGCCCCAATCGTTGCTTCGAGCAAATGAAGGTCAAATTTACATCTCCCGCGAGAACCAATGGCCGTCCCTCGACAGTGATGCCAGAACTTGCTGAGAAGGAGGAGGAGTCAAGCCAGAAATGTTGTGGAGACGGATGCGTCTAGTTTAAAGTTAATGCTTTGTAACTGGGGTGAAAATGAATATGCCGGCCACGGCAAACTTTCTCTGCGATGGAGAAATCCTCTCTACAGTAAGAACGTTACCGTCTACATTTAATTTAGGTAAATAGAAGGATGATGCCAAAGAAAATTATAATGACCATGTCTGTTATCTGCTACTGATTCACACTACAACCGAAAATTGTAAAGTGAACCAAACGTTAAAAATAAGACAAAAACAAAATACATGTAAATAAATAGATGTTCAAGCAATCTTCAACGCGTTGTGAAAGCGGGCGTTCCTGTTTCAGCAGGGAGTGGCGCCATGAATGCAGGTTAGGTCACTGGGTAATACTGCGACCATTAGTCATAAACCTTCCTAATTCAGATTTTAAGAAGCAAGAATCCAAGCTTACGGAGCCCCTGCTTGATCACTACTCAGTGGAAGGTTGTGAACCCCTTGGTAGCAGACAACGTCCCCTAAATGGCAGATGAACTTTTTCTCGTGAGGTCAATGGCAGTCACGTCAGACCAGGCACTTCATGAAGGACAACTACTGCGACAGCATTAGGCGGTATAACTTGGATCTTGCTACCGCGGGAAGCGTCAGTGGTTTGGGATACTATAGCTGGTTTGCTTAAGGTAGATTCTTAGATGAGCCCTATGCTAACGAGGCGTTTGTTTGACGGCCGCTGATTGGCTGGTACCAGGAGGCAGGCAGCTCCCAGCCAATCAGCGGCCGCCCAACCAAAGTCTCGTAGACACAAGGCTCACCCAAGAATCTAACTTAAGTGAACCAGCTATAGTAAACTTTATCCTAAGTCAGAGGGGTAACTAATCTCCCTGTGAAACAAACATCAACAATCTCACTCCTATAAAGTGGCAGCAGAAAAAAATAATAACCAGCATTCTCGCCACTCTATGGAAAATCAGGGCAGATAACGTAAACAAATATATAATTATGTATAGATATATTTTAAACAATAAACTTTGTCAACCAACAAGGCATTCCTCAGAACCGAGGCAGCTCAAGTACTATAACTACTGAATTGTGGATGAAACCATGAGCATAAAACCTCCAAAATGTTGGCCAAGCCATACACCTACAAGAAAGGTTCATCAGCAGCGTGTAAAGCCTTCCAACTCACCCAATATTATTTACTTTTCTACTTTACACGCCCTTACGACCCTCTAGCACTTTTACATGTTATCTATCCACCGCTTTCAGGTTTTCCACTCCTCCCACCTAACGTTACCAAATCATAGACACATCTTCATATCATTCGTCATTCTTTCCACAGGGCTAAATCCTCTCAAAATACTCAGATCCTCCTTTCTAAGTAGTTTAAATTTATTGCCATTTCTACTCATTTCCACTTGTTACCCTTCCAGTTATTTATATGCCATATATACAGAACAAACAATAATTCATCCCTACATCTTCAACCTTGTTTACTTTCATTAGCAATCCACAGCCACACTTCACCTGCATAAACCCGAGTTAACAATCTTTTTGTACAACTGAGTCTTGTCTTCCTTACACATTATAAGTTTCTTTTCCATCTTGCTCCACCTATTCTGTAACTCACCTCTTGCCCTGTCCTGCCATCATTTGTTATATTTACGCCTAAATACCTCAACCAGTCAGCTGTTTTCAGTCTTTCTCCTTCAATATCAATTTCCACTGCTTTACTATTGACCCGTATAACCTAACTCTTGTTCATGTTGGCTCTAAACTTTCTCCTCTTGCAGACACTTTCAAACTCTTTCACTATTTTCAAAAGCTTATTTTCATTTTCCCCATTCATTAATGTGTCATCTGCAATCATCAGTACTCACACACTACATCCAAGAATCATTTTATGAAAATGGAAAGGTTAATACATTAGCAAAGTACGCCACTTTCAGTGGCATACAAAAATGACTGACCTTCCTCAATAGGATCTGTTCTCTAATATCAAGAAAATTATAACTGGTGACACTAACTAGGAATTCATAAAAAATTTCAAAAATTCTAGCCTGCACCTGACTTGGACGAATGTTAAATTTTCCTTAATAACAGAGGCACTGTACAGTCGCTTCCAACAAGAATAACATAACAGAATCAAACAACAGTGTAAAGATACAGCAAGGCGTTTTAGTCGTATTCTTAGCTGAATTATGAAATGGAGTTTAGTTTACTCGCCGACTTTGAAGCTAAACAAAGTGTACTTTTGTTTATATATTTTATATATATATATATATATATATATATATATATATATATATATATATATCTATATATATATATGTGTGTGTGTGTGTGTGTGTGTGTGTGTGTGTGTGTGTGTGTGTGTGTGTGTACACAAAGTATCCTTCTTCTTGCTCAAGTTTTTTTTGTTTTTTTTGGCAAAATTGCCTGAGTATCAATAGTGTTAGAAGCATAAGTTGAGAAAAGGAGGATGAAAAATATTAGTTAACATGAAAAATAACATACTACCCAAAGGCATGTGCAAATTTTAGTAAGGGAGTGAAAACATGAATGGCTGTCTCTGTACTCCAAAATTTTGCCTAATTAAGATTAAAATGACATCAAGACTTCAAAAAACCCTTCTCGGACATTTAAGGTTAACCACAGACCATTGCGTACAAAAAAAAAAAAAAAAAAAAAAAAAAAAATACGTGGGAGAATAGATATGTCACAGCATTCACATAATAAATTTGAAACTTCTGAGGAAAAACCTTACTGCACTTGAAGTAAGTACAACTTGAGATACATGTTGACTGGAGCTACCGACTACAGTGCAGGGTCTCCTCCTCAGCAGCAATTTTGATCTACAACTAAGTTAATGACGTTTAGTCCCTCTACTCAAGGTAACACACATTGCTTCCAAAACTCGACCAGCACCCTTATCAACAGTCGCCATTCCCCAGGGACCCATCCTCTTGTTCCCGGGACTCTGAACACTTCACGGGAGAACCAGGACATTAATGCTTAGCCAGAGACCGCTGTGGCTCAACAAACGAGCCACCTCTCATCAGCTTGACAGATGCTTTGTTCCCCGCGATGTGATGTAGAAGTTTAAACATTTCGTCCCCAAATGACCATTTACAAATAGGATGGTGGTGAAAGACAGAAATAATAGAAAGGGAATAGAAAAAAAAAAAAAACAGTAACCATAAGTTTAATGGGGAAATATGGTCAGTTTACCACAACTTTAACATCCTTCTTGCTTTGTTCATAACTTTCAAATGTTTTAACCAACATCTTCTGGACCATACATCCTACAAATCCTACACAATCCCTCGCTCTTGATTTAAGGAAATTTAGCTATAAAGCCAATATGCTCTGGAGTGCTGCAAGCCATTCAGCGCCAAAGAATGATGAGTCGGAGATGGAGTAGTTGAACACAAAGACATTGGAATCTTTCCATCATCCAGACATAACATATAGAGCTGGTCAGCCGTTGAAAAACACTAATGGTGAGTAACTCCCAGTTCTTTGGAAACGGTATAAATAGACAAAACACTCACTCTCATATATATATATATATATATATATATATATATATATATATATATATATATATATATATATTCTGAATGTTTTAATTATAATATGTAATTCGGATTCTATTAGTTTATTGATTGCCATGTTCGCTTGTTTGAAGCCTAGAAAATGCAACTATGTGGAGTTGTGAAACGTCAGCATATATTTTAATAAAATGCATATGGATAGTGCCTTTCCCTGACCCGCCTTGGATTGTTCTTCGAGCTGTTGCTCCGGAAATTGGAGTTATATATATATATATATATATATATATATATATATATATATATATATATATATATATACATTAAACATGTGAATTAAAACTTATCGCTTATACAATAGTTATGCGCATCAATACATTTTAAACAGGATGGGGTCTAACGAAGATATTACTTCAGAAATAGTGACAACCCTTCGGGACTAACAGTCCTCATTGTCAGGTAGCGGTAAAAGGACAAGGCATGTGTTCCATCTGCATTTATATGCATCTGGGGAGGGGAATTAAGGCCCTTGTTCCATTCATATGCTGGCTTTCTTAAATCCTTTAATTAACCTACCATATCTTGTAGCCCTGCTCTTGTGGTCTCCTGCGTTTTGGTTTGAACTCATTTCTATTGTTTCGTATACGATTTTTTTTATAAGCTAATCCTCAAAACCACTTCTAATATTGCCTGACATTAAACTACGTGAGCATGTTATGAAGGCCTTATCAACAATCAATCTGGCCATTTAAACTTTTTTTTTCAAGAGGAAGTTCGTATGCCAAATTAACTAAAAATTTTTAAAAAGCCAGCACATGAAATTAGAACAATGGCTTTAATTCCCCCCCCCCCCCCCCCCCCCCGGGACAATTATAAATACAGCTGGAACACGTTTCTGGACCAATGTTTAAATGAGGTCCGTCCTGTGATGATATATATATATATATATATATATATATATATATATATATATATATATATATGACTGGTGAAAATGTTGTTACAACAGAATTCCATCCACTGAAAGGAGCCCATAAACACGCCAAAATATACTAAGTACAATGAGAAAAGTTACAGAAAAGGCAGTATTTACTTTCTATATTTTGGCGTTTTTATGGCTCCTTTTATTATTATTATATATATATATATATATATATATATATAATAATATATATATATATATATGGCATATTATATTATATATGCATATATATATATATATATATATATATATATATATATATATATAATTTATGGCGTTCTCATCGCCAGCGAGAGGGGCTGCCCTCGACTCCTAAGTAACCTGGAAAGCTTTCCATATTCTGTAAAATCCGATGACCTATGGAAAATGAAGTAAACCAAAAGCATAAGTAATCTCTTCAATTAAAGTTGAAATTTCATCTACACCATGCATCATTTTGCATTGTGTGTAACAAGCTATGTGGCTATAGTTACATATACATAAAGGATACATACGACATTGCGAAACGTATAAATAGCAGGTAGCATGACACGTTGTCATGTTATGGCTTTCGAAGGGACGTCCTATTTAACCTTTGAAGCCAAGGAGTGTCACAAAGATGGCACGGGGCAAACACGTCAGTTTCGCTGCTTCTATTCAACATACTCCGTTAAAAACGGAAATGTATCGTAAATTAGTTTCGTTTGCAAAATAAATAAATAAATAATAAAAAGAACCAGTAATCATATCCATGTACTATATGATACTTGCAACACACGAAAAGGGCCTCAGTATATGAAATATATGTATTAATATAATAAAACCCTAAAGCACTAATGCAATGTAATTCAGTCCCTTACAATGACTACAATGAGAACTACAGTACATTCAAGGTATTCAGTAACTGTTGCTGTTACCGTTGATAGCTAAAGATGAAATTGTACGTTTAATTTTTAATTCTTCCATTGCACGTGTGTTCCTTCCGTTTCTGGCATCAGTGATTGTTCACTACGCGCAGGAACAGCGGAAGAGACATTTGCAACTGTTCGATTCTGTTCCAGAGCAAAATGCAGTTGTATTATCATTCAATAATTCTTTACTTAATTCTGGATAGTGGAATATAGCGCATAAAATGATTATCTTCTTTCAATAAACATCCAGAAAATTATACATAAACAGGGTTCGTCACGTTATGGAACACATTGGGCTACACAAAGCCAAACACACGCAAACGAACGTTTCACTCAGCTTTACGTCACTGTCACGTGATTGCGATGAGACGGCTTAATGGCAGGGAGCAATTCTACAATAACAATTCCAAATGAAAGTACAAGATAGAAAAAAAGAGGGATCAACTCGCATTTTACTGCAGTGAGGACAGAGAGTGGTAAAATATGTGGCAACCCAATAAAGCAATAGATTTAATAGAGCATGGAGGGGAGTAGGGCACATGGCGTAGGGGTGGAGGGGTCGATGAGAGTGAGGGGAGGAAGGGCGTTTGAAGGAGAGCACAGGCAATATTAACCGGGTCTCCCAGAGCTTCGGTACCACTGATCGGTCGGACGCCACTACATCCACACCCAGGTAATCAGACTCGGTGCGCGTTTTCATTTCTTATTTTTATTTCCTTATATAACGTACGTGAAAATGTATCCAGTTAAGTGACATTCAATCCCGGTCGATAACATCTGGAAATTTAAGTGATCGTTCATCTGCCCACAGACTAAACGGAAAATTTAGTTGTGAAGCACCGAAGTGCAGCAAGACCATTTTGTTTGCCATCGGTGTGACTGGGAAAGACCGGCCAAGCGTAATTCGGCTTATTTTGTGCTTCCATGGTTTTCCGTTTTCGTACACTCTGCTAAAATGTTTGCATTCATTTGCTGCTTTGCCATCAACATGAGCAAAATGCATATTGTTCCAATTTTTACTCTGTAAACTTCGGAGAGGCGACTATATGCGGGTGAGGGGGTGGGGTAGCGAGATGACGTGATGAGAATTATTCAGGTTATTTTTTGTGCTTGGATATTACATGTTACTGTTGGCATATTCGTGTCGTATTTAAGCAAAGGGCTCGCAAAGTAGGCGCAATTACTTAAACACTAACCCTTCCATCTACAGCAGTGTCGTCTGACGAGATTGTGTATTGCGTAATTTCCTATTACAGATAGCTTTAGTCTAGTAAATATCTTGGGAGAGATAGTTGTATAAATGTCTTATATTAACCATTTAAATTTCTTGATACACTGGTTTTCAACATAAATTTACTCCACTCTTATGTATGTTAAAACCTTAGCCATATATTTCTACCTTACATTGTGAAATTCGTTTCTCGGAAATAGAACATACATATCGTAATGACTGAATACCGTGACCAGTTCGTGGGCGCCGTTTGGTCGCGCAGGAAATCATGTCAACTGGCACGTAGGTATTGATAGTACGAAGAAGGCATGAAAGATTTTACTTTGTCCAAACGAATTTGGGAAGGTCTTGGATAATCAAAGAGTTATTTAAACAATAGGAATTAGATGATGACAGGGAACATTGAGTATTGAACTATTAGTTTCTATCTGTCGTTTACCATGAATTCAGTTAATTTTTAATAACTATATCTAGGCACAATAGTGCGTGTTGACGTACTTTATCGTAAATTGTTGTTCGCCGCAGAAAGGCCGGCTTAATCCGGGACCGCCGGTGGTGTCGCTCAATCGTGTTGCTTTTATGATGCAATCGTAGTCTGGCCTAAATGAGGGACCTGGTCACGCCTACCCAGATATATCATGGACGAACGATTTTGATCGATAAGTGACTAGCTCTTTTCTTACCACTACCACCATTACGTTACCGTCTAGGTTTGACTTGCTGGCAGTTTGTGGGGGGGGGGGGAGGGGGGGCGGTTGTCTTGCGTTTCATCTCACGTCTCTCTCTCTCTCTCTCTCATCCTCGTCTCTCTCTTCATCTCTTCTCTCATCTCTCTCTCGTGTTAAAAACTTCTTGCCATCGACCACCTGGGAAATGGCAACAGAGACAGTTTCATACCGAGCAACACTATATTTTGCTAAATTTACGCAGACTTGTTACCAGGCAAGATTTTTACTACAGAAAAACTAATGGTACCATTAATGCTGCCAATTAAATAATTTTTTTTTAACTTCACTAAACAAATTTGCCGTGCACCACGAGGAAAACGAAACTGAAATAGAACGCGCATTTCAGAAAAGCAAATTGGATGAAACCTGTCTGTACGGCTTGATTTAAAAGTAGGAGAAATTTTTATTAGACCAAACGTCACCAGCTGCAGAAATTGTCCGACCTACTGCGCGTCAAACTACATCGAAAAGTGGTAGTATTGTCACAGCAACTGCCCAGGAAAGTGATATCTATTGTAAGCTGTCTATATTGGGACATTGTTTTCAATACAGTAACTAATACAATTAATAATGGTTTATGATATGACTTGTACAACTCTGCAACTCCATAATTTTCACGAATATGGGTGATGTTTATATGATTTTAAAATTAAACCCCCTTAAAAAAATCGACAGTATCTATAACAAAAGTAAAAATAAATCGACAGTATCTATAACAAAAGTTATTATAACATATTGAACTCTCACAACCTACAAAATCTACAGCTGGCAGCCAGCCCCCACCTTTAACATCTCCAGACCCCTCCCAACATACCAATACGATACAATGCCTTACATTCCGTCCTACAGAGTGGCGTAAGAAATAGCCTGTGCCTTTGTCTGGTTAGAAATAACCATTTAAGAGATTCAGGTGACGTTATTTTCTTGAAGAAAAGTCTATCGGATTTATTTCTCCAATTGGTTAATAATGATTTGTTCCCAATGTTTCGTAATTTGTGGCACACACTTACAAATTTAAATGAAATAAAAGAATAAACATGTACAGTAGTACTACACGATTAGTTTTATGTCGAAATCAGCCTAAAAACCTGAAGCCTTACTTACTTGAATTTTTTCCCTGCAAATTAATAGACCGTTTCCAGGGCAATGTAGGTATACCATATTGAAAAGCCAAAGCATTCACACATCTGACTTTCCACAAGGGACGCGGAAAACATTTGCTCTACATGTTTATCTAAATGATATCTTCCAAACATTTTAAATTAATGCTTTAATAGTTTTCAAGTGTTTGAAAACCCTGTGACGTTATTAAGCTTAATGCCGACCATTACTGACACAGTTTCGACACGAATGCAAGCACGAAGGTGACGGAAATTGTAGGTTTCGTTTCTTCTCATAATAATGGTGTCCACGAACCTACTGATGCCTGATCACATAGTTAAATGAGGACGGACAAGAGTGAATTTTGTTTAACCCAATTTTCTATTTAGGAGCGCAACAATGAAACCTGTGAGGTTTTGCTCAGAAGCCCCTATAGGTTCGCTTGAAGGCCAAGTCAAGGTGACCTTCACTGTGGACGTTTGCTGGGTGGAACGAACGTGGGGGGAGGGGGGGGGGCAGGTACGGGAGAGGGTTGCGTGGGTGTCGAGGAGACCCGGGAGTCACTGGTGCCACTGGCTGAAAGTGAGGTGCCAGAGGAAGATCGACCCTACGACTTCTAGATCAACAGTGACACTTCGCGCTAAACATTATCACTCAAAGTTTTCTCTGGGTTTCTATTCTTGTTAAGGTATTTATTTTACCGTCGGGTACTTGCTTCACGTCCCTGATGGTAGCGTCCGACAGGCAATAATTACAGATGTAAAATTAAAATTTTTTCTCTTTCCAGGTTAAAATTAGATCTTTAAATAATTTCATAAACTGAGCCACTGAGGTTTTTATTTTTATTTTTTTTTTTTCATTTCTTGCCAGATCCACCATGACTACCTACTTTAGCTACCCCGATGAGGCCCTCCAGAAGGAGCTGAGGAGGATTGCTGATGCCATCACTGCCCCTGGCAAGGGCATCTTGGCTGCTGATGAGTCCGTGTCTACCATGGGCAAGCGCCTTGCAGATATCAAGGTGGAGAACACTGATGAAAACCGCCGCAAGTACCGCCAGCTTCTCTTCACTACTGACCCCGTAGGTTCCCAAAATACAATGAAGTACAGCAGAGTGTAGCATATTCAGCTATTAGTCACAGTATGACACACGCACTCGTACTTCGTTACCCTATAATTTATGCCCATAGAGGGAGGAACAGGAATGTGACACGTACTCGGTATTTCATTGGAAAAATGTCCCTTTTTTTGCATTCCAAGTAAGAACTTCTTTCAGTTTTCTTCTGAAGATAGAAAAAGCAACGCCCACAAAATATTAACTTGTTTGTTTGTAAGTATTTACTTAGTTTTTTACTCAAAACTCAATTAAACAAGTTATAACTCAATAATTTTGTGGGTTTCTTTTTCCAACTCCAAGTAAAATAAATTATTAATGACCACTATTTACAGCTGGGGGTTGAACTTGAGCATGACTGGTTATTTCGGTTGCGGCCCTAAATGGCAAAATAAAAGATACAATGACTTGGGCAGTCACAATTAGTTATAGAGCATTTCCGTGCCGTTTAACGTTGGTATTTATTTATATAATAGTACTCCACCTTATTTAACGGTAAATGCAATTTTTCAAGTACTCGCTGGAGTAAAAATTTTAATATTTCGATAATACAACTCCATTGATTCTTCTGACAAGTGGACTGGAGCGGGATTTTAGTAATTTGTCTTAATACCTATTGCAGAATCTGCTTGTTCTGCCTTGTGATTATCATAAAGTTGAATATGCACGAATGTCGCAGATAAAGCTCTGGCTACCTTAGCATTTATCTGTACGCATGTACAAAACATTTTGCCTTAATTCTTGGTTAAGCTGAATCAACTAAGTCATGATTGCTGCTCTTACATTCGTAGATGTCTGACTTTACTGTACGAGGTAGTGCGTGTGATCCCTCAGGATATGACATTGCAGACTTGGCTCTGAGCCTTAGCTTACGAATGATTTTTATTAGGTACATTACAAGGAGAACTCACATATGTATATGCGTAGATGAAATCTGAATACTATGTGCTATTTTTTTTTATCATTACTGAATTATTAATAATTCAACGTTTTCTTCTTTCGCAGTCTCTCTCTCAGTACATCTCTGGTGTGATCCTTTTCCACGAAACTGTTTACCAGAAGGCTGATGATGGTACTCCATTTATCCAGCTCATCAAGGAGAAGGGAATCATTCCTGGTATCAAGGTTAGTTCATTTGCTTTTGGTTTTTTTAACGTCTTCAGAATTTTATTTTATATCTAGCGAATGCAGTAACATATCTTCACATGTGACCATGGTTTCTACTGCTAGTGATCTATGTAGTAAATCCATTAATGATGTAATCCAAGTAACAGATTTTTTTTCTTGGTTTTGGATAGGTTGACAAGGGTGTTGTCCCATTGATGGGCTCCGAGGGTGAAACCACCACCCAGGGTCTTGATGACCTGTCGCAGCGCTGTGCCCAGTACAAGAAGGACGGCTGTGACTTCGCCAAGTGGCGCTGTGTCCTCAAAATTGGCAAGAACACTCCCAGCCACCAGTCCATGCTTGAAAACGCCAATGTCCTTGCCCGTTATGCTTCCATCTGCCAGATGAATGGCCTTGTCCCAATTGTTGAGCCTGAGGTTAGTTTAAGGTGGTGCATTTCGTCAAGTTGTTTATCAATTTTATATTCAATTGATATTCTAATTCCATTGAGGAAAAAACTTCATGCTTTAAACTGTATTTTGTAATCAATTATCTATTTTTCCCCAGTTCATTTTGTTTAATTATAAAATATTTAACAGGTTCTCCCTGATGGTGATCACGATCTTGACCGTGCTCAGAAGGTCACTGAAACTGTTTTGGCCTTCGTGTACAAGGCATTGAATGACCACCATGTGTTCTTGGAGGGTACCCTGCTGAAACCCAACATGGTCACTGCCGGTCAGTCTTGCTCGAAGAAGTACACCCCAGAAGAAGTAGCCAAGGTTAGTTAAACATATATGAAAAAATTGGGTAGTTGGTATACATTTACTGAAATATTTCCACTAATTTATTAACTTATAATGGTTAGTGCTAAGCCATATTTTCTGTATTAATTCAGTTTTGTACAGGACCAGATTTGTCCACATTGCTCTTGCTGAAATTACTAGTACAGTACCAGACTTCTTGTTGAAGTGCAACACCAGACGATTTGTGATTTTGTTTCCGCCGCACCAGACTTTCTTGTTAAAATTGTTTGTGCAGCACTAAACCTCTTTTCAGTTTTTATATACATATTTACTGGGCCAGTCATTCTCAATGATGACCCTTGTTTCAGGCCACTGTTGTCGCCCTTTCCCGCACAATGCCAGCAGCTGTTCCCGGCGTCACTTTCCTGTCTGGTGGTCAGTCTGAAGAAGAGGCATCTGTTCATCTTGATGCCATCAACAAGTGCACTGAAGCTAAGAAGCCTTGGGCTCTTACCTTCAGCTATGGACGTGCTCTTCAGGCTTCAGTACTCAGGGCATGGGGAGGTTCCGATGACAGGGTCAAGAATGGTCAGGAGGAACTCATGAAGCGTGCCAGGGTAATCATTTCGTGTTTCTTTTAAATTTACTCCACACTTGCATCTAGTCAACAGTGAAGGTCAAATGTTAGGCTCATTGCAGGATTTCAGAGCTGTTCTATGATTTCAATTTTCACTGTTGTTTTCAGTTGGTTTATCCCAGAATGGGGCTCTTAAATTACAGAGCAGTCATACAATATTAAGTTTGGCATGACCCTTTTACTAAAAATTGATTGTCTATTGAAACTGGCGTCACAACATTTTTCATTCAATTTTACAGGCTAACAGTGAAGCTGCTGTGGGCAAGTATGAACGTGGATCATGCCAAGGATATGCTGGAGATACTGGTCTCTTCATCAAGGACCATGCCTATTAAGTACCTTATTCCCCTCCGAAGGTCAGAGGCTTGATTACATATTAAGGTTATGTCTAGGAAGGAGGCTAGAGGAGAACAAGGACCACTATACATCCTGCATCCTTTTCCATCGGCGTAGAATGTATCGGAGTAATAATAAGTCCTTAGCACCAATCTAAGAACATAGCTAGAAAGGCGCCCTCTTAGATTTATATCCAATATATTGAGAGGGTGCCAGTCATCAGTCACCGCAACATTCTGACAAGTTGAACAATATGCCGTAATCACTGTTGTGTTGTGACTGATGCAGTACCTGTAAATTCAGTCTATTTTAAGAGTTACTGTTTTTGTTGGAGTATAAAGAAAGCAAATTCCAAGTATAGTAAATTTATATTTCTTTTTTTTTCATATAAAGTCTATCTTTAAAGTGCATTTTTCTGCATTTGAGGATTTTGGTTTATAGCTTTACCTGAGAAAAATGAAATCCTCACTCGTTTCCCCTCTTGTCTTTGGTAAGTCTTCAATACATTTTTGTAACAGTATTTTCAGAACGGTATTGTGTAAGAAGCTCGTTACCAAGTTAGACTGCATTTCCCTGTATTGGAACTTTTTCTCTTGTAAAGAATACAGTGTTTAATTTATTTTTAGTAGGAACTTGCAAGGTTAACGTGAATCAAAGCAATGTTTACACTGCACATGATACTGACCCTTAAAATCACATGCTGCTAAAATAGACTTTGTCGTTTGCAATGGGGCAGATTGTGAAGCAGGTCAAAGACAGGCAGTCAATAGAAATGCTGCTGTTCTAGCCAAGACAGCAGAGAGAAAAGATCATTATTGTAAAAGACAAGGAATGTACATTTGTATATTGGTATAGTGTAAATGTGAAAATGTGAGGGTGAGAATCGCTGGTTTATCGATTACGTTCAATTCCCACTCCCTTCCCTTTACAGATCAAAGCTATGCGAGGCACAAAAATTTTGGTTCTTGAATTTTTAATATTCGCATATTAATCGGGAAGACTTCTTGACCATTTTAGGTTCATTTTGTCTTGTAATCCCATCACTTCATGGTATATTATATATATATTTAGAATCTTAATTTTTGAAATACCTTGCACAGCCATTTGCTACCAACTTATTTTTAATTGTGAGGATGTCAGCACTAAGAACTGTAAAATGCTATATCATAAATAAATAATTTTTATTTACTGGTCTTTATGTTTACAAAAGCACCTCTATTCTTTATTTTTCAAGCTCGAATGGATTGAATATCCATATTCGAAGGATCATTCCAATCAGGCATCTAAAAGAGGACTAAGGGCAATCAAGATAAAATTAATTCTCGGCACCCAAATGGTTATTATTGTTTGAATGGCACTACTGTAACAGACCTTTTTTTTCCTCTCGACTTCTCCAGTTGCTTTAAGGAACATTTCATCCATATCCTTAGTCTTTTAACACTTCACTGTGCAGCTAATCTAACTGCATCTTCACTCGATTATCACCTTTTACTCTGACAAATCAGTTCTTTAGGCCTTCCATATTCTTGAAATAATCCAAACGAACAAGACAATTGCTTGCAGTTCAGTGCATACACTTAAAATTTGGAAAGGCCTCAAGTGATTGAGAGTTGCATACGTGAATTATTTGGGGAAAGTGGAATGCAAATGTGACTACACTGATAAACCCAGAGGGAGTGGTTGGCAGCTATGGCAATACCTCACGTGGATGCAGCCTAGCTTAGTAAACCATTGCCAGTTTTAATACAACACTCAAAACTGCAGATAACATTGATTGGAACTGTAATATTAAATTTAAGTCAAAGGCCCCGGGACCTATGAGGTCATTCATATTATCTTCAATCTTACTTTCCACACACGACTTTTCACTGTCAATTTCCATTTCAGCACTGAATGGCCTTGGTTGCCCCAGTGCTTGGCATTAAGCCTAAAATCTTCTAAATCTATACTCTTGTGGGTATGCATATTTGTAACACCAAGTTCTGACATGAAAAAGTGGCTTATAAATGTCACCGAATCTCATGTTTGAGAAAATTTCTCAAAAAGTAGGCTCAAGGCCAACAGAGTGCAGGTACATAAATGGCACTGACTTCTTGAGGTGGACTGCTGTATTGTATCTCCAAACACTTTATATTATCCAGTTTTGATTTAGATTTTAAGTAGCATATAATGTAATTTATTTGCTAGTGACATTAATACTTGCAACACTAAAGTTGGGCTGCTACTCATTAGAACTGAACTTACCACCCAACAACTTGTGAACAATGGCTTCCTCTTAACACATCGGGGACATGAGTTACCAGGAAGATTATGGACCAGTGGTATAGCAATCACTAGTAGGGAATCAAAAACTATTATGAAGGGAAGATAATTCGTTACTTCATAAATCAAATGGCAATAGCCCAAGAAGAAGATAAAGCATTATGTCAGGAAACAACTGCCAACGTCCATCCTGTTAGCAGCTCCTCAGTGGCGTGGTTGGTACGGTCTTTGCCTGTCACCTCGGTGGCCACAAGTTCGATTCTCTGTTATTCCACTGAGGGGTTAGAGATGTGTATTTCTGGTGATAGAAGTTCACTCTCGACGTGATTCGGAAGTCACGTAAAGCTGTTGGTCCCGTTGCTGAATAACCACTGATTCCATGCAACGTAAAAAAGTCATACAAACAAACAAACATCCTGATAGCAGTATGACTGGTTAAATGCCATCGTATGGCATTAATGAAAAAGGAGTCTCATCTCTTCCTTAAGAATAACGTGGGTCTATGCGCAACTGAATTCCGAAGAAATAGCTGAATATACTACATACACATCAGCCACTGAAAGGGATGTGGGCCTCCCCAAGCTTCATGTTCTGAGATGATGAAGACTCTTCTATCCAGGAGACTGACCAGCCTCCTTCAGGATGGTGGCATCAAGCAGTATTACCAGAAAAAGCACGACATCAGTCTCGCTAAAGAACTATCAGTAGCAGGGGCAGCAATATTGAACTACAAGAATCCACGGAGCCTTTCCATTCCCGAGGATTCCTACATTAAAAAGAAATACAAATAATTATAATTAACGTACAACATGAAGAATTGATTCTATTAGCAATTTTAAAACGACTTTGCGAACATCGGACACACTCCTCCAAGGTTTATCACCCAACTCACTAAGACGAGAGAGAGAGAGAGACAAGGATTATTTTGTCGAGGGGGCCCCCTTGTTTTAATGGTATATATTTTGATGCACCAATGGTACATCTCTCTCCTTCTCCACTCCTCCCTCGCTGCAACCCACAAGTCATCTACCAATTACGTACGTAATTCACTGATCTAGTGTTTCACAAACCGACAAGGACTTGTGATTTAAACTGATTCATCGTCACTCCCTTGACTAACTGTATCAGCAGATATTAAAAATGTATAAGGTTTAAATTAATATCGGTAAAGTCTTTTTTTTCTTCTTCTTCTTCCAGTAGCTGCAATGGTTACTTCTTCCGTTGTCTGCTAAGCCACTGCTAATGTTGACGTGGAAAGTCTCTTCCTCCAACGACTGGAGTTCTAATCAGCGCTCATTGGGACTGCCATGGTCCTCACTGGATTCCTCCTCGGTAACGGTCGCACTCGCTCTCTCGACAACTGCTGGTTTCTTCATTCACTTCCTTCTCATTGTAGCTGGACAAGATCAAGGTGCTCTTCATGTGAAGTCTTCAGTTCTCTGCCAACATCAAAATTGTAGTCCATGCAAGAATATGGATTAATAGAAATGGTAAAGAATTTGATGGTCTGACCAGAAAGGAATTCTCTCTTTCTGTAGCCTCCTAGCTTAGGCTATTGTGCGTCTACCTCACAACTATGTAAATGGCCGATGTTTGAATCACGAAAGGAACGAAGAGGGACAGATTGTATGTTTCCTATATAGCCCAGCACCTCTGTTAACCGCACACACTACCACCTAAGTTGCTTAGAACTTCAGTCATGTAAAGAAGAGGACACTTTCCATGATGTCAACATCAGCAATGGCTTAACAAACGGATGGATGGGTTATGGAATCTAAGGACAGGCCCAAGCACAGTGACCCATTTTGGTTATTCAGCGCCGTACTGGAGTGAAATAAATAATTTAATGATTAATGAAATGTAAATGAAGGTGATGATAACCTAAACGGAATGACAGTGTTGAAATCATAGTTCATAAAAAAAAATTTAAAAACAAAATATAGATTGAACATTTAAAAAAAAAATCAAAAATTAAAATATAAATAAAAGTATGGGTGCATACGCTTGCATGCATTATGCAACTGGTAGAATTAGATCTTAGTAAAATAAGTAGAATATTAAAATGTATATCAATCTTTTTATGAATTTTGCGAGGTTGTCGATATCAACATGGTCTTCTAAAATATCCAAGAGTTATTTCCCTGAAAGACCCACTTTCCTGCGGGCAGCACCATATAATATTGGACAAGACACCAGAATGTGCTCAACTGTAAGACTGCCACAACGAGTACAGACTGGAGTATCACTTCCATCAAGACTAAAGTGTTAATCGAGAATGACCAATACAAAGTCTTGGAAGAATATATGAAAACATCTTAACCAACACTCAAGGAAAGACACTAATGAAATAAATTTAAACCTTATCCATTTTTAATGTGTACTGATACAATTATGGCACACAGTAAAGAGTGACAATGAGTTTATAAAAAAAATAGTAACCATAATCTATTTTTTTTTTTTACGAACTTGACAAAGGCTGCTTTTGATGACTCAATTTGATTTCTGTATTGAATCTGTTTAAACCACATCTGAACACTTGAACAATGTCATTTTCTCACACAGTATTCTTACATGTTTCTTTTTTGTCCAGATATATAAACACAGGCAAGGGCAAAACAGATGCCCTTCATATTTGAGCTCAGCTCTCCCAAAAACCGACCCCCTAAAATACAAGGAAAGGAGAGAAAAAACAAGAAGAGCTGTAAGGCTCGACCACGAAGGAAGGTATGTATGCCCTTCCATCAGACGAAGAAAAATAGCAAGAACACAAGTGGAACATTCATTCATACGGGACTCTGAAGGTCCGTTTCCTTTCTCTTGATTTACACGTAGTTCTTGGACAGGAACGTAGACGTTAGAAGTGAAGTATCTCTCTCTCTCTCTTTCTTCCATCAATCGTAAGAGATGTTCGAGGATTTCATATTCCAGTACTTCTCTTCAACCTTCCTAAGTATGTGTTTATTATCTTACTCTACAACTGTCCCATCGTTCGATTTCTTGTCGGGAGGCTGTTTTGTGTGTTCATCTCTCGTACAAAATGTCAAGTAGTGCTTTCTTTTAGCTCTATCATTATTCACTTCGATAAAATGTCCCACGATTATAACAGGTAAAGTAATCAGCTTCATTATCATAAAATATTCACCACAAGTGATAAGAGATGAAAGGCCACTTGATAAAGGACAAGTTCTCGACGCCATGCTATGAAGCGAGTGATCCGTGGGAAAGACTGATATCACTCTACTGGCATATCGTCCCCTCGCCCCCACCTCTCACTCTCTCTCTCCCTTGCTAAAGTGAAAAATCGGGTATTCAATACCTTGCTGAGGTGATAATTAGGCAATTTCAATACCTTGCTGAGGTGATAATTAGGCAATTTCAATACCTTGCTGAGGTGATAATTAGGCAATTTCAATACCTTGCTGAGGTGATAACTTTTAGCAGGGTGATAATTAGGGCATTTCAATACCTTGCTGAGGTGATAATTGGGTCAATTTCAATACCTTCTGAGGTGATAATTGGTTTCAATCAAGGTACCTTTGCTGAGGTGATAATTAGGCAATTTCAATACCTTGCTGAGGTGATAATTAGGCAATTTCAATACCTTGCTGAGGTGATAATTGGTCAATTTCAATACCTTGCTGAGGTGATAATTAGGCAATTTCAATACCTTGCTGAGGTGATAATTGGGCAATTTCAATACCTTGCTGAGGTGATAATTGGGCAATTTCAATACCTTGCTGAGGTGATAATTGGTCAATTTCAATACCTTGCTGAGGTGATAATTAGGCAATTTCAATACCTTGCTGAGGTGATAATTGGTCAATTTCAATACCTTGCTGAGGTGATAATTAGGCAATTTCAATACCTTGCTGAGGTGATAATTGGCAATTTCAATACCTTCTGCTGAGGTGAATAATGAGGAAGTTCAACTAGCCTTGCTGAGTAGTGATACTTAGGCAATTTTCAAATTACCTTTATTGCTGAGGTTATTAATTGGTCCATTTCAATACCTTGCTGAGGTTGGATATTAGGCAATTTCAAACCTTGCTGAGGTGATAATTGGGTCAATTTCCAATACCTTGATGAGGTGAATAATTAGGGCAATTTCAATACCTTGCTGAGGTGATAATTGTTTCAATTTGCTGAGGTGTGATTTAATTGAGGCAAATTTCAATACCGCCTTTGCTTTGAGGTGATAATTGGTTTCAATTTATTCCAATACCTTTGGCTGAGGTGAATTAATTTAAGGGGCCCAATTTTCAATACCTTGCGAGGTGATAATTAAGGCAATTTCAATACCTTTGCTGAGGTGGAATAATTGTCCAATTTCAAATACCTTGCTGAGGTGCTTTAATTAGCAATTCAATTTAACCTTGCTGAGGTCGATTGATAATTGGGCAATTTATTCATACCTTGCTGAGGTGATAATTGGTCAATTTCAATATCTTGCTGAGGTGATAATTGGTCAATTTCAATACCTTGCTGTGGTGATAATTGGGCAATTTCAATACCTTGCTAAAGAGATAAATCGGCCATTTCAGAACTACCTCATTTTATGGTGGTGGGACTGAAAAATAATAAACAGGAAATTATCTCAACTATGAACATATAATGGACCTTATTTAAAGGAATAATACTCCAGCACACTTAACAAGTTTAGGCAGTGTTTAAAACATATAAAAAATCGATGAGAATGAGATTTCTCGCCTCTTTTATTATGACTATTTGTCAAGATAGAATCACCTAAACAAGGCTTGTTAAAATCAGTGAACCCGACTAGAGATTAAGCCGGCTCGAAGAATGTGGAAAACAAGACAAACGGGAATTTAGATAAAATAAACAAAACTACAGTATACCTGTTGGTATACTCTGATTGATAAAAATATCAATAAGAGTTGGACAAGCTAAGGCAATGGTACATGCCACTCTCAGAACTTAAGTTTGTTTGTATGGTTTTTTTACGTTAAATGGAACCAGTGGTTATTCAGCAACGGGACAAACTGCTTTACGTGACTTCCCAACCACGTCGAGAGTGAACTTCTATCACCAGAAATGGAATTGCCGAGAATCAGAACTTAAGCGCACTAACATTGGTAACATTGTCGAGAGTACCTTCCAAAGTTTCAAAATTGGTAACACTGTCTGGAGTACCTTCCAAAGTTTCAACATTGGTAACACTGTCAGGAGGACCATCCAAAGTTTCAACATTGGTAACACTGTCAGGAGGACCGTCCAAAGTTTCAACATTGGTAACACTTTCAAGAGTACCTTCCAAAGTTTCAACATTGGTAACACTGTCAAGAGGACCGTCCAAAGTTTCAACATTGGTAACACTGTCAGGAGAACTGTCCAAAGTTTCAACATTGGTAACACTATCAGGAGGACCGTCCAAAGTTTCAACATTGGTAACACTGGTCACGGAGGGACGTCCAAAGTGTCAACTTGAACACTGTCGGAGGACCGTCCAAATTTCAACATTGGGTAACACTGTCAGGAGGACTGTCAACAGGCATGTAGGAGAACTGTCCAAAGTTTCAACATTGCACTGTCAGGAGTACCTTTCAAATTATCAACATTGGTAACACTGTCAGGAGGGCTGTCCAAAGTTTCAACATTGGTAACACTGTCAGGAGGACCGTCCAAAGTTTCAACATTGGTAACACTGTCAGGAGGACCGTCCACAGTTTCAACATTGGTAACAATGTCAGGAGGACCGTCCAAAGTTTCAACATTGGTAACACTGTCAGGAGGACCGTCCAAAGTTTCAAAGTTGAAAGAATGAAAGATTAATGCTAAACAGTGAGACAGAATGTGGTTGCTCAATTTCTGTAACGAAAGCAGGGCACATACAGTTCCTAGGGTGCAGGCATAACAAACATACTGCTTTAATTTCTTATAGAAACAGAAGCCAAGAAACCTGACCAATTAGGAAAATTCCAGCGAAGCAATGGTCTAAACCTTAATAACTCCTGGGAAAACAACAAATTCTAACAACATTGTTTACAGCAGGACTTCCATAGCTCTAATTTAATAACAGATTTGCGATGAATATACTTTCGTGAAAAATGGACATTTATACCGAGACTAAAGTTTTTGTAAACCAATCAAATTCCATGAGCCACGGCGCCACCCAAACTTTTTAACCGTACTAGATCACCGGAGGGGAGGAGGCCTATACAGATGTTCCCTACGACACTGAAGTCCGATGGCTGAGCAGAGGCCGAATCCTGGAACGTTTTCTTTCACTGAGGAACTATATCGAGATGTATATCAATGATAAGATGCCTGAACCTAAAAGTAAGAATGGTAAGCTAGTTTCAAGTTTCTTTTCCGATTCTGAATAGTAACTAGACCTAGCATTTCTAGTGGATATAACTCTGCACTTGAACATTCTTAACACCAGGCTGCAAGAACGTGACCAGCTGATCACAGAACTCATGAATCATGTCAAAAGTATCCAAAACAAACTTATACTGTTCCAGAAGCAGGTAGAAAGGGCATCCTTTTGCAATTTAAATCAATTCAAACAATTTTTAGTGAAACTGTGACACCCCTTGACTACAGCAGATTTGTCGAACATTGTGAAGACTTGAAAGTAAACTTTGAGAAACGCTTTCAAGATCTCCATGGAAGACAACAGAGCCTATTTTTGTTTGAAAACCCTTCCTTGTGAATGCAGAGGATTTTAATGATGCAGATTTGCAAATGGAAATACTTGATATTCAGGCTAATTCTGCTCTTCAAGGACTCTCTACCAACCACACACTTGTTTTGTTTTATGAGAGTAGACAGAGAAAAGCTACCACTTATTCATCACAATGCTTGCTTTTGGGCTGTTCAGTTTGGTAGCACCTACATATGTGAACAATCATTCTCTCTGATGAAGGTAAATAAGTCTAAGTACGGCACCAAAATTATGGACAAACATTTGGAGGCCATCCTGTGACTCGGAATATTGCCACTGAAGCCAAATGTGGAAAAACTTGAAGAAAAACATAAGCAGTAAAGTGGAAAATAAAGTAAAAAAAATCTGAGCTGCATTTTTCTTCTTTTTTATTATGTACATACCTTATACAACAAAATTTCTATTTTGTTTCAAAATTCAAAGAATTTCAGTAATATACTATAGTAACTGTATTCCCAGATTATTGCATATTATTTTCCTTTCTTTGTAATAATTAGTGTACTGTATTATTCGGTAAGACCAATTTCATATGTGTAAATTCAGATGAACCCAAATAATGTATTCTTGGTAAACCAAGATGACCAGCAAATTAAGTTGTAATCTTCAGTCTTGCCAATAAGTGATTACCGAAGCTTTGATGTACCTCGAGACCATAACCAAGTGCATAATTGAGAGGTACCCTCTAAAAAATTCTTAGGTTTAGCCCTGCGGTAATCTGAATCGTAAAAAGAATGGAATTTGCTTGCTTTACATAAACTTTAGTCTCTGTATTTTGACTTTAGATAATAGGGTAAATGTCCATTTTTCACGAAAGTATATTCATCGCAAATCTGTTATGAAATTAGAGCTACGGAAGTCCTGCTGTAAACAACATTGCTAGAATTTGCTGTTTTCCTAGGAGTTATTAAGGTTTAGACCATTGCTTCACTGGAATTTTCCTAATTGGCCAGGTTCCTTGGCTTCTGTTTCTATAACAGAAGAGGAATTCGAAAAAGAAAAAGGCCACGAACACAATTGAGATTCCTGATGGTCTATGAGTAAGCCTTTGTCTTGGGCTAAATGAAGGGTCTTCTGAAGGTCCTCCGTGCATTGGTTTCTGACATGAAACAAATAAGTCAATTGCTGATGCAGCCATCCTGTCAGAGGAGCTAGTACTCGCGTGAAGATTGCGGTGCCATCGACAGTCCGAAGCCAGAAAGGCAGCTTGAAGTTTCAGCACATTGATATGATCTTGACGCTCCTGGTCGGACCATAGGCCTGAAGCCAGGTGTTGCAGTACCTGCGTGCCCCATCCTTCCTTGGATGCGTCCGTGAACAGGAACAGATAGGGTGGATGAGATTGGATAGGGGAGCCCCTCAACAGGTTCGCATCGTCCAGCCACCATACGAGATCGGAGAGCATGTTCTCCTCCACTAGGACTAGATTGTGAGGAGAATCCTGACTTTGCAACCAACAATTCTTCAGACCCTGATGAAAGGATCGAAGGTGCATCCAACCATTTGGAACAAGGCGTTCCAGAGAGGCCACATGTCCCAGCAACTTTTGCCACTGATGTGCTGGCAGCTGGGACTGTCGAAGGAAGGGCAGAGCGACACTTCGGAAGCTTTCCAGTCTTTCCGGTGTCGGAAAGGCTTTCCCTGCAATAGTGTACAGGATCATACCAAGATACACCAGTCGTTGAGAGGGCTCTAGAGAGGACTTCTTGTGGTTAACCATGATCCCCAGATCATGATAAAACGCCATAACCCTGTCTCGGTGGAGACAAAGCAGTTCCACCGAGGGTGCCAGTATTAGCCAATTGTCTAGGTAACGCAATAGACAAGTGCCCTGGCGATGAACCCATGTCGACACTAGGGTGAACACCCGAGTCAAGACTTATGGAGCTGTGGAGAGACCAAAACATAGGACCTTGAATTGGAACACTGTCCGCTACAACAAGACAAAGATACTTCCTCGACAACGGATGGATTGGGATCTGGAAGTATGCTTCTTTTAGGTCGATCGTCGTCATGTAATCCAGAGGACAAATGGCCTGTCTGACCGTGCTGGGGTCTCCATCCTGAAAGGGGTTTGCTGAACAAACTCGTTCAGGGCTGAGAGGTCGATGACCAGTCTCCAGCCTTCATACACCTTCTTTACAAGAAAGAGTTGACTGAAGAAGCCTAGAGACTCATCGAGGACCTCCTTGAGAGCGTCCTTCCCTAGCATGTCCTGGACTTCCGCCTGAAGGGAGAGATCCTTTGTCGATCCCTGACGATAGGATGATGAAGTCTTCAGGGGTTGAATCGGAGGAGGGGGCGAGTTGATGAACGGGAAAGCAATACCTGTGCTGGAGGACAGTCAGTGTCCAATCCTTTGCCTCTAGGTATTGCCACCTCATCCATCTGGCTTGCAGGCCTCCCCCCACAGGTGGCAGAGTGCCCTCCTCACTGGTCGCAGTGGACTCTCTTCCTTTTGCCCCGTTTGCCTCACCCTCGACCACCCCTGGTCGGAAAGGGCTGCTGACCTCTCGGCCACAGAGTGGTGGAGGCAGTGGGAAAGGGATCAGCCCTGGCAAGAGGGTGAGAAACCCTCATAGATGGAGAACCAGGGCAATGTTGAGCAGAAACAGCAGGAGGTTGGGGCCGATGAAAGGATGCTGCACGGTGCAGCAAAGAATGCTGGCTCGCTCTCCTGAAGTTTCCGATCACCTTGTTTACATCCGAAGATGGAAAGAGGGTGAATCCCTGAAGCAAGGCATTCCTCAGGTCGGTCACATCCTGAGGAACGACAGCTCGGTCAAGCCTTGATGAGACCGTGTCCCTGTGCTTCGCCACCAGGTTGGCAAGCTGGTGGACTAAGAACTCCATAGCCTTACCTCTTGACAAAACAAGGTCATGGAGCTGACAGGCCATGTCCGCTTGCTTGTCAGGCTGATGTGGAGTCTCAGAGGTGACAAGAAAGCCCACCTTGCCACCCCAAAAGTCCAACCATGAAGTTGCTTGCAACGCTGCCATCGTGGTTTGTTCGAGCTGTGACATCGCCTGGGAAGAGAGCATCGAGGTTCTGTGTTGAAGTGTCTGGAGTGAAACTCCAGGTGCCAATGATGTTACAGTCAGGTTTATGGGCAAGGGTGAAGGCTCAGCCTCTTGGGCCACATAGTACCTCCTCTGCTTCTGGAAAGCAAAGGGGAGTAGCTTAGAGGACTGAGATGCCTGCAGCCAGTCCTTCCTTGCTGAAACTTGTCTATCGACTTTGGTCAGAGCCTCCCTTGTCAGGGATGACAAGGGCAGCTCAAACAGGGACCGAGCACCTCGATGGGTGCAACAAAGAAGGTCGACTGCCAATGTACGGCCTTTCTGAAAAGTAGTTGGAGCTTCTCCAAGGCCGTTTGCCTTCCAGATGAGACCAATAATCTCGTGGAAGGTGGTTTCAGCTGCCGCATCTTCTAGAACAACTGGAGCAGCTAGTTCTGGAAGGTAGCCAGCTGAATCGTCGGTTGCCTCATGAAAAGCACCCTCCCTCTGCGCACCCAGACGTGAATGAGAGGGGTCCAGTCTTGAAGAAGAAGGCCAAGTCTGTAGCTTTTCATGAGGGGCAGCAGAAGGTCCAGGAGCCGAGGCCCCAGAGCCACAGGAGCCCTTGGAGGCTCGGAATCGTGAGGGCGATTCTTCACTGCCTTCTAAAGGTCCTTATGCCACCATCGGACAGCCCCTTGCGAGAAGGGGGAAGGTGGAGTTGGAGAATGCCTGTCTGCTTCTGGCAAAGCTGGAGGAGAGAGAGGAGATGGAGCCCTCTCCACAAGCACTGTTGGGGCCCTGTCAGGAGGATCTCGGCTGGGTTCGAACTCAGTGGGGGAGATATGATACTTCTCTACAAGGAAACAAGCCCTTGGAGATCAAGAACCTCGAGAGGTTGGAGGTCTGGACTCGTAAGGAGTCATGGGATGTCTTTGCTTCCAGAGTGCCTCTCGCCTGACGTTAAGCACTCATGGCAGCTTAGGGTTAGTAAATCACCTTAACTGCTCTCCCAATTTCCCAAGAGGAATCAGAAGGTGGGCTGGAAGGTCATATGAAGGAGAAGGGGCCCGCTTGCGGCCTTGTTCTAGAGGAAGAGTTGGGGAATGACGACCTCTGATCAACGGCGAAAGCCTGTATGGCTGCCTTTTGGAAGGCTGTGTTGCAGCTTTACGAGGGTCCCGAGGTGAAGATGGGACCCCCGGAGAAGGAGCAGATGATGGAAGTTCTGAGGACGGGTACTCCAACTCAGAAGTCTCCGTTTTTCTTGTCGAAACACTGAAAAAGACAGAAGAAAAAGGTTCTACAGGTGCGTGTGTATCGGCAGAAGCAAGGGCACGTGTCGGTGCGGGCGCGCTCACAGGTTCTGAACATGCAAAAGCGCATGCAGGCAAATGGCGCGCATATTGGCGTGCGGGAGAACGTCTAGAACTGCATGCATCAGAAAAGCATGCGTTAGAATGCGCTGGAGAGCGTTGATGCTCTACCGGTGAAAATGCGCATCTTGTAGCGTGTAGAAGAAGAAGAGCGTTCTGAAGAAGGAGCACGTCTGGGGCACGATACTGGAGACTGAGAGCGCCTCCTGGAGTGTTTAGAAAAACACTAGTGAGCGCTGTCTAAAAGAAGGATGTGTAATCGCGCGTGCTGTCGGAGCGCGCTGTCCAGGAGTAACAAGGCGCGCATCAGGAAGGTGTTCTTGCTCTATTGCCGCATGCGCAGGTGTAAAAGGGGGGCACCTGTTGGCGCGTTGTCCCTGAGGGGGAACATGTTCTCCCCATGAGGAAGAGTGTCTCTGCGACCTCTCTCCAATGAAGGTTCCTGTGCACGTGCCGAAGCATCATGCACTGCAGGGGAGCGTGCAATTATCGAAGCCTCCTGTACATGTGCCGTAGCATCGTACATTGAGGAGAGTAAATCCAACAAAAGCTCCTTTGTGCATGCTCTATCATCGCACAAAGACGAGGAGCTTACATGTGAAGGTCTGATAGTTCTCGAAGGAGAGAGCAGGTCAGCACGTTTCTGAAAGTAGTCTTTACTACTTCTCTGAGAGTCACTGCTGGCTCTTTAAAACGTCATGTCAGGAGGAGTCTGAGGACCTCATCCAGGGACAAGGCAAAGCTGCAAGGCCGGCATCCCTGAGGGTGGGCAGACAGGACGGACCTGGTCAGCATCGAAAAGAGCCTCCGCAGGAGAGGGCTCTGGGGGGCTGCATCGCAGAGGGAAGGGTGTCTTCCTTAACAGCATGGGAGGATGAGGCTGACTCGTCAGAGGAGACTAAGGAGGAAGATGCAGCCCCACAGGAGAGTGCCGACAAAAGTCTCTCCTTCGACAGCAGGCTAGGAAGTTCCAATGAAGGCTGCAAAACACAAAGGGCATCATCAACACATACTGAAAAACAAGGCTCATCCTTAGAAGGGCCAGCCCTTCCCATTTCACCAGGGGAAACGGGCAGGTCTTGCTCTTTCAAAGGCTGGCCTCTTATGTGCTTCACTCCCAGAGGAGTGAGACGCCGAAGGTCTTGAAGGACGAGTCCCTGACGAGGAAGCAGAAGGGGTGTGACTGCGGCAGAACACTAGCATGGGGTGTGACTGCGGCAGAAGACAAAGCATTGGGGAGAGATGAAAACCCCTCCCACGAAGGAAGGGTAGACACTCTACGATGCTCCCTCTTACTATAAAATAGCTTCCACTGCTCTCTAGGCCACGCATGACATTCCGGGCAAGGATTCGTTACGGTACAAACATTAGCACGACAAATGCTGCATGTGGAGTGTGGGTCTGTAGCTGAAGATGTCAGGAAACCTTGAGTTCCCGGGCACATACATTGGCGAGGCCGAGAAGGAGCAGAAGAAGCCATAGTACAAGCAGACACACACACAAACATAGAATCACAAGCGAAAACAGGCAATGAACTGGGTAAAAGGCCGAGAGAGAGCAACCGCCACTCTCACCCAGGTGATTAATAAAGACTGAACGCAGTGGCATAGGTGCATGGTCCTTGACCAGCTTTAACCAGATATACACACACATTGCCACATCTCACAAGATTCCTTGCTTTTCATCTGCAATTTAACCTGATCCACCTAGGCGCTAGAAAAATGATCCTATTGTTAAGGCCGAAGGTTTGTTCGTGAACGAACAAACACTCAACAGCACAATGGGCAGAGAGCGAAAAAGTACGTCTGATTACCATGGCGACCGAAAGCAAAGTGGAATGTTTACATCCAGTCGGGCAGGACTCCCAACTAGCAGAAAGTAGTTACTGCCTAACTACCTTGTTAAAACCTTGTTAATATAAAGGGCCGAAGGTTTGTATAATGTGTAGGAACAAATTTTTGGTAAAACAGCAGACTATTATTACTACTGTGCTCATCAGCTTCCATGCAAAGTGGGCATGTGTTTGGTACCAGCCCAAGGGGATGAACTTAAAAGCGTAGTAAACAAAAGCCATGGTAGAACTAGGCTACCTATGGTACCTATAACTCTGCATGGCTTATTACCTTGGAAACTGAGTTTGTGAATAGCATTTTGGTTTCTTATCGAGAATTTAATGTTATTTTTTGGTGGTTGACTGTATACTGTAATTAACCTCAGAATTGATATGGTATTGTATGCTGGGCATCTTGGAATGCTATCATGCATGCAGTGTTGCATTTGGTAAAAAGTAGAGTTTCCTTCACAGTGGAGGGGGGTTTAGGTTATGATAGGTCAGGATGGGTTAGGTTAGTACCTACAGTTCATTTTATAATAAATTTCCTTATCCAATCTCTTCTTGAACATATGGCTCCCATATGCCTAGCGTATGCACAGAACCATTCCAGTGGCCATCATAACAACGACTTGTCCGTTCTCTCTCTCTCCTTATGGTTTACAGCATCCAAAACAACCCCATTCCCAAAGGGTCCCCCATAATTGACCGACAATAAACACCACTACCTGCTTCCTCAGCAACACTAAAATTATAGAAAACATCAATTTCCAAGGTAATAATCCGTGCAGAGTTATTCCATAGTTTTACCAGACATAAACAAACAAATAGTGCTAAATATTATGGCGGAAATCGGGCAGCGGTAGTAGTCTGCAGTTTTACCAATGCTTATTATGGAAATCCATGACGCAATCTAACTCTTACAGAGATATTTAACATTCATTCATTCCAAGAGATTGGTGTTAATCATGGTGCTCATAGGAGTGGATACCTAGGTAGTACCTACTACCTACCTAAAGTAAAAATTTATCCCACATTCCTTTCAACACCAATTTATTTTTTACTTACCTTTACCTTCATCCAAAGACTTTCCTGACCACTCGGAAGTATCTTTTTTTTTTATCTCGATTTAAATGGGGTGTCCTGGTTACAGCTAATCCTGGAATACCTACTACCTATAGGTAAGTGGGACTGAGTGCCAGCCAACCTAATAACTGCCAGGTAGGTATACACCCTATGTGCCACCATCGGACCGCTTTCATTTTGGGTAGCAATATCATACTTGGTCTTCTTTCTTAATTTCTCTGAATAGGGTAAAAAAACGCATGGTACAGGGGTGGACCATGTACGATCAATGTGTACAACCCCAAGAAAAGTACATTATAACGCTTCCTGACACTGGAGTAGAGGTCTTTAGCTCCGTTTCTCACCAACAAGTCGCGACTGATTGCCCATTTCCGATGTCAGGATGCGTTATAATGTACTTTTTTTGGGTTTGTTCACGCTGATCGTACATGGTCCACCCCTGTACCATGCGGTTTTTTACCCTACGTACTATTTGAATGCTTTGGAATACCATCCAAAAAGTGTTCCTAAGCCTTGGGTGGAAATTAAGTTTTTTTTTTTTATGTTGTATTAGGTATAGCTAAAAACACAAACTTCAGCATTTTTTGCTTGCAGTTTTCCTGTTCTGAGTTCTGGTCTACTTGATAAGTAGAGGTAGTATTGTGGAGAGGTCTTTTCTTAATTCTAGTTCTCATACACTTCTCAGCATGCCTCAGACTATATAAAGTGACACTAAAAAATTGTCAATATAGCCTATAGTACTACAGCACTATTTGTTACCTACTCTGACGAGCAACCAAACGTCTTAATCGTAGTTCTTTCTAAGCTTCACAACTGTTACAAGTCAAGCCTCAATGTTTCGAGTCTAATTGAGCTCTTAACTTCACATAAAGTTATGCATTCATCTTTTCCAAGTGACTAGCCTAAGCCCATTTTCATTATTCATCTTGTACACGCTGACCAAATTTTATTCTACACACATTTTCGTTTGGAGAAGAGGTAGTAACTGGTAAGGAATTGAAATTATTGAACCTTTCGATCACAATGGCTCCGACGATTTCAGCTGTTTATGCCACTATTGCTTTCGAACTCTTGCAGTATTTACACGTGTGCTCATGATATTCTTGAACAGTGGCGGGCCGCGGACTGGGTCTAAGAATTGTGGTTGCCAGGTGACAAAAGAAGGGGCCCACTCCAACCCTCAGCCATAATACTATAAATGAGTTCACATAACAAATACATAAAATATTTGAAAATGCACATGTGGAAACACAGAAGACAAATCACTGGAACGTTTATTTTTTCTAATAAGTGTAAATCACCTAGACATAATGTAAAGTAATGCCAAATATAGATAAATAATTGCCTAGCTGAATTTCTAATCAAGTTTAATGACATGTATAGTAGTGTTATTTTGAAATTTTTGCAAATTAAAAATATAATTCAATAAACCTGTAAAGCAAATAAAAAAGATACATATAGCCTGCATTCTTTATACGTTTTCTACTTAAGTTTTCTTTCAAATAATTTAGACATATATAGCATTTATCATTAATCATACATATGTCAAATTTTATCACCTCCCCTTTATTTAGTCTAGCCCATCAAAAGACTAGATTTATATGGTTTTGATTACTTACTTTCATAATTCTTTATGAGACCCTTGTAAAATACACACACACAAAAAAAGTATACTTTCAATACAGAAGTATAACATGCAAATACCAATTTATCAAGAATTTTGAAATAATAATGGGATATATCTAAGCATACTTGTACTGCACAATTTGTATATAGACAGCTAAAAACTACAAAAACTTATTACGTGCAGCCCACTATATTAGAAGCAATCGCTTAAGTTCACTGGAGGATTGTGCAAATCTGTTAATAATTACTTCATTGTCCAGCTCATCTAGCATTTCCTTGTCAATGGATAGTAACATGTAAGATTCCAAGTTTTCCTTAGACATTGAATTTCTTAACTTTGTCTTTATAATTTTCAGTTTTGAAAATACCCTCTCGCACTGTACTTGGGTAACAGATAATGTGCAAATTATTTTACATAGTTCATAAAGATTTTCATATGTCTTGTCATGAAGTCTGTTGGAAGAAGCTAGAACTTTCAGTATACAAGATGGGCAAGCAGTGCACATTTTACAGTTGGTGCAACTGCTGCCCACATTTTCACCATCATTAAGTAATAACTTTAAAACATCAAAGTTTGAAGCAAAAGAAAACAGTTCCAATTTCACTTGATCTTTGATGATTTGTGGGTACAATTTGATAATTCCTCTCAATGCTTCATCTTCAAGACCTTTCTCAACAATTATTTTAAAATTTGTAGAGTCCAAGCGAGATAAATCTTTATACAACTGTTTGTGTTGTACAAAGCTTATTCCAGTGACTGAACAATACGATCCATTATTAAAGTAAACACATTTACTCTAAAATCAACTAGGGGATCTGAGGAGCTTCCTTCATCACTAGCAAGTTCATATGCCATTTTTATCTTCTTCTTTCTCTTAACTGGCAATGCATCTTCCAAAGCATCAATTTGAAATGTTATATGTTCATTCAACTTCTTCTGCGAAATTTCCTCATTACATTTAATTACAAATTCAAAAGCCTTGCTGTGGATATTATAAAATGTTCTTGTCTGTTCCTTCAACTTTGTTGTAGCTGTATCCACCAAACTCCATGCAGTAAACATATCTAATCCACTGGCCTGCAGGTATTTTGATAAAGGGGCTTGAGTTTCAAATATATACAAATAAATAAATGCAGTCAGTATGGTTTCAAACTTTTGAAGACTTTGAAGAAAAGCGTTTGCTTCATACTTTGTTTTTGCATCAAAGTTGTCTGTTTCTTGAATCATTGTTAAGCAAACCAATAAATCCACTCAAGTAATCACAGAAGCATCATCAAAGCATCCAAATATAGTTGTTGCTGCATTTGATTTCCCTGACCATTGAGTCTCACCTATGAGCTTTAATCGTGTTATTTTATTCTTGTCTCAGATGTTTTCCTACAACTTCTATCCATACAGCCATTCGCTTGTATGATGCTTTCACAAATGTCGCTAACTTCTGAAGCAAATTGAAAAAGGAAACTGCAGGCACACAACATTTTGTAGTCTCAGTTATCACTAGATTCAAAACATGGGCATAGCACCATTACGAACATGTTGATCGGCCACATCAGCAATTCTACTTTGTAAGCCCTTGTACGGCCCATGGTAGCTTGCTGCGCCATTTGTGCTATCAGATACGCATTTTTCTGGGTCAATTTTATGACGTTGTAACGTTTTGGTTGATAGATCGAAAAGTCCCTGTCCTGTTCCATCATTACTTGGTAGAACTGAAGGTAGTCGCTCATAGATATTACCTTTAGCACATATCGAATAATTATACTAAACTGATCAATGGATGATATATCGTGCGTTGAATCAACCTGTATAAAATAGTATTTTGCTTGATTAACTTCTTGCCCAATTTTTTCTTGAATCATATTCATAATGTTGATTAAATGTTAGGAGTTGTTTTACTCAGTTATGTAACAAATACACCACGACCTTTACTGAGGGCCTTTCCTTGTTGTTCTAATCGTTTTATTCTCTGCTCAGACTTGCTTTGCACTGAAGAAACATGAGCTGCCATAATACTGTCATATTTTGCCATTAACGGCCTGTAGCTAAAGAATCATCATGATTCAAAACATCATTATCTAAAGTGTAGGCCGATTCATTTCTGTGACCTCGAAAAGGAAGTGCTTGTTTGCTTAACATCTTTATATCTATAATTCTCATAATACTTCTCTGCTTCAATACTTCTCTCCTTTTATTCAGCGAAGTTGCTAAAAAGTCATTTAAGGTGCCATTACTAACCAACTAACCACACTGATATACTGCAGACCATTTTTTACATGCGCTGTTGTTGATTCATGTATAGCCAAGCTCTGGCTTATACGTCTGTAATCTCTACAGCCTTGGACAAAGGGTGATTTACGACAAGTGCCAAGTATTTCAAAGGCTAAGCAGTATGAATAATATAATCACCTATTTTCTTTGTTGCCATGTTAGCCATTTTCTTGGGACTGAGTCATTCATAACTTTCCTCTCATAGACACGAGCATCAAATGGTAGATCATTAAGTGGCTGAAATGGATGTTGAGCAAAAAACTCTTTCAGAGTTGCGCGTGATGGATATTGAAAGAGTCCAGCAGTTGATCCTTCGTTGCCTTGATTCGGTTCAATTACATGATTTGCCTCAGAAACCAAGTTCTTTATGCTTGCAGGAATATCTGATTCTCTGTCACTTTCTGAAGGTATACCCTTAGATATTGGTGCTACAGGCAGCGCTGATACAGGAATAATCAAGCTAGAAGAACTAGGCCTGGGTTGATTAGTAGAAGAGGCATTTGAATTTGTCTCTGCATTTAAATTAACCGGTCCCTGCTCTTGCAATTTGCATGCCACTGAATTATCACCATGAGTATCATTTCTTTCTTCCCGTTTCTTTGTTGTAAAAGTAAATATTGACTTGGATGGTATTTGTGGTGTTATAAAATCTTTAATAGAATTGCAATTTTGGCTGATTCCTGCCTTTCTGTTTCTTGTCGCTCTTTGCGTTTCAGCGTTCCAGGTTTATATCTTTTTTTTTTTTGTCCATGCTAGTTCGGGGGATATTCATGAAATAAAAATAAAACCATGCTCATTCTATTAGCTCTCAAATTTTATAATATACTATATATATATATATATATATATATATATATATATATATATATACACACACATACTATATGTGTGTGTGTGTGTGATTTTGTGCCTGATGTGTATATGAAATCTGTAAATTAATGAAAGTTAACGGAAACCAAAACTTGGATCAAGAATATATATGCAATCCTACAATGAACAATATTGAAAAAGCTGAATTATTCACTGTAAATCAATGTAGAACTGCATAATATGTTTGGATAATTTGCGAAATCACATTCGTTTAACAAGTTACAAGTATAGTAAAATAGGATATATGTGCTTGGGCCCTAAAAGCTTATAGCTACGTCATGTTTCAATATCAACATTGCTCTTATTTTGCCATAGACCGTAGTACTGTAAGAATCGGCTCATCACAAATTATGATTTTGAATTTTCATTTCCTTGACATTTTTTCATCCTCGCAAGATCTATCAGATGATGATAGACCAAAAGGACAGGTTACAATAAAAAAAAAAAAAAAATCAATGCAACTCGCATCTTAAGGAAGTCTGTCAAGATAATAACATTTCATTCACTAGTCAAATACTTTACTGCTACAGAACTCTATCCGTGGATGACGGCTGAGGCGTGTTGAGCCGCTGCAGTCCTACCACTGTACAATTGCTGCAAGGAATTGTCTTTTTCAATGCCCACAATGCACTTTAGATAAGGGATCGTCCCCGTGTGTCATTGCGTGTATTAACATGCGTAATATATACTTACTTAACTTATATAAAATAAAAGATATCAACAGATGGCAACTTAAATGACCCTAACTAGAATCGTGATATTTTAATCTGATTTACAATGTTTACTTCATATAGCCATACATGTTAATTACTATAATTGTTGTTTCAACATTTATTACTAAGCAGTACTACCATTATTCCTGTTTGTTATATATGTATATGTATAGATGTTTATATGTCTGTTGATTTACAATGTTTACTTGATATTCATACATGTTAATTACTATTAACTGTTGTTTCAACATTTATTACTAAGTAGTATATACCATTAATCGTGTTCGTTATGTATGTATATGTATATATGTATGTATATTAATGGGTATTGCGAATTTATTACACATTTGCCATTAGCTTCGTTCCCGACAGTTTATTTTTTTTGCCCTTAACACCTGTAATCTTCTTTCATTAACTGCTTGTTAACTTCCGTCAACCCTCCACCCTCTCAACCAATAGCAGCCATGCATTTTTACTCCCCCACCCCATCCTACCTACCCCGTTTCTTACGGTCCACTCCCATAATTTCCTCCTGCCAATACCTCCCTTTATACCTTAATCCATGTCCGCTGATCATCTGGACGCCATGGCTGCCTGCAACCCTGGAACCTCCTGCTCCTCTGAGTCCCTTCCTAGGACACTCTACCACTGGCCTGTAACCTAAGTTACAAGGATTTCTCGTTGTATTACTCGGGGCATTGTGACCGCTTAATCCAGCTTTGTCAAGATCATGGCCTTTTAAGGAAGCAGGTCTTTTTCCCCCATTGTGGTCGAGAGTGCACACTTGACCTTTGGTAGGTAACATTTCTAACACGAGTGTAAAAATCAATGTTGATTTTATAAACAAATTGAATAGTTTAAATTTGAATTTTTATTTTAATATGGTTAGTTTTGATGTTTTCTCTTTATTTACAAGAGTGCCTGTAGATGATTTACTTCAATTTTTGGAGGATGAATTAGAACATCATAATATTCCCTTAACTGTAGCAAACCTCATTAGCCTCATAAGGTTATGTATCAAAGATAGTAAATTTTGTTGCAATGGGGAATTTTTTGTACAAAAGTTTGGCATGGCTATGGGTAATCCCTTATATCCTGTCCTTAGCAATATTTATATGTCATTTTTTGAGACAAAACTCTTACCAAGAATTTTGCCCCAAAAATTTATATGGTTTAGGTATGTGGATGATATTTTCTATATTTGGCTAGTTCACGAAAATCTCCAGGAATTCCTTAATAATCTCAATAATTTAGTCCCTTCTATAAAATTTACTGTAGAGGAAGAAAGATATTGTAATTTGAATTTTCTTGATGTAACTGTCCATAGAAATGATAGAAATTTCACCTTTTCAGTCTTTCGGAAATCAATTAACACTGCTTCTTTTGTTCATTACTACTCCAATCACCATCAAAATGTTAAATTCTCTGTTTTTTCTGGGATGTCCTAAGGGCTTTACGTGTCTGTAGCCCACAGTTTATTGACGCTGAAATTAAAACTATTTATGATATTACATTGAAACTTAAATAACCAAGGACTTTTGTAGAATTGGCATGGAAAAGAGCTAGAAAAACATTTTATTTAACTAATGACAAACTTGAATTACCTTATGATGAAAGGTTTTTAGAAATTCCTAGAATTTTAAAGCTTTATAACATAAATGTTGTTTTCAGTAATATTAATGTCAAGAGTTTAGAAATAAAAAATTCTCCTAAACTTATTCCAGGCTGCATATATGAAATTCCTTGTAACAAGTGTGATAAAATATATTAAGGACAAACCAGTAAATCTCTTTCACAACGTCTCAAACAGCACCAATAATCAGTGAGAATTGGGCAAATATCGAATGTATTATTCGTACATATGAGAGATTTAGATCATCCTATTAACTGGAGTCAAGCAAGAGCCTTCATCCCACGTAATGACACAGTTAAAAGGAATATCATCGACTCTTGTTTCATCAAGTCAACTAATGGAAATGTTCTAAATTTAAGTCTTGGTTTATTTAAGCTTGATGCCTTCATAATGAAAAAAGTTGTAGATAAATATAAGCAACAAAATTAATATATTCAGTTTTTACATGTTTTGGACTATACAGATACTTTGTAGTTTTTGTTAGGGTTAAATCTATGTTTAAATTTGTGACCGTGTGATATCCGATAATCCTGGATTATCTCTTAAATTTTTACCCTTTTGACAATTAACCATCTGGTATTCTTGATATTGTTGTTTACCTGATAACTTTCTCTTCAGTTGTATTTCATTAGCTCCTTGACAATGTCTTAGTAAAGACGAAAGCAATTGGATTTCTGAATATCATTTTCCTGTGGTATTCGCATATATATATATATATATATATATATATATATATATATATATATATATGTATATAATATACGTATGTATGATATATATATATATATATATATATATATATTATATATATATATATATTATACTACAAAGCTTATTCATAGCAAGGTTCAGCGTAAAGCAATACAGGATTTGAAAATGACGATGAAAAAAAACAACGAATTAAATAACGTAAATGCTTATGAACAGCATTTGTCGTCATTTGGAGTAATTACAACGGAGCTAAAATTGCTTCACACGACATTCAATTGTGCCGAAAAAGACGTTTCATAGGAGACTCTTTGTTGTTGAGAGTATAGGAGAGTTGAGAGAGTCTGAGAATTCATACACACGTTTCACTATTATATATATATATATATATATATATATATATATATATATATATATATATATATATTTATATGGTAGATATATATATATATATATATATATATACACACATACATATATATTATATATACATATAAAGCTTTGAAACAAGTGTTTTAATGGGCCTTTTATACTGGATATATATATATATATATATATATATATATATATATATATATATATAATATATATATATATATATATATATATATATATATTATACACATACATATATATTATATATACATATAAAGCTTTGAAACAAGTGTTTTAATGGGCCTTTTATACTGGATATATATATATATATATATATATATATATATATATATATATATATATATATATATATATATATATATATATATATACATATATTTTGTAATCCATAATTACTTTAAATATTTTGTTCATGGTTTATGTCATTTGTTTTAATTAAGTCACGAAAAGTTCTCTTGGAACATTCTTTTATCCCCGGCCAAGATTTTGTTTGTGTTCATCTGTATAGTGTTTATTCACCATATTTTTTTTGCCTTTCATCTTTTGTGGAGCGGACTACCCGTCTTCGGTGCTTGACTTGTTGAATTGCCCATTTCGTGGTTTTGCTTTCGCTCTCTCGCCCTTTACCTGGAGTGCGTTTTTGGGCAGCGGGGCAGAGAGTATCGGCTCGACCAACATAGGAGGTCTTTTAGCATTTTTCACGGCTTAATTACCGGAAGATATTTGCTCCTGATCCTGCAGCTAACATTGAATTTGAGAGGCTCCTGCTAATGAATTTTAGCCTTACTTATAAGCATTGCTGTTGCTTTTGTGCTGCTGCTGGCTGTTGCCGTGTGTTTGACCTCCTGGAGTCGTCAGGAGGCCTTCTAGTGGCGAAGAACGGTAAGCGGACAGTATATGTTCTTCCCCCGCCTGCATGTTAATATAGACAATTTACGTTGCCCTGGTGATCCAATCGGTGCAAGGACACCCCCCAGTGATCCGGAAGTAGGACAATCACTGTTGACGTGTTATATTAATCCTTAATTACGTATTCGGTGTGGTCTCTGAGAACATATGCAAGAATTCTTCAGCTATCTCTTCATTGCGTCTTCAGTGTAGTATTATCGTGAATTTAGGAAATATTATTATTATAAGGTGTATTATGATTAATAATTATTGTGAAATTGATTAGGTTTAAGGTTTACTTCACTCTGCAACTCCAACTGTCGTATGCTAGGGAAAGTGTTATTTTTCTGCCTCCTACACCTTTCTTTCTCTTGACTGAGGTATAAAAGTTAGGTAGGCGCGTGATGGTTCGAGTGTTATTATTGTAAAGTAGCGTATGTGTTTTTCCAGTTCCTAAGAAAGCTTTTCGATGACTACTTTTTGTAATTTAAGACTATTATTGTCAATTAAATTTTATTGTTAAGTTTCATTCAGTGTTTTTGTATCCCTCTTTGAGAGTTAGTTTTGCTTTGTGAATTTTGTGTCGCTGCTGGTTCTTGCCTGGTATTTTGGCACTGAGCCAGTCAGGAAAAAGAACCCTGGATGAATATAATCAATCTTAAAGTTCATTACAATATTATATATATATATATATATATATATATATATATATATATATATATATATATATATAGATATAAAAAAATCTGAGTCATTTATAAAAGATGTAAAGGTACCGCATGAACCATTGAATATTCAAGAACTTTCACCTCTCTTCTCTTTTCGATTCGACATCGAACAAGTTTCCGTTTACAAAATGAAAACTTAGGATTCTTTCTAAGCTCAGCTTTTAACCTTCAAGTAACTCTAGCAAATTCTTGACAGTACAGGATATCTTTGACTGAGCCGGTAAGAAATCTTTTGTATTTGTGTATGCTACGAATATAATTTGGTTTACTTGTCGTATGTAAACTAAACCATAGAAACACTAACTATATATAATAATTATATATATTATTATTATATATATATATATATATCTATTATATATATATAGAAAAGGGGAAATATATAGAACTTGAGGAATGAAATGAAAATGTGAGACAATCTCCATAATAATAATATTAATTCCCAGTCTGAGACGCATGGAATGAAAACATAATTGAAGCAATATACGTTTGACAAGACATCGTGTCTGTTCAGATTCGAATGAACAGTTAATAAATATTGTTTTATTTGTAATTCTCACTGAAGGCGTATAAGGATTGTATTGTTGTTTACCGGCAGCATTTAGCACTGTAGTAGCTAATTCTGTCTTACATTTTCTCTTATATTTTTGGCTTGAAACTGTCACTGAAACTTGCCACCCATGCAGCAGAATGGACCCTGAAATTCGTGACATAATTCCTGAATAAACAGAAATTTTCATGATGCAAATTGCTCCTATCATGCTATTGGCAACATCGTTTACATATGCACGCTATAGATACACTCTTACGTGACGTTGCAAAAGTAGTTGGGTACAGAACTGCTGTCAAAATCATACGTACCAACGTGAAAGTTGCGTTCGTTGCATATTGAACATTTTAATGCAATTTACATTGTTCTAAGTTTATCACTCTAGACTAACTTACCGATCGGAAATACCAGAGAAAAAGGCATAACTTGTTAAACAATATCCTGTTTTAGTGAAATAATTACAAATAATAATAAACTTTCCTTTAAACTATAGAATCCAGCTTAAAATTGTAATGCAACACACCAAAATTGATTAACAAAAAACTTTTGCTAAACTACAGAATCCAGCAACACATTAAAATTGCAATGTCTGCTCTCCTGTTTTTCGCGTCTATAGAAATCCAGCGAATTGATTCTCTCCGCGAAGCTACATCAATGAAGAATATATTGCTAAGACATTTTGTATTTTCACATATCTGTAACTATAATTTCTCGGCGGGAATATCAGGAATCGTTGAAATAGAATAATCTCTTTTATTTATTTACTTTATTTTAAATGCAAAAAATAATTTTTGCCAATAGATAAGTATTGAAAATTTGTGATGGAAATGGGCAAAATTATTCATTGAAAATAGAAAACGATAGATTTTTATTCATTTAAGTGAGTAATATAGAGAGAGAGAATGTATCTATGTGTGCCTATTTATATATGTGTGTGTATATATATATATATATATATATATATATATATATATATATATATATATATGTATATATATATATATATATATATATACACACACATATATATATATATATATATATATATATATATATATATATATATATATATATATATATATATATTTCATGCAGATAACCCTGATAGGGATGAGATCACCTACAACTACCATTATGATTACTTATTTTTTATCTATCTATCACTTCTACAACGTAATTTTATGATAATTGTAATGCTATTTTTCCTCTCATTACCGAATCTTCACCATAACACCATGATAATAGTGATAATAATAATTTTGAATACTGTGAAATTACTCCTACTATTACTACTACAACTCCAACTAATAATAATAATATTACTATTACCACCAAAGTTATATTATTAAAAATGATAAGAAAAAATACAGATATGATATTATTACTACTGCTTCTACCACTAATAATAATACTACTACTAATAATAATACTAATAATAATAATCATCATCATCATCATCATTTTAGGTATTATTACTGCTACTAATGATAAAGGTTTTAACCAAAACGTGAAAATTAAAGCAAAAAAAAAAAAAAAAAAAAATTTCTACGAACTTGAACAAAACAGGATCAATAATAAGGAATAGAACATCAGCAAAATTTTGGCCAATTTATCTAAAAACAGAGAGCCTCGTGTAGATAATCTCAGGAGGATATTAGACTTCATAAAATTCAGTTTGTAATATGGTGAAGAGTCGAAGAAGATTACCGGTGATTCCTTCGACAGACCTCGATCCTCCCGAAGTACTGCAGGAGCTGGTCGAGGATCTGGAGACTTTCGTCAGAACAGCAACGATGAAGAGGAAGAATCCCTCGGATCTCGGAGCCAAGCCGTGAAGCCTCTTCCGGAGTCTTCCCTGGAATGAAGACTTTGTTGGCTCCAGGAACGAACGCCTTCAGACCCAGAATCCAGCGTCCGTTTGAAAAACTAAGTATGGAGACAGCGAGAGTCTAGGGGTATCATTCATCATGATTGCCACTTACTGCTTTTTGCTACTAGTACTGTATTTCTTGTGCTGTGACATGTACGCTTCAATCTGTGAGGACTGTGTAACATTGTTTGGTTCTCAACAGATTAATGTTGGCGTACAGGAAATAATATCATCTTATGATATAGCGGTTTCTCGGACTCCTGAAATCTTCGAGGAACAACCCAGCAGCATTGATGCGCCTCGCTTTGCTCTCGCCATCCCTGGGATGGCACTGTTGGCGGGCTTGGCGCTCGCTGCTTTCTGTTGTTACCAGATCAAAGGAACCCGAATTGACGACCTGGAAGAAATCGTTTCGCTAGAAAACAGCATGGAAACGGAAGGCAGTGAAGATATTGACGACAGCGAGGATGATGCAGACTTGGAAAATGATGACGACCTGGACACCGAAATTGACGACGACGAAGACAGCCTGGAATTGGAAGATAAAGATGATACCGACCCGGACAATGATGATGACTTGCACCCCGAAATGGACGACGAGGCTAGGCTGGTAGACAGCCTAGAATTAAAGGAAATTGACGACACCGAAGATGACCCAAGCACCGAAACGGATGAAGAGATGAGCCAAGAAGATGACCTGGATAATTGTGAAGTCGCCGTAACACAAATGGAACACCTCTGGAAAGATGCTCAGCATGAGATCGAACTGCTCCGAAAGCAGCTACTGGAGAGAGATCTGCTGCTTGAAAAGAAAGAAAACGACGGCAAGGAAATGAAAAGTCATTTCGAAAAGGAAATAAATAAAAGAGACGAAAAAATCGTCAACCTCCTCCAACAAGTTGAACAATTCAGAGGTGAAAAGTGCCTGTTGGAACAGGATTTAAGATTGGCTCGAGATCAGCTGGAAACGACTCAAAGGACAAAGAAAGAGCAGACGTCGAAAATAAACTCCCTGGAGAACCACCTGCAGGAAAAAGACCTCTTCCTCAAGAGGAGAAACGAGGAGGAGAGTGAGATGAGACGGCTCTTCCAGCAGGAGATGGCTGAAAAAGAGAGAGAGCTGGAGGCCACCTCACAGAAGGAAACAGAACTCAGCCTGAAATTAAAGGAAAGTGAAAATACGAATGAGTTACTTGACCTGGAGAACGAAGAGTTCTGTATGATGATTGAAGAGTTGAGGAACGTTTTAGCTGAGAAAGAGAAGGAAGTCCACCTTCTGAAAGAATCTCTCTCCTTTAAAACTAAAGAATTAGAGGAAGGTCAAGACCAGCATGAAATAATAAAGAGACGAGTGAAGGAAGTTGAGGATGATAACTCGACTCTCAGAGAAAAGCTGATGATCACTGAAGCGGAGAATGTTAACATTCAGCAGATATTAGGAGATGAGCTTCAAGCGATGAAGAACTGGGTGGTCGAACTAGAAAGAGAAAATGCAATGAGTAAAGAAGAGTTAGAAGGAAAGGAGCTAGAAATAATGTTACTGGAAGAATCTTTAAAACAGAAGGACACCATTCTGCAAGATGCTCTTCATCACTGGAAAGACACTGAAAAGTTGTTGGAAGGAGCAAAGGAAAAAGAGAAGGAGATGGAGGCTTCTCTAACGACCTTAGAAGAAGAGCTCCAGAAGAGGAACCTTCAAATCGAAGAGTTCCTCACAAAAGAAGAACAGTCAAGGTGTGAACAACAAGAATTCGAGAATAAACTAGACCTAGCTCTCCATTATGCAATGGAGCTGCAGACGTTGCTAAAGGAAGCAGAAGAAAGGGAGAGGAAAATCAAAGAAGATTTAGAAGAACAGAGGAATAAAAACCATCTGTTAGCTAAAGAAAAGGAAGAAGAACAGACTGAAATAAGAAGGCAACATCAGGAGAGACTGAGGCAAAAGGAAAAGGAAACAGAGAAGCAGCGTGAACGCCTGGAGGAACTCCAGGATAACTTGGAAAGCGCTCTGCGTCAAGAACAGAGCCTGGAACGCTTACTGGAATCTAAACAAGAAGACCTCATCTGTTTGAAGAAGAAGGAGAGTAAAGCCCAGCTGGAAGTGCAGCGACTTCTCAAGGACTGCGATATGCTGAAAGAAGAGATTCAGCTACAGGAGCAGAATAGAATGAGAGAAGAAAAACGTCTCAGGAAGCAGCTAAGAACACAGGAGGAGGCTTTGAGGGAACATGACAAATACATGTTGATGATGTTTCTACATGGGACTGCTCAGAGGAATTTCCAGCTAGAACACATTGCGCTGGAACATGGAGACGTTATGATTGAAGAAGGGAAGAGAGAGCATTGCACAGGAGGAACGAAAGACACGAAGAGCGAGGAAGACCCCTGTGAGAAGGCCCGTGAGACAGAAGAGAAGCAACGTAAGGAGTACTGGAATGCTCAGCGGGAGAAAAACGAGGATTACGAGAAACAATGGGAGGGCCTCAAGCACATTGTGGAAGATGTTCTTCACGGAGATGAATAAAGATCTTCAGGATATTCATCGTTCTATGAGGAGGAAGGCATTGGCTGCTGAGTTCCCCCAACTCGTCAGCGAAGGCACTGTCTCAAGGAACGAACAAACTCGCCTGGTGAGAGTCAAAGGAAGAATTTTCTGGAGGTAGGAGGACAAGCTCTCGGTATGAGAGCAAAAAGCTATTTGGAGGTAGGAGGACAAGCTCTCAGCTTGAGAACCAACAGCAGTTTGGAGGCTAGAGGAAGAGCTCTCAGCTTGAGAGCGAACAGTTGTTCGGAGGCAGGAGGATGAAGCCTCTCAGTTCAGAGAGCCAAAAGTTGTTCAGAGAACTAGAAGGCCACCAGAAGGCCACCAGAAGGCCACCAGAGGCGGCGCAAGTTCAAATGCCTTTCAATATAATGGCAAACGTATGGGCCTTTATGCAATGCATAATAGGCTCAATACTTGCATATACTACTGTGGCTAACTCTGGCGTGGTTTTGTTGTATAAATAAACCCGTAAGTTTCAATGCCGTTCATATAATTGCATAGTATGGGTTATGCAATGCATAATGGGCTCAATACTTGCATATACTAACTGTGCAAACCCTTTGGCGCGGCGAAAAAACCACGTAAGTCAATGCCTTTCATATATGCACAGTATGGGTTATGCAATGCATAATGGGCTCAATACTGCATATACTACTGTGGCACCTCTGGTCGCGGGCGTAAAAACCCGTAGTTCAAGTGCCTTCATATATGCATAGTATGGGTTATGCAATGCATAATGGGCTCAATATGCATATACTACTGTGGCAACCTCTGGCGCGGCGTAAAAAACCCGTAAGTTCAATGCTTCCACATATAATGCATAGTCTGGGTTTATGCAATGCATAATGGGCTCAATACTTGCATATACTACTGTGGCAACCTCTGGCGCGGGGCGTAAAAACCCGTAAGTTCAATGCCACTTCCATATATGCATAGTATGGGTTAAATGCAATGCATATGGGGGCTCAATACTTTGCATATACTATACTGTGGCAACCTCTGGCGCGGCGTAAAAAAACCCGTAAGTTCAATGCCTTTCATATATGCATAGGTATGGGTTATGCAATGCATAATGGGCTCAATACTTAAAAAGCAATATACTGACTGTGGCAACCTCTGGCGCGGCGTAAAAAACCCGTAAGCTTCAATGCCCTTCCCAAATATAAAATGGGCATAGTATGGGTTATGCAAGTGCATAATGGGCTCAATACTTGCATATACACCTGTGCATACTCTCTGGCGCGGCGTAAAACCCGTAAGTCATCCTTTATTCATATATGCACAGTATGGGTTATGGGCAATACATAAATGGGGCTCAAATACTTGCATCATACTACTGTGGCGCAACCTCATGGCGCGCGGTAAAACCCGTAAGTCAAATCCTCCATATATGCATAGTATGGGTTATGCAATGCATATAGGGCTCAATACTTGCATATACTACTGTGGCAACCTCTGGCGCGGCGTAAAAACCCGTGGGGAAGTTCAATGCTCCATATATGGGCAGTAGTATGGTTATGCAATGCATAATGGCTCATACTGCATATACTACTGTGTTACCTCTGCGCGGCGCTAAAAAACCCGCCGTAAGTTCAATGCCTTTCAGGGATATGCATAGTATTGGGTTTATGGCGAATGCCATAATGGGCTCTTCAATACTTGCTATACTACTGTGGCAACCTCTGGCGGCGGCGTAAAAACCCGTAACAAGACCGTCAATGTTCCTTCCAATATATGCATAGTATGGGAAAAATAGCAATGCATAATGGGCTCCAATACTTGCATATATCACCTGTGGCAACCTCTGGCGCGGCGTAAAAACCCGGTAAGTCAATGCCTTTCATATATGCACAGTATGGGTTTATGCAATACATAATGGGGCTCAATACGGGTTGCATATTAACTACTGTGGCAACCTCTGGTGGCGCGGCGTAAAAACCCGTAAGTTCAATGCCTTCCATATATGCATAGTTATGGGTATGCAATGCATAATGGGCTCAATACTTGCATATACTACTGTGGGCAACCTCTGGCGCTGGCGTAAAACCCGCGGGTAAGTTTTCAATGGGCCTCCATATAAATACATAGTATGGGTTAATGCAATGCATAATGGGCTCAATAGGGCTTGCATATTACTACTGTGGGCAACCCTGGCTTTGCGGCGTAAAACACCGTAAGTTCAAAATTTTTGCCTTCCATATATGCATAGTATGGGTTATGCAATGCATAATGGGCTCAATACTTGCACATACTACTGCTGGCAACCTCTGGCGGGCGTAAAAAACCCCGTGTAAGTTCAATGCCTTCCATATATGCATAGTATGTGGTTATGCAATGCATAATGAGCTCAACCTACTTTGCATATACTACTGTGGCAACCTCTGGCGCGGGCTAAAAACCCGTAAGTTCAATGCCCTTTCATATATGCAAAAGTATGGGTTATGCAATGCATAATGGGGCTCAATACTTGCATATACTACTGTGGCAACCTCTGGCGCGGCTTAAAAACCCGTAAGTTCCAATGCCTTCCATATATGCATAGTTATGGGTATGCAATGCATAATGGGCTCAATACTTGCATATACTTACTGTGGCAACCCTCTGGCGCGGCGTAAAAACCCGTAAGTTCAATGCCTTCCATATATGCAAAGTATGGGTTATGCAATGCATAATGGGCTCAATACTTGCATATACTACTGTGGGCAACCTCTGGCGCGGCGAAGAAAAAGTCCCGTAAGTTCAATGCCTTCCATATATGCATAGTATGGGTTATGCAATGGGCAAAAATAAGGGCTCATACGGGTTGCAATATACTACTGTGGAACTCGTGGCGCGCGTAAAACCCGTAAGTTCATGCCTTCCATAAAGTGCATAGTATGGGTTATGCAATGCATAATGGGCTCAGTAAAAAACGTGCATATACTACTGTGGTGGCAACCTCTGGCGCGGCGTAAAAAACCCGTAATTTGTTCAATGCAAATTCCATATATGCATAGTATGGGTTATGCAAGTGCAATAATGGGGGCTCAATACAAATGCATATACTACTGTGGCAACCTCTGGCGCGGCGTAAAAAGCCCGTAAGTTTCAAATGCCTCGCATATATGCCTATTTATGGGGTTTATGCAATGCATAATGGGCTCAATACTTGCATATACTACTGTGGCAACCTCTGGCGCGGCGTAAAACCCGTAAAGTTTCAATGTTCTTTCATATATGCAAAAATATGGGTGGTTATGCAATGCATAATGGGCTCATACTTGCATATAAACTGGGACTGTGGCAACTCTGGCGCGGCGTAAAACCCGATAAGTGGCAATGCCTTCCCATAATATGCATAGTATGGGTTATGCAATGCATAATGGGCTCAATACTTGCATATATACTGTGGCAACCTCTGGCGCGGCGCAAAAACCCGTAAGTTAAATGCCTCTTCATATATGCAATATGCTTTCATATATCAAATATGGGTTATGCAATGCAATAATGGGCTATACTTGCATATACTACTGTTGGCAACCTCTGCGCGGCGTAAAAACACGTAAGTTCAAGCGCTTCCATATATGCTATGTATGGGTTGTGCAATGCATAATGGGCTCAATACTTGCTTATGCTACTGTGGCAACCTCTGGCGCGGCGTAAAAACCCGTAAGTTTAATGCCTTCCATATATGCATAGTATGGGTTATGCAATGCATAATGGGCTCAATACTTGCATATACTACTGTGGCAACCTCTGGCGCGGCGTAAAAACCCGTAAGTTTAATGCCTTTCATATATGCATAGTATGGGTTATGCAATGCATAATGGGCTCAATACTTGCATATACTACTGTGCAACCTCTGGCGCGGCGTAAAAAACCCGTAAGTTCAATGCCTTTCATATATGCAAATATGGGTTATGCAATGCATAATGGGCTCAATACCTGCATATACTACTGTGGCAACCCTCTGGCGTGGCGTAAAAACCCGTAAGTTCAATGCCTTTCATATATGCAAAATATAGGTATGCAATGCATAATGGGCCTTAATACTTGCATATACTACTGTGGCACCGTCTGGCGCGGCGTAAAAACCCGTAAGTTTTAATGCCTTCCATATATGCAGGTATGGGTTATGCAATGCATAATGGGCTCAATACTTGCATATACTACTGTGGCAACCTCTGGCGCGGCGTAAAAACCCGTAAGTTCAATGCCTTTCATATATGCAAAATAGGGGTTATGCAATGCATAATGGGCTCAATACTTGCATATACTACTGTGGCAACCTCTGGCGCGGCGTTAAAACCCGTAAGTTTAATGCTTTTCTTATATGCAAAATATGGGTTATGCAATGCATAATGGGCTCAATACTTGCATATACTACTGTGGCAACCTCTGGCGCGCGGTGTAAAAACCCGTAAGTTCAATGCCTTTCATATATGAAAACTATGGGTTGGGTTATGCAATGCATAATGGGCCTCAATACTTGCATATACTACTGTGGCAACCTCTGGCGCGGTGTAAAAACCCGTAAGTTTAATGCCTTCCATATATGCAAAATATGGGTTATGCAATGCATAATGGGCTCAATACTTATATACTAAACCTGGGTGCAACCTTTCTGCGGGCGCGGGTAATACGAAGGTCAAAAATGAACTTTCCATATATCAAAATATGGTTATCGCCAATTGCATAATGGGCTCAATACTTGCATATACTACTGTGGCAACCTCTGGCACGAGCGTAAATACCCGTAAAGTTCAATGCCTTTCAAATATATGCCCAAAATATGGGTTTAATGCTTTGCAATATGGGCCTCATTACTTGCATATACTACTGTGGCAAAACCTCTGGCGCTGCGTAAAAACCCGTAAGGGTTTAATGCTTTCCAATATATGCAAAATATGGGTTTATGCATTGGCATAATGGGCTCATACTTGCATCTACTACTGTGGGCCAACCCTCTGGCGGGCGGCCGTAAAAACCCGTAAGTTTTCAATGCCTTTCCATATATGCAAAATATGGTTATGCAATGCATAATGTGCTCAATACCTGGGCTTATCTACTGTGGCAACCTCTGGCGCGGCGTAAACACCCGTAAGTTTAATGGGCCTTCCAATATGTGCATTATAATGGTTTATGCAATGCATAATGGGCTCGAATACTTGCATATACTACTGGTGGCAACCCTCTGGCGCGCGTAAAAACAAACCGTAAGTTTTCAATGCCCGTTTCATATATGCAAAATAATGGGTTGATTGCAATGCAGTAATGGGCTCAATACTTTGCATCTACTGACTGATTGCAACCTCTTGGGCCCCGTGGCGTAAAACCCACCGAAGTTCATGCCTTTCTTATATTGCAAAAATATGGGTTAATGGCATGCATAATGGGCTCAATACTTGCCATATACTACTGTTGGCAACCTCTGGCGCGGCGTAAAAAACCCGTAAGTTTCAATGCCGTTCATATATGCAAAATATGGGTTATGCAATACATAATGGGCTCAATACTTGCATATACTACTGTGGCAACCTCTGGCCGCGGCGTTAAAAACCCGTAAGTTCAATGCCTTTCTTATATGCAAAATATGGGGTTTATGCAATGCTAATGGCTGCAATACTTGCATATACTACTGGTGGAAACCTCTGGCGCGGCCGTAAAAACCCTAAGTTCAATGCCTTTCTTATATACAAAATATGGGTTATTCAATGCATAATGGGCTCAATACTTCATATACTACTGTGGACTAACCTCTGGCGCGGCGTTAAAACCCTAAGTTCGTGCTTTCATATATGCAAAAAAAAAATATGGTTATGCAATCCTAATGGTTTCAATACTTGCATATACTACTTGTGGCAACCTCTGGCGGCGGGCGTAAAACCCGTTAAGTTGCAATGCATTTCTTATATGCAAAATATGGTTATGCAATGCATAATGGGCCAATACTTGCGTTACTACTGTGCAACCTCTGCGCTGCGTAAAACCCGTAGTTCAATGCCTTTCATAGTATGCATAGTATGGGTTTATGCAATTCATA
>NC_087200.1:172963308-173078308 GCF_015104395.2 Macrobrachium nipponense | reverse complement strand
ACAAGCATCCTCCCCCCCCAAAAGTTCGTTGTTTGTTAGCGTCACCTACATTGACACCCATTGGTCAATAGACCTAAGGAGAAGTGGCAGAGCCAATCAGATCCTAGAGGGAAAATATCGGGGGGGGGGGGGGTTTGTGCGGTATTTAAGGAAAGAGAGGGAATGCCAAGATGGCCCTTTTCGAAGGCAGTTATCCGTCGGTCAAGAGATGGGGAAGACGTACTTCCCCCTCATCGCCCTTTGCCGATGTTGAGCAGAAGTCTGGTAAGATTAGTTATGTCGGAAATATCTTAGCTAGGAAATTCTACTAGTAGAGTTTTTAGTAGATAAAGGCGAAAGAGAAGTAGAAGAGAAACGCAAACCAGGTTGTTTGCGATACGACACTCGTAAAACGCAGAAAAGGGACTGAGTGAGACATAACAAAAATCGATGATGCAAACTGTTAGACGTAAATTTTGACCTAGGAGCAATGAATAACAAGTGGGTGGAAGTAGCTTACGACTGCTCACAGCATACACCATGATTTGTTAGATGTCATTGCCGGAAGTGGTAGGCGTTAAAGTTTACCCAATTATGAAGAATTAGGGTGGTCTTAAAAGGAATCCAGTAGAAGAAGAGGCGGGCCAGAAATAAAAAATTGGTCGATAGTTCAGTTGGAACGATGGAAAGAATCAGTTAACTACTCACTTCTGGATGCATAACTTGTGTCGGTTTAAACTCCGTTTATCTTGTGTCATTAAGACGTGTGATAGGAAAGTGAAATTGTGTGTTTTACAATAATAATTAAGAATAAAAAAGTGTTTAACTTGGCCAGAATTCTAAAGGAAACCGAACTCACATATTTTCTCTACGTGATTTGCCTCCTGAGAGACCAACCAAGAAGATCGAGAATTGGCCAGTATGCAGAAACTGTAGTCCAGAAGAATAGAGAAGTATTAGAAATATATTATATGATACGTTCTTAATAGAGATAGAAACTCAACGCTGTGTAGATAAAGAGTACCACCATATAACATATAACAAATAATAACCAAAAATAAAAGGGAACGAAGAACTTTGTAACATAAAAATGGTGGTAGCGAATATGGGATTCTAAGTGCAAAAGACCAACGCGTATAGTGACTAAACACACATACACACACCGACACAGTGGAGATGTAAAAGGCGGAGAAAATATAATACCTTCCAACAGACATATTAATGACTTATCGCTGAAAAGCGGAGAGCATAGTGATTAGCGCTATAACAACGGAACCAACAACAACAAAATTTCGAAGGCACAAACATTCTACAATTGAAGAAAAGAATCACAGAGTTCAATAACTCGAAGAACGAAGAAAAGGGAAATTCGTCGAAGTGTAAGGAACTATATCTCCTAGACTGGGCACCCGCCTAGACTCAACAACTTCATCAAATTCATCAAGCGGAAGTGACCTACTTCTCCCAGTGGCGAAATGCAGTGAGAAGCTACGAAGATTAGTGGACGTCCGTAATGGTGTAGTCATTGCAGAATTCCTCAATCCCCAAGCCAACTTGATTGTTCATATTAGCGGAAAAACAGGAACTTCAAATTCAGCACAGCAGAGCTTCATAACAAACCATTGACTGAATTCTTCAATCAACATAAGAGCGCTAACCATCATTACGGTAGAGATAGCGCCCAATTCACCAACAGCGACGACAGTCATCACGAAAGAGGACGGTGGTGACGGCAGTGAAAAATTTACAAGGCAGCACGGAAGTGTTCGACGCAACCAGAAACCAAAGAAAGAAGAGTAAGTTTGAAGTATCCTAATAGATTAATGTCTGATGATAAATTAAAATAGAATTTTCTCACACCGCACTGCTTAATGATAATAGTAATGTTTTTGTAGTTTTATCATAATCATCTTTTGATATTTTTTTACCGTAATTTTGTAAAAGAAAATCATTTCTTTTCTTCCTTTGTTGTTGTGTGATCTACAACTATAAAGCTATTTTATTTCAGTTTATGATTCGTGAAGTGCAATGGTGTGAATAAAGAAGAACCGCATGTACTAATGTTAATGTTTTTCCAGATTGAAGGAAGAAATCGTTAGATGTAATCATATAAGAAAATTATATAGGCAAGATAGGGACTACATAGTACGATAAGACTTCTGCCAACGTGAAGATAATGTAAGTACAACAATGAATATATTTTTTAAATTGTATCTTAGTCCTGCTGTAGTATGAAATGAATAGAAATTTTAATGAAATTATAGCCAGGTTGCAACGTAGCAGAACTCCAAGCTCGGACCATTATAGTCTACGCCCAACCCAAATTTTCCCCCACGACGATCACGTAGTAAGAGTCCACACAGAGTACCACTTTCGACAGACACAGTAGTGAATATAAACACGACTAGTAGGATTGTTTCTAGCCATAATAACAGTACTAACCAATTACTAGTACCTAGGTATTCTAGAATGGCACAGGCTGTTGTAATAACACAGGCTATACGCTTTTGCGGTAATGTAGAAAAGGGTCATCCAGAGAAGAATAAATTAGAATCATACTCGGTGTCGCAGTGGATAGTTGACACCGAAAGCGGAATTTCATCTGGTGGAATTACCGATGAGCACAAGAAAATAGATGAAGCTTTACTCTATGTAGTTCAGAGAAGGGAGACGCTCATCGGACCCTAAATTCATTCAGGTTCAAGGAAGTCAAAACTTTTACAGAATTTAAGAAAGCTTGTTTAGAAATTTGGGAGCCTATCACTCAGCCACAGCGATGGTACAACCTCAGTAAGTTTTTACATCAGAAGTATGATGGTTATATTATAGCAAACCTCCATACTGATGTAGAAGATGCCATCCATAACTTAACTAATGATTTAAAGAGAACAGGAGTAAATATTGGCAATTTCAATAATTTTACTGATGATGTTGCAGATTTAGTGAGTTTAAGACAGGTATTAAACTACATTGCCTATGGTACAGTATATGAAGCTATCGGGGAGGAAGATAAAAGTTTTTAAGAAACAAGAACCTAATCCCAAGAGTGATAGCCTCGTAGCTTTAAAGTTCATGCAAAGGGAATTGCGAAAAAGAAAACTGAATCTAACAAAGGAACTTACAGGTTTTGTAAATAATGGAAACACAGGTAGAAATAGGAATAATTTTCAAATAAGGACAGATAATGTTCCAGACAGATCTAGAAATTTCAACCATAGACAACAAGGGAAACAAGATCCTAGGAATAATCATAAGCACAGCAATGGTAGATTTTTCCAAGCAAACAGGAATAGTAAATATAGGCCTCAACAGCCCAGGGGAAATCCAAACAATGGTCATCAGACTCAAAGTTCAAACGGGCCAACCCGTAGTCAGAGTCCAGGAGATAATAAAACAAAATAATAGACAGGAACAAAATTGTGCCAATTGTGTTATTCCAACCATGCAACTCAACATTGTAGGCGACCAAGATATTGTTCCAATTGTAATAGAACAGGTCACTTAACATAGAAATGTTGGTTTAATAATATTCATACAAACAATAATGCTCAAATAAGTACACCCCAAAATAATAATCAGATGCAGTGACAATTACAGAAAGGGGTAGTACAAAAGAAAGCCTCCTTACCAATTAAGAATGAGAATGAAATAATCACTGTAGATAAGGAAGATACATTCAAGTTGCCTTTTGAAGGAAATAGGGAGATAGTATTTTCAGTAAAGAATAGTGAAATATGCCAGGAAGATTTACCTATCATCCAAACAAGAATTAATGGTAAACAATGCTCAATATATTTAGATACAGGCAGTACAGTAAATATTATAGATAAACAAACATTAATAAAACATTAAGGCTTTGCAGATTCAGAATTACAAGGTCCTGGTAGAATTATAAGAGGAATAGCAGGAAAACAGATTAACGCTTTGGGTAATGTCACACTGGGCATGGAGATTTTAGACAAGCTCTGTTTTCATCTAAAGCTATGAGGAGATGTAGAATAATGTTAGATTGTGGAGAAAATAAAATCAATTCGCAACGCAGAAATAGAGAAAATGTGTGTTTTCAGCTAGAAGAAGAAAAGTCTTGCATAAATCTGATCAATTAATGGATAATTGTGAAATAAATAGTAGAGATACAATTTTTGAAGAAATGTCATTAGTCAGGAATAATCCTATGATAGATTGTGCACAAATAAACAACTTTAACCTACTCTGACGAGCAACCAAACGTCTTAATCGCAGTTCTTTCTAAGCTTCACAACTGTTACTAAGTCAAGCCTCAATGTTTCGAGTCTAATTGAGCTCTTAACTTCACATAAAGTTATGCATTCATCTTTTCCAAGTGACTAGCCTAAGCCCATTTTCATTATTCATCTTGTAAACGCTGACCAAATTTTATTCTACACACATTTTCGTTTGGAGAAGAGTTAGTAACTGGTGGTAAGGAATTGAACCTTTCGATCACAATGGCTCCGACGATTTCAGCTGCTTATGCCACTATTGCTTTCGAACTCTTGCAGTATTTACACGTGTGCTCATGATATTCTTGAACTTGTATAAAAATTATTCTGGTTTTCCATATTTTGCACATCTGAAACGTCTCTGAAAACAGGTGCCCACTACAATTCCCCTTCTAATCATGAAATTAGCTAGGTTATATAGTACCTAGTAGTCTCTCAGTCATCCACGTGCCATGAAACCTGAATATACCACACCAACAGCTCAATTTTCCAAGGGTTTTGGTTATTCCAAATTCATTTTCGTTATCTTCAACAACACAGTTAATATCTAATTTTCTTCGTTAGTACATATTTCCTTTGAGCTGTTCTGAGAATTGATATCGATAAGGTAGTCTACTACGACTACTAAAGGCTAGTATATAATCGACTGTGAATTTGTGACATACCTAAAACTGACATTTGGGTAATGAGCGACAGAGACAAGACTTGTTTTCTTTGCACCAGCGACCCAATCTACTCCACATGCAACAAATTTCCACGTGTTTTCCCCACTCTTCTGTTTTCACACTTCACATCGGGTAATCCGGACTACCTACGAACTGTAATCTAAACCAAGTCACATGTACGTACTTCAATGTACCTTTTTTCCGGCAAGGGCCATTTTATTTGATTAGCCTACCCGTAGCACTACCTTCCATTACTATTAGGCCTAACGCGACAAGTTTTGAATTTTCTAGGTATTTCACAGGTTTAATCAATAGTTTTATTCATCAGAGTTTAGCCCAAACACACTTGACACTGGTAGCCTAGTAGGCTATCACTACTGACATTATGACATATTAGCAGGGCTACCAGATTTCCACACTAGGAAATCTACGCTCGCTCTCAAACAGTTGCCAGTTACGCATTATATTCGACTTTATCGAACTCTGAGGAATGTATAACTTGTTTGTCGTTATCTTAATGGACATGGTGGAAAGGAATGAACACAAACTTGCTTCACTATCCTTAACCTGTGAATTTTTGTTTTTCCGTTGGCTAATCTTATCCCAAATTCTTGCAAATAGTACTAGGCATTATGGAAGAATACAGCATAAACATTACAGTAATCTACAACACGTTCAGTAAACATCACTGATACACAAACACTTGAATTACTTTTAACGCTAAAAGGTGTACAAGAAACTTTCAGTCACGTGTAGAATCTAGTTCATTGCTTCATTCATACCGAGTTGTCGTACGTTGCAGAGAAAAAAAACTGAAAAACACTCAATAATTTCCTAAATAACAGTAGTTATATTTCAGATTTGTAAACTATCCTCGGAAAGGAGGCGTGACTCGGTTTGGGCCGTCCTTTTAAACAGATTTGAAGGACAAACAAATGCTCAGAACACCAATACATCATATGTCTGGCATTGCCGACCTAGGTCACATAATCTTGGTAGTCTCATTTTAAAATTCAACATTTCATTTGTTAGCATATATCCTTTTTTGGCACAAGGTTCTAAGTATGCACCTCATTGCAATTTATGTTAATTAAGTATCCATTCTGGTATTATATTACAACAGTTCCAATTTATTTTATATACTTATAGTATTATAGATGCATTTGACATAGAAAATAACTCAATTTTGGGTACCGTTATATTTGTGGCCTACAAAATTATATGTCTGTGGCCTACCTTCAAAGCATTTAGGATTTGAACATGAGACTGTTAACCATCAGCACCATTACGTTGACCCAGCACCTGGTGCTCATACTCAAAGAATTTAGAGATCTTGGCTGGAAACCAAATTCTGCATTATGAAGAAAAAACGTGGAGTCCCGATTCATCCATTCCACGGCTATATTGATTTTCAAAGGGAACTGATGCCGACTTTTATATGCACTCTTGTCGATATCAGAGAAATTTTCAGTGATTGAAAACTGAATTAATATAATAACAACATTGAATAATCATATTCAGCACACTAATGGTGAAGTTTGCTTTCAAGTAGCGAAATGTGGCTGTTGATTAATTGGTCTTTATGTTGCACTAGTGATTTGTAAAGATGGTGTTATGAATGCCAACTGCTTCTAGGCTTTTGTTCCACCATTGTTGGAATACTATTCATCGTGTCTGGATGCTTACCTCATCTTGGGACACTTATTATTTAAACAATAGCCATGATGTTGATGATTTGAATTAATAAACTCTATTTCAACAGGAAACTTGCATGGGTCTCTTAGTTCGTGATACACTCGGTTTTACTAGGTACTACCTACACCGTGGGTATGCGTTTCCAGCGATTCCGGGACCAGAAGTATTTCATTTCTCCCACTGGGGAGTTGCAGAGTGGTCTCCCTGACATTATTATTGATGGTGCTGCTCATGAGCGGAAAAGAGGCTGCAGTTCTATATTATTGAACCTTTGCTTTAGTATTATTTACTAATTTCTATTCACTGGTTTGTTCTTATCTCTGTTTTTTCACTAATGGTAATTCTGCTCTGTGTATGCTCGCTTTGTAGGCTTGAAAATATATTAATGATGATGATGATGATATTGGCAGTATATTAAAGTACCTCTGTTTACATGATGAGGAGGTTGTCTTCTCATTTACTTACATGTATTTAGTGAAGATTTCTCAGGAATGGACGAGCGAATTTTGATGAATGAAGGTGGAAATGTGTTTTTACCCTTCCAGATGTTAACTGATAATCCGTTGCCATGTGAACTATTTCGCTCGTTATTATTCACTCCGGAGTTTGCTCCTTTGTAAGAAGGAGAAGAAAACAGGCTTATTAAGAAAGCCAAACCATTTTTAGGCAGACTTTATCAGTTGTTTTTTGCATCATGTGGCTTTGTAGAAGTCCTCCGATAAAAGCTCCTATTTGATTTACACTCGATTCATAATATTCAGAGTAACAATTAAGGAATTAAGTTGGCCTTCAAGCTTTTGTAACAGTAAACACACGCTTTTGCTAGCAAGGAGTCTTAATGCAACGAGTGGTACCTTACTTAGGCAGAGTTTGGCGAAAAGGGGATGAAAAAAAATAAAATCAATGGAGTAAAAAATAATATATTATAAACTTCGCTGCATTACAAACTACTTTAGTATAACTTTAAAATAGACAACTTGGGTGCATAAACCATATATAGTATATATATATTATACATATATTTGTGTTACATGAAAAGCAAACAGACTTTGTACCCTCGTTTTCGTGGCTCAATCGTCAAATAAGTTCAGCTACTTTCCAAAAAGGTAATATTATACAACACTTGGACTCCGTTTCCTAAGCTAAGTATCACAGAATACAGCTATAAAAATACTTTTTGAAAGCATTAAAAAGATATTATATTATAGCACATTTTTAAAGGTTATTTACCTTATATAACTCAATTGATTTTGCACAACAGTTAAAGGCCAGTTAAAATTTTAAAGGACAGTTGCCTACAGACTTGGATCAACTGCTGTAAGTTCTGTCACACCCGTCATAGTTAGTGATAACTTATGATATCTTTGGCTGTTGATCACAAACGGCATTGGGTGAGTCTGTTGCTGGCAGATTTGCTGGTATTCAGAAATCCTAGATGCTGCTGATTTGGGAAGATTCTTGTTCATTGGTAATGTCGTACATGAAATGTAAGTTCTTTCATTGAGCGTCTTGGTAATTAGAATTATTGGTTCAAAAGTTCGTTTTAGTTGCAGCCTTTTGGTGTGGTGCTTTCCATGGGAGTTGCAGTTGTGATTCGATTTCTGTCTACGGCAATCCGTAATCTTTTAAGCAGTTTTTTCAGTTTTCGGTCTAGTGCAGGTATCGCTTTCATATCGCATGGGGTGACTTCTAGTAAGTTCATTTTGTCTGAAACATAACTGTTCCGGTTACCAACATGTCAGTCCTCATATCGTATACATTTGATATTTGCTGACTAAAAGTGTGTACTATGACCTTTCTTTAGATTCGTTACAAAATGTCTGTTTACTAGCTCCACGAACACACGGTGTTTCACTACTATAGTAGATTCACATCGCCGTGCATTTGATGTCTAGGCCATTCCCTTGCGACGCTCCTGATTGGCTGTTGATAAGCCAATCACAGGCTGGAAACTCTCGGTCAACTCGAGAGTGACAGAGTTTCCAGCCCTGTGACTGGCTTGTCAACAGCCAATCAGGAGCGTCGTAAGGGACTGGCCTAGACATCAGATGCACGGGTGATGTGAATCTACTAGAGTTGTCCTCAGTCACTCATCATGTTGATGTCCCAGTCCACAAGCTTCCTATTAAACTGAATTTATTTCGTGACATTGATTGAAAGACATTTCCGCAAAGCATTCGTTCATCAAATTAATTTCGAATAATGTATGCCGTTCAAAGTAGTTATACTTATACTGTATACAAAACTAATCCACCTATAATTCTTCTTCGCAAATTGTTGAAATCTGAAGATTGCTTATTTTTCAAGGAAATGTGATTACCAATTATAAATTGGTAGTAAGATCATATACAGTTTTGAAGTCAAAGAGATAGAGACAAACGCTTGTCTTAAGCATTACCTGCAATGAGCATAGAAACTAAAGAAATTTAGTTTTTCTAAAGTAAAATGAAAATTAAATCTCTTTGGTCCACTGTAACACAGCACTGTTATACCTGCGCAGTTGGTCAGTTCGATCAGATTCTCATAATGAAATGCCTATCACATCAGCCTTACCAAAAGTGACGTTTTATTTCAGAACTTGGGTGTGATTGGCTGCCATTTCGCTGACACTGTGTGGGTGTTACTGAATGGAAGTAGCGACCTGGGAAAACCAGTCTGAAGGCAATTGCGTAATACTTGGGGAAATTCAAATAAATTCACATAATTCTTGGAGTAAGAAAGACTATCTAGTAATTTACTTGTAAAGGAAGACCTGAAATAGATGTCACGGTTCAGGAAGACATTCTTCGCTACAGGAAGCCAGCAAAAATTGTACACTGCGGTCGTGCTTTCTTATCACAGAGGAGAATTTTCTAATGGAAACACTGTGCCGGGAAGGAAGAAGGAAATTTGGTCAATGGAATGTTGAAGATATTTTAAATAGACTCCAGAGTTGTCAATAAGGACCAAATCCGACATATCTGACTATTCAGAAAGCAGTTGGAGGAGCGAGAATCTAACTGAACGTTTGTCGTAAATGCAGCTTCTGTTCTTGATGAGTAGTCAGGATCGTGTGACCTGAAATAGCGTCAACTCTTCGTCACCTTCACACAGCACTTTCCTGCTCAAATACGCAAATGCAGTAATACTATTTATCTTATGAACAACCAACCTAGAGCGCCGATTTACATATTTGATGCTCGTTTTCATTATACAGTAGTATATACATAGACGCACTGTTTAAGTTTATAATAGTTACAATTTCCGTGTAAATCCTTTTTACATACTGACTGGACACGCCTGATAACTTTCCAGGTACTTTAAGCACCATAATTAAAGACATTAGAATTATGAACTCATACTTCAAATATTTGACATAAGCTTTTTGACATTTTTGGAATATAAATACAAGGATCACCCCGATCTGACAAAGGTGCAATGCAACGATATACTTTGGCACTGCAAATAAAATCTAGATTAAGGACGTCCTTGACTACAAAAGCTCCAGCAGAGCTTAATATTCTTTAACCCACTGTCTCTTAAGACATAAAAAGCGTAGGTTGCCTCAAACTGTGTCCTTTGCTCTTCGTTCGACTCTTTAAAGGTGGTTGCTGTAAGGTGGTGGGTCTTCTGACTCGGGGAGTTTAGGATACACCTGTAAGAAAAGGAAATATGAACATTTTGATAGGTCCTTCAATCTTCATGCAAAATTAATTCAAACTCCGTGACCCAGCAGCCGTATTTAGTTATATATTTTAAGTCTAACCTAAAATCCGCGACATTTTTAGATATATTTTTAAATCCATGATAGTTTATAACATAGAAAATTCAATTCAGTTTCAACGAAATGTTGTAGCTTCCTTTTCAATGTTTTTGGCTTTCTATAAAAAATGACAAATTCTTTTCGTCTTTATTTCAGTTTGGTGACCAGTCACTAACTCGCAACCTCGTACTTCAACTCACCTTAGCAGCGCCCTCTTGGTAGCCATCATTATCGTATGTGTACCTGAAGACTCCTACAGGCTGGCCATTAGTAGCAGATCCCTTGGTTTCACGCATCTTTCTTATATGGTGGGGGCAGAAGTCAGGTAAGGCTCTGAAGAGATCCATACCCTTATGTTCACCCTTAACGAGAGTGTATATGATTCCCAGAGGAATGAACACCACAGATACTGCAAACAAGAGCCAACCAAGAGACTGTATGTTGTCTGGATACACATAGCTTCCCCAGGAGGCCGGGACGTAGTAGTAGATGGACAAAATGAAGATGATCTGGAATGAAGAGAATTTTGCTTTATGTATCAATCTCCATTAGATATGGAAGAGGTGGCCAGTATTTCACTGACGTGCAAAAATTACCTTATCACTTTTAAAACTATTTAATCTCACGCCAGCTAGTTGTTTATTAGAATAAATTAATTTCCGCTCATTTAGATTAAATGAGAACCATCTTAAAACATAAGACTTCAACGGCAAATCGTTGAAATGTCTAGACCTGTGGTCCTTAAACTTTTTTTTTTTTTTGGCAGTGACCCAAAATCTTGTCCAAATTAACCATGGCGACCCATGCCTTCATACAAAAAATTTTTGTACAATTATTCACATGAAAAAATGTTTTACAGAAACAAAAATGACTTGCAGAGGTATTTATTAATGCAAGTAACATACCTGCATAACAACGATCCATGAAAGAGAAACAATGCATTAACTCGCTTAAAGAAAACCGAAACATTTTTGTTTCGTGATATAAAATTAAAAGTATAATTAGGCTATGATTTACCACTGTGGAGGAAGAAAATCAAAATCATTCATGCAAGCCTACTTAACATGTAGTAGGCTACTATTACAATCGATGAGAACCTTGACACTGGATTGTTTTGAGCAGCTCCTCAAATCTGGGTCGTTTTGACGATAGATTGGATCCCAGGCCATCCTCTGGTTGCAGGCGGTTTCCGCACTGCTGAAAATCCTGCCTCACACAAGAACGTTGTAGCAGAGGGAAGGAATGCTTTTTCAGGGCTTCACCTCCGAGAATCGGCATTGCTTCGTATACTATTACCCAAAATGAGGTCGGTGTTTTGCCTTTTGAAATTGTAAAGAAGCGTTTCATCATTTTGAATCTCGATAAGCTGCTCCCGTAGCTTGCTGATGTTGGGAAGATTTTTGTCTCTCTATAATGTTCCGCTTAGGTATCAACGAATGATGCATTTTTAATACAATATTTTCTCTTAATAATGATAATAAATATAGTGAGAGCATTGTGGAAATAATATATAACCCATTGAAATGGTTTGGCGACCCAACTTTTGGGTCACAACCCTAGGCTTAAGAACCACTGGTCTAGACCAACAACCATGACTCTTCAGCAGGATAAAGACATTGCAAGTAAATGTATGGCTCTGTCAGACAGCTTCTAAGCATAAAAGACGCTGAAATGGAGAAATGGAAATTCTTGGGGCTGTCAGGTAAAGCATTTGACAAAAACCTTGCATTTATCTGAAAACAAAAAAAAAGCAATACTCACAATGAGGGACGCTGGTGTGATCACTGTCCAAGTGGCCATCCAATAACCATAAAGTGGAGCGGGAACCCATATCCCCATTTCTTCAGTTATGAAGCGCATGAACTTCTTGAATCCTGGAAAGAGAATGAAGCCGGGGTTTGAAATGTATTGTAGCTCTGAAAAGCCATTTATGCATGCGTACACTGTGTCACGGCCTTAACAACCAGTGAAACATTTTACGCAACATTCATTGTATATTAAGGCTTATAGAATTGTAGATATCGTACGAGCAAGAAAGATCTTTGAAGATTTACCAAGGGGGACGTGGTGCTTTTGTTATTAAACCTTTCATTGCATGCTTTAGTTTACATTTGAATTTTAGACTGCTACAAATGTCCAGGTATCTTTTGTGGTGTCTGCAGAGATACTTTGGCACATACTCAGGTCTTGAAATATTGTACAACTTTTATGTATGACCTTTCGGCTTGATTATAATTATAACATTTCTTACGTTGCATGAAATATCTGGGTACGTGAATAGAGCTATTGATTTAAGATGCAGGAAGTCTGAAATATTAATAAAGAATAATTACTCACTCGCAAGAATTTAGCTGCAAATGAGTAACACTAGGGCTGTCCATCACTAACGCAAATATTATTGGACATCATTGAGTGCGTTTTAATTTTTTTTTCAAGTATGTTGAAGGCATAAATTGAGATCTTTCAACGCAATGTAAACATCATCGGTTTTGTGCTTTAGGATATAAATGAAGTAATAATTCTTTTTTCATAGATTACTAGTATATAAATGATCGCACATTTGTATATTTTTAAATACCTGATTAGACAACTCTCTCATACTTGTGTAGGTCTAAGTCGAGTGTTTATTATTTTCATTATCCCTAATGAATTATTATGCCATTTCCTTTAACCTATCATCTAAGAAATTCTGTGTTGTGGCAAAGCATATCTAAGTTGGACTACGCCTTTGTTGCATTGCAAAATGTGCTAAAATAATTATTATTTTCTTTTCTTTTCTACTCTAATAAGAATCAAATACATCTTAGAGCGATGAAAACAGGTAAACATATAGTTCTTAATACTTTTAATCACCTTTAACAGAAATGGTCATCACTGATTAACTTACCAAAAATATATTGTATTACGACAATTTCGGTGATGGCCAAAATCAGAACAGACAGCCCAGCCGAATACCAATTGAATAATTCAAACATGTATATTCCACCTTGGAGGCACATTGTCAAACCGCAGATGAACAGCGCTAAGCACAAAACTGTCACCACTAACGGTTTTTTGGAGCGAAGACTTTCAAACTGATCAAATAAGGCCGTTGACAGGGTCTCCACCATCGTGAACTAGAAAAAAAATATTGGTAAATGATCAGAAAATATGTAATATTACGACGAATCTATGGACATCAGCATAATCCAGAATTTACTATAAAAGGTGGAAGATTCAAGCTGGGATTCGTCGTCCCGCACAGTTTCATACCTGAGAATCGAGACCCAGGGTGATCAACATAGCAAAGAAGAGGATGGACCAGAGAGGTGGCACCGGCATGCGTGTCACGGCAGCTGGATACACAACAAAGGCCAGACCAGAACCGGAATCAACTACATCCTTAACTTCGACTCCGAGTTCTGTGGCCAAGAATCCCAAAATACTAAAGATGACGAAGCCAGCAAAAACTGAAGTGCTGCAGTTTGCAATTGAAATGATGATAGCGTCTCTGTAAAAAGAATTGGGAATTTATCACGAGTGTTCTGTAAAGGAAAATATTCTTGGAGGAATTTGTTTCATAGTTTGAGTGACCATCATTAATATAAAGCATGTGATATGCGTCATTATTCTAAAAATATGTTCCTTATTGAATGTTGGTTAATGCAACGGTATCAACAGTTCGTATGTAAAAATGCTACAGTTACCTCATACAATTGTTTTTGAATTTATTATAAGATGCTAGAGTAATCAGGCCTCCAAATGAAGACCCTAGTGAGTAGAAAATTTGAGTAGCAGCGTCATTCCAGACTTCTGTCTCTGTCAGACGAGTTATGTTTGGCTTCAAGAAGTAGAATTCAATGCCCTTGTAAGCTCCATTAAGGGTCACTCCTGGAAAACGCGTGAAGAAATTTATATATCAGGGATAAGGATGTTTATTTGACCCACACTTCCCCTTTATGAAAAATCACGCTTCTGTACCTTAAAATTCATGAAAGTGAGTATTCAGACAAAGCAAAAAATCCACGTATTTACGTATAATTGCTCTGGATCTTTCAATGACTATTTACTTTTAATTGAAAATTGCGCACAATAACATAGACCAAACTGTGAGAAAGCAACACCAACCTCTGACGAATAGAATGAGGAGCACGACGTAAGGGAACAGAGCAGTGAAGTAGACGACTTTCCCAGAGCTCTTGACGCCCTTGATCATGCAGAGTCCCACAACGATCCATGCCAGAGCCAGACAGCCTACGAGCTCCCAGCGCATGGATCCCAAGTTCTCCCAGCTGGTTCCAGTGACCCCCAACATTCTATTCCTGTTGTTTTAAGTTGAAAAGGATTTTAATGTAGCAGCCATAGATGGCACAAGCTAGTGACAACCCGAGCATATAAAATAAACACCAAGTGATAACATTATTCTTGAGTGGTGCTCCATACTATCAAATTATTTTAGTCACAAGGACACTACAGTTATGATAAAAGGAAATATTGCATCAAGCAAAGGTTGGATATTAATGATATATTATTTACATAATTTTTCAAAGGTTTCTGACTTGAAACATTGTAAAGTTTTCATACAGTCTCTGGGATATATAAAAAGTATTTTTATAAATGAGTGGATAAAGGTAATTGTTATAAACTAAGATTATGACTAACTTTATACTAGATTTATTTAAAAACAAACTCACGATTTTTTTTTAACACAGGCCCATAAGACAGGTAGTCAAAATCATTTTTTACTCTGTAACCGATGTAGGCAGGATACAAGTAAAAAAAGAAAATTAAAAAATAATAATCGGAGGAAATATGGGACTTAGCCACGGAGGACAAGGTGGACCTCCTTTTTAAGAGATGGAAGCTTACAAGAATCAATAAAGAGAAAAGCAAGCGAGGAATAATTAGACTTATGAAAGTCGCCAATGAAGTGGAAGCAAAAAGGTTGAAGAGCTGCACCCTGAGGAATGCCTCTAGAGACGGAGAGGAAAACAGATGTGCCCTCAAAGCAACAATATAAAATGACCGGATAATTTGCTTGAAATAAACTTAGTACAGAGGGAATGAGTGAATCCGAAGAAGGAAATTTGGCTAACGGAGACCTAATCTCGTAATTTTCACGTTTTGGTCAGGAATATTGAGGCACAAAATTAGAACTTACTTGAAATAATCTTCACTGGCAGATATTCTGTTGACAACTGACTCGGCATTAACAATATAGCTTGAATTACCAGGGTCAGCGCAGGAATCTTCATCATAAGGTATTAGACTCCCAAAACTGCAGAGGTCATCGACAGAAATGCAAGTTTTGTTGTAGTAAAACATGGACTGGTTCCGGCAGTTTGCGGATGCATCCTCTGTGAAACAACCTGGGAGAAATTTTGAATAATATAACAATGTCATCTTACTTTGTAGCTATATATAGCTAATAAGAAAAACTTACAAACGGCGCAAAAGGAAACTAAATATCTAGTCTTCAGTAACCAAGACTTCTTTTGTTATGAGTACAGTGACAGCTATACAAAAGTGAAATATATTCCTTACAAACAAAACCCCTTCAAGGACATCTTTCTTCTTGTAACATGAATATATTTTTGTGACTGAAAAGAACAATTGAGTCATGTCCACATGGCATTGGCTCAAGTCTCTCTAAATAGAAAGTTAGCATTCGTAAATATAACGGTACACCAAGTACAGCTCTGCAAATATCTGTAGATTACTTTATACAAAAATGTTCTATAACACTTACCAATGGAATTGAAATCATTGTTACAATGACCCCATGGCAGTTCACTGGTGAAGGAAGCAAAGGTGTAGAAGATGGTCCAAGCCAGGATTATGTTGTAATATATAGCAACCAACAGGGACACGATAATCATGCCCCATCCAAGACCTGGAAACAATTATGGACACGTAAACAGAAAGTATGAATTTAATTTTACTTGGGTATAGTTTTAGTTAAGGTAGAAGGATAATTTTCCATCTGTCAAGTACAGAAGCACAAAATAAATAATAGATAAAATAAAACTAAAGACTTAAGAATTTAGGTACGACTTAAAAGTTTACTTTTTTAGATGCTGCAACAGGAACAAAAGTGAGTGAGAGCACCTTGTCATTCTGACTGATGAATTGACAGGAATCTTATAACAATTTCTTGGGTAAGATGAAAAAAAAAAAGTGATGATGTCACATGCCAGTTTCTCGTGACAAAAGGAGACCGGCAACTCACCAGAAAAGAATGGAGCAATTTTGGGGAATATGATGTTTGGTCCCAAACTGGCATATTGTCCGAGAGCAAGCTCCATGAAGAAGAGTGGTAGACCTGCGCAGAACAGCATGACGGCGTAGGGGATGAGGAACGCGGCTGTAAACAGCAAAAAACTTAGCTAGAGAACAGAAGTATACTTATCGGCGTCGCCGGATGCTGGGGAAGCTCAAAATTCATAAAGGTTTTAAAAAAAATAATAATAATAATTTTGAATGTCGACCTCATTTCACCAACGTTTAACCTTTCTTGGATAGGGGGCGGGGCTGACCGGTTGTTGAGTGGGTGATGTATCTTAGTGGACAAACATTGTCAGTCACCATAAAATCCCAAACTAATGGACCAAAACCTAGTTTCACTGCACCAGCATCGCCATTCATGACCTCTATCCATCAGCATGAGCCTAGACTTGTGAACGTAATGGGAAGTTAATTAATGACTGCTGATGGAGAATTTCCATCAGTTACTTCACTGAATATTTGCTATAACTTTTCTTGCTCCACAAGTCCGTTGCAATACTGATAATTACTGCGGTCCTGTGTATATCAGTTATAGTGTCAAACCATGTATTCAGTTTAACACAACTGTGTCATATAGTACGTGTATTCGGAGTAATGAGGAAGATAGAAAAGAATTTTGTTCTCTCAGCAAACCTGGTTTTCCTTCTTTACTCATCTCCCTCATTTCTTCATCTTCGTTCATTACCCCCTCCCACCCACCCCCATTTCTGTATTACCCGTGATTCTTCTTCTTCCTCATCACATATTTTCCTTTTCTGTCTCTCCCTCTTTCCCTCTCTCCTTTGTTCCCTCCCGCCATCTTCCTCCCTCCTTCTTTCCCTCCCGCCATCTTTCTCCCTCCCTCTTTCCCTCTCTCCTTCGTTCCCTCCCGCCATATATATCCCTCTTTCCCTCTCTCCTTCGTTCGTTCCCTCCCGCCATCTTTGTCCATCCTTTCCCTCTCTCCTTTGCTCCCTAACTATCTTTCTCCCTCTTCTTTCCCTATCTCCTTCGTTCCCTCCCGCCATCTTTCTCCTCCGTCCTTTCCATTGTTCCCGAATGAGTAGTATAGATCAAGGGTCATTACCTCCTCCATTCTTGTAGCAGAGGTAAGGGAATCTCCAGACGTTGCCGAATCCTACGGCGTATCCCAGACAGGACAGGAAGAACTCGCACTGGTTCCCCCAGGTGCCTCTCTCCTCCTCCTCATTGTCGAGGTTCTCCTGCGATCCAGCGTCCTTCTTTTCCTCCTTGCCCATCGTCCCTGAGGGTGAGTTTGTACCTGCAACAGAAAGACGGCCGTTTATTATTATTGGAAAAAGAAACCCACGAGATTACTGATTTATAACTTGTTTACTTACAAATATTTGCATAGTATTTTACTCAACACTCGAGTACTTTCTCAAGAGATGCATAGGTTGTCAGACTGGGTTAAGCCCCAGCAGTCTACTGGAACTTCTACTTGTTGAGCTGTCATTTATGTAATGGCTGCTCTGGTTTCCTTAAGAGTTTTTAATCCCCTCTTGTCGCTCGGATATCTTGAGCTGATGGTCAATGGGATTAACCCTTGTGTAAGTGGTCACCAACAGTCTGCTGGGCAGAAAACCTAATCTCCAGGTCAGAAGGGTCAATCTCAGCTTCTTTTAACCTTTGTTTTATTATTATGTATTATCTTATTATCATTATCATGATTATCAAAAGTAATGGCTACTCCAGCAGCGTTACGCTTGTAGAGATTCTTCTCAATTTTTCGAATAGTGGCTTTGTTAGTACTACTTAAACAGGCTAGTAGAGCGCCTATGGAAGAAGTCATTATCAAATGCAGGTGCTATTTTTAGCCTGTTTAAGTAGTACTGAAAAAAAAACTGCTATAGCATTGCTGAAGTAGCTTTTACTTTTAATAAAGTATGCTTGAGAGAGGGTCTGCTTCCTAAGCATATTATTATTATTATTATTATTATTATTATTATTATTATTATTATTATTATTATTATTATTATTATTATTATTATTATTATTTCAGAACGTTACAACAGAAAGTTACCGAAAAAACTCTCAATGTCGAGATCTTTAATTTCCATGACGATAGATGAAGAGATGGCATTGTAGAATGGCTTTTGTTTATTTCTGTTCACGACAGCACATATAAACAGATGAATAACAGGGAAAGATGGTAGAAAGGTGTCCTAAAATTTATGATACGCATTACTGGAAAAACTTTTCTAAACATGACAAAATGATGAAAAAATAACATTAATTAAATTACCACTACCACACACGACTCAATATCATTCAAATAAAATAAAAATACACCCAACTAATGTACATAAATCATACTGAAAAGACAGTATTACTCCGATAAAACAGGACGTAAGTATGTGACCTGAAAAGATGACAACAAAGGATCGTTCGAGACCCAAACCTCTGCCGTGATCAGTACCCAATCGCCCTAGGGTGAGCGCCCTTCTTCCACACCAGAGTTTTCTTCTTCGGCTTCCCGGATGCAACCGAAGGGGCTGTCGTGACCCTGGAGTCACTGCAGCGCTCTCTCTCTCTTTCTCTCTCTCTCTCTCCCCACAATACTAGCCCTATATTGCTTTCACATGCAGTCTCTCTCTCTCTCTCTCTCTCACCAAATATTGTTTGTTTTTTTGTATGGTGTTTTTACGTTGCATGGGACCGGTGATTATTCAGCAACGGGACCAACGGCTTATATACGTGACTTCCGAACCACGTCGAGAGTGAACTTCTATCACCAGAAATACACATATCACACACACCTTAATGAAATGCCCGAGAATCGAATTCACGGCCACTGAGCTCTCCACATATTGGCAGATTCTAAGCTCATCTACTCATTTGTTCTCAACCAAAGAAATCATCAAGGTGTATGGGGTAGGGGTGAGGGGAATGTGATACGCAACATTACTCAGCAAGTTTGTAACCGAGAGTAGGTGAGGTGGTTGGTAGGCATGGGGGTCCGTCCACTTCTGTTGTGGTAGGCCCCTTGAAGGACGCATTCAGCTTGTGCGTATGTTATAGTTCATAACGCTTGTTTATTTATATATATATTTTTTTTTAATCCGGCATTTAATATTTTTCTTGTCATACAGGACATTTTTAAATTCAAAACCAGTTGGAAACTAAGTCTTGTTCTGCTTCGAAACGTTCTAATTCAGCCCTCAAACTTCTCAGAGGCTGACGCCATTCTAAATTCTTTGAATTCTAGAAACTCGTCATTTTGTTCTGGATCTTTTATATTTTGGCTCATTTTCCAAAACCTTTAATAGTCGAGTAGATTCATATTAATAGAATTATTGATCATTGTTGTTGTTGTTGAGTAATTTCGAGCTTTTTTTTCTATTTTAGAAGTGTTTGTACTTATAACCCACACCTCGAGTTATGCGTCAACTTTCTCGGGATGTCATTAAGTTTTCTTTTTGATACAGTACTTTATGCACAACCTTGCATACTTTGCTGCGTGTCCGTTCCAAATGTCTGTAACATATTGAATACAGAATAAACACTTTTTATATGGTGAAGCTGCAGATGATGTAAGTTCAAGGAAAAACTTTTGCCTCAACAAGTACTTGTTCAAAGTCTCAACAGCGACCGAGGTTGAGCTCGGACTGGATGATGGTCGGTCTAAACATGGATTTAATGGCCCACAGAATGTCGTTGCTATACCTTGAAAAATATGTATTTGCATCGCTTTATATTTTATACAGAGGGATAACCACTTACAGTCTGGCCTATTGATCAGTTTCCTCTACTTTTTCAGTAGAGTGAAACTAATCGTTCTTTTAAATGTTGCAAAGACACATTTTAGAAATAATTGTGCCACACCTCTTTATCAAATGGATGGAAACTAGAACTGAAGAGATACAACACATCCCACTGTGGGAACTTCTTCACATACAAGATATGTGACACAAACTGCCACCAGAAGTTGTAAACAGCAACAGTGTGGAAGAGTTTAAAAGAAAGCTAGACAAAATCATTAGGACACTGTGAATGAACAGTAAAACCTGCTCCTACAGATAAATGAGCACACGATGTCTCTTCGGATGGACTAACAAGTCTTTGAGACATCCTAATCCTTGTAACTTGGTCCTGATTCAAATAGCTTTCGTCAGACTTGCCGTTGGTCAACTTTCCATTGATGTTATCAGCAATATTCTGTGCAGCACTTTTATAGGTAAGTGAAATTATAACAGCAAATCTCTCTGTCCAAATATGTATTTCACTCATTCCGTTTCGTGTTTTTGCCTTTAATAATAATAGATTAATACATAACTCTGTCATTATGTGTTTTTACTTATTACATCTAATACACTTTCCCTAATCATCACCACCTCCATCCTAAGAGTCATCACAATCGCCACTTCCATGTCATTCGCTCCCAGCGTGGCCCCTCGCCATTATGCCTCCTCCTACTTATCCCACCACCGTCATTTGTTCTGTGACGCCTCAAGATTTTCAGCTTCAATTCCTTTCCGAGTCATTCTTCATAACATGACTCGTCCAAAGGTTTTATTTTTTAAATTAAAAATTGCTATTTTTTTTTATTTCTTCTGAATTTTTCTTGTGTCATGCCAGCTCCTTTCGATCTCTCTCGCTTCCTAGTTCCTCGTTGGAGGAGTGGGTTGCGTGGTTGCCTACCGATTCGCTAACATGGAATCAGGAATTTGTTTCTGGTGGTTAGAAATTCATTTCTCGATATAATGCGGTTCGTATCTCACAGTAAGCTGTAGGTCCCGTTGCTAAGTAACTAATTGGTTCCTAGCCACGTAAAAATATCTAATCCTTCGAGCCAGCCCTAGGAGAGCTGCTAACCAGCTCAGTGGTCTGGTTAAACCAAGATATACTTTTTTTCTCTCTCTCCTCTTCAGCTATCTACGTCTGCTACCTTTGACTTTTCTCTGGTATCGAATCGAAATTAACGAAAGTTAATCAAGTCATGATATTTATAGGAATTTCGGTCAATGCTGATCATTATCAGCCCACAAAGCCGCGATAATTATGAACGAAAGGAAGGGCTGCAAGGTCACTTAGATTTCAGAAGCCACAGAGAAACCACCGACGCTTTACTAACCATTCAGGTCTCTCTTATCTTCAGATTCTCTTAATAGAAAAGTCCCGTCGACTTTCCATAGAGTTATATGCGCTATGAGACTAGTTTTGAGGGAGGAGATCAAGAGATCAGATCAACTGAGGTACTGCGTCTTCCTTTGCCATGACCAAGACTTTCATCTTTTCGACAGGTGGACTTTGGTCGTCAACATTTCCCATCTTTTCATAATGGAGCAAAACAAGCTGTTGATTTCGAACGTTAGAACTGCCCGTCACTGAACAGTTGAAAGGTGCTTAATTAACGAAGTTGATCACAGTGGGAACTTTCCCTCACAGAAGACGCACATCCAACGTTTTGTTAACAATGAAAATTTGTTCGTGAGTGTACTTTTGATATACATATTTATGCCAACTCCGAATTGTCGCCTTTAGATTTCGGCTCAGTTGGGATTCTGGTCTTCAGTTTGTTGAACCGCCATTTATATAATGTACACACATACCTATATATAATATATGAGTACACCATAATAAAGATGAATATTTTTCACATTTGCTCCAATGTACATTGCTGTGCATTTCGTTTGTTTGTGCTGTGGTCTGGAGATACTTAAATGTTCACTGAAAATGTTGTATACCCTTATAAGACAATCGATATCATGTGTTTTACCTCTTTCCCTCTCCCCGTTTCCCCTTAACACAGACATTCACACGTGCGCATTTATTCTCTGTTGTCTCCAATCAATCACTCCGAAGGCCGCTTGATGGGAAACCGAATGGTTCTCAAAGAGGAAAAGCCCTGGGGGAACCAGGAAAAAAGAAGGGGAATCAAAGGGGAAAAGTGGAGCCTTACTCCGAAAAAAGAAGGGAAATTGAAGGGGAAAAGTGGAGCCTTACTCCGAAATAAACCTCTGGGCGGCTCATTCCAGAGGGAAGACTATCGGTAACGCATCACTGCCATGACAAATCTTCCCGTCTTTTAAAGATTCTGGGTTTTGATTTCTTAAATATCTTCCGTTCAGTGTCCTTGCTCAACCGTGATTTGGTCCTCGTCAATCAAAAGCCGCGGAGTCACAGTTCGTTGTGTTTCGGAGGGATCTAGGGTTCGGTGCGATAAAACTTTGCGCAGAGAACCGAACAGATAACATCAGCAAAGGAAACGCATCCATTTTATATAATGGTTTCACGTAAAGTGACTTTGTTTTGGACGAAACCCTGCCTTAAATATGCCCTAAGTGTCATTCTTTTTGCATTTAAAGTACTTAGAATTTTGCAATGTTAGTACAATGGAAACAATTTATTTACCAGTGACTGTGTGAAACTGATGGTGATGTTAAGAGTTCTCTGTAATCTCTACAGCCAATAATATTACCTTCGAGATCTGACTGATGAGAGGCGTGAGTTATCTTTAGAATATTGAACTCGCTCACTCTCACCAAGTAATTTGAGTGAAGGCTGCATCACTAATATAGTCGGTAACTAGGTCATGCAAGTACTATATGCCTACAATGCTTGGTTTCCCCAAACCCGATAATTATTTATAAATCGTAAGTTTATATGAGAAAGGTTCAAGGTTTTGGTTTTATTTACTTTCCACTTTATTCCACTAAAAGTACAAGCTTGTGGCTGACAAGAGCGACAGTCGGTGGTGATTAGCGCTCAGAATCAAGGGGCTTCAGTCACAGATCTTTCAACCTTTCCAACAAAATATCGCCGTGTACGTTGGCTTTCATTTAGGCGCTAAAACCAAAACAGTAGGTTAGCGGGGAGGCTGCAGTCATTACTCCGTAAAAAGCGCACGGAATCAACTTCTCAAGTTACCGAGATACCTTTGCGTGTACATCAAGCAAATCATAGACTCATAGTCTGTGGTGCACTGTAGCCTGCCGAGCGTGAAGCGTGATCGTCATGCAAATGAAATGGCGCTTAAGAAAAACCTCATTTACGCAGCCCTGAAATCCAGTGGTAGAAATGCATCAAAAGGAGACATCAGCGATTGAATGAATGAGTTAATGCTCATGAATAAGAACGAACTTGAATAATTGGCCACTATGGCTACGCATGTAGGTAGCTACTCTCAAGCTGAGTTTAAGGTCAGGGGATTTTAGGTCCGTCTTAGTTTTGAACCACCTTATTTATTGTAAGCAAATCTCCGTTATTCATTGAATGGTAAAATTGAACATCTCTTGTTGTGATATTTTGCAAGATCATTGTTTGGGAATTTCATTATAGTTGTCTGTCGTATTTTGAACTAAATACAGTTTCCAAACATGTGTTTTGTTAAAATGATTATTTTAGAACGACAACACTAAAATTTTCAACTCTTTTTAGTGCGCCTCTCACATTTTTGTGGTTTAATTTTATGTACCTTTCTCAGGTTCAAAGTGAAAATGATAAACGTTATGGTGATCCTTGTGTCCATACACTCTTAAGTAGTCGCAGAAGATAATTGCTGGAACTATTTAAACGGTAATTACAGGTATTATTATATAATTACCGGTACACATTCTCGGAAATGTCTTCAGAAACTGTTGCTACGCCCAGGAATACTTTCAAAGAACAATTGAATGCAGCAGAGAAGCAAGAATTGCAGAACAGTTGCACAGACTGCAAACATCTTAGTGTTCAACTGGTTAGCTAAGAAAGAAGCACATTATATATCGTGCCTGTGACTCTATAACGCGAGAGCAATAAAAAATCGTATCAGATACTACAGAGAATAAAACTGCAAATTTTGCCCTTGAGCCGTGCTCCCAGAATGGTAAGTTCCTACAGAATGATAATTGTCCAACGTCACACACTGCATCCCACATTCATGGACAGGCTTCCTGTAACCGCACCCCAAGTCCTAATGCTATAAAGAAGGAGGAGGCATTAAACCCTCCCCCAATCCCCACCCTATGTCGGCCCCTCTCGTCTCTTCCTCCTGCTACTTTACAACTTCACGATCAATTTCATATCGCCGTCTGCATGCAGATAGGCATTGTGATTTGACAGACCTTTGCAAATCAGCATGTACCTGTACTAATCACCTGTAATCAGCTGTAATTTCCCTTCCGGATTTGTGTAATGGCAGGCTTTTTTCTTTTTTATTCAGTACTCAATATCCTTGGAGAGATAAAAATACTGTGCTGATGATAGGCATCAGTTGCTTTCAGATTGCTTGTATATGCATGCATGTAGAAATATCTACTGCATACGCCGGTATATACAAATAACACAAAAATCCTATTTACACGGTCTTCATTATGTCTGGCGGGAAAGGGAGCTGGGGATCGGTTTCTGTAAACTTTGCCGAAACATTTGTCTGTTTACCGAGTTCTTCTGTTTTTGCCTATTATAGCTCAGGAAGTTGAACACAGCGGGATTACCCGGTTGAATGAAAAGGACTTACTCCGATTTCCGTAATCTAGCTTCGCGAAAATGGTCATTGTCACCGCCTTCATAAGATAGGGAGGGATACCAGGGAAGAAAAATTAAGCGTAGTAATCAGAAAATAGTAAGCCACGGCTACTAGCTAACTTAGTGAATAGCAGACACCTTTCCTTTGCACAAATCTGAGTGAACTTAATGGCACGGTGACGTTCTTCATGGATATCCACAGAATACAGGTCGGTATGTATCTCTTCGAAATTTCAGCAGTTGCTAATTCTCACTCCGATTATTCACTTGTCATACAAATACCAATAATTTTATTTTTAATGATAATAATGGAAGAAATAGTATTAGTAGTACTAACTAGTAGTTGTGATACCGGTAACTATATTAGTAACAGTAACGTCAGACACATTTATAAAGGGAACGGTAAAAGCAAAAGAAGGTGAGTTGCGAAACATAGAAATAAGGACAACTTTGCATTGGTTATAAGCTCTCTAGCAATGAAACGTTGTCGGGCGTCGGGAATTTTCAAACGGATTTTTACGTAACCAACATCGGTGTGCAGTTTTGTCATTCAGAAGTAAATAAGATACATATAAAAGTATTCGAGCTATCAGAATTTTTCATCTCTTGATTATGATTTGCTGAGGAGCGGATATTGAAGTACCATCAATAATAATTTCAGTGTATTGTTAAGCATGTCAACAGACGCTCTTTCTTTACTTGAATTAATCGTCATTTGTCTCTACCTCAAGTAACTTGAGCCTGCTAAATGGAGCAATGTTCATAGGTGTGTCATATATTTTATCAAGGACGACGTATTGATATAATCGGTGTTACCTAATCGAACATCGAAACATTGGCTTTAGTGTGCAGCACTACTAATGATGTAGATCGCTGATTGGCTAGTTCCATCTTATTCGAATATACTCAAAGACTTTGAATTCCTACCATAGCGCGTATATATACATAAGGCAAGGGATTATTCACAAAAGCTAATGCAAAAATAATCTTAGTAATATATGTGTCATTTAGAGTTGCCACATATAAACTGGAGTTACTGTGATATCGAAAATCAAGTAACATTAAAAACGTACTGGTCAACGCATTCGAACATATGCAAACAAACGACGGCAGACAGTGGACGGTGGACTTGCCTGGCCTTTCCAAGAAGAGTCTTCTTACAAGTTGGATTCAGAGCTTCAGATTAATGTGAATTAACGTCGCTTGTCGCTTTTTTCCCAGTGAGGCACGCCACTCTTTCATCTGATGTAAGATTTCTAGCATATATTAGGTAGCAATTATAAACTGGGTTAGGCTAATGGCGCACTTGGGGGTGGGGGAGAGGGTAGCCTAATGCAACAGCAGCTCATGAAACTTTCGGCTGGAGAGCAATAAAGAACTCGCTCGCTGGTTACAAATTCGGGCTATATTTCATGGAAATCAAGTGTATATTGATCATGAAATGTTGCAAAAAAATGTTTATAAAGAAAAATTATTTGTCAGTGTACTTGGCCTGTATGAGAAAAGAAAGGCTATGACCAGTAAGCCTAATCTAACCGAGCATTCAAAACGAGAAATAAACTAAAGTGCTGGAAACTCCTCGACTAGATCGTACCAACACTTGCCAAACAAGCGCTTCTTCTGGGCTTTTTCCTAGTAAATCCTGGGTAACTCCCTGTCCGGTTTCTTCCTTAACAGGAAATCCTTGACATTCATATTGTGGGAAGTCATGTCCTGCAGCTGTGGTCCACCTGCCTCTGGGATGGCATGAGGGGGAATGCGGTAAAGGTAAACAAGGAAGAAAACGAATACTACTTTTCATCATGGGAACTTTCTCTTCACGAGGTTGAGTGGGATTCACGTGGATGAAGTGGTCACTGTTTTAATGTTGTAGTGCTGCATTTTGTGACCAGAATCATGCTTAGCAATTTAAGGGTCATAGATGAATAATTCTGAGGTAAGATGTGTTTTAATGCTACTTTTACGGATTGACCGTCATAACTTTCCCAAAGCATCTAAATTAGTGAGTTGCCTCAGCCAGATATCTAGCGCCGCAGCTATGTAAAATCCTAGTGGAAGATAAGTTTTAATCAGTAGTTGGTTTAGACTTCATAATCCCAGCTGAATTAAATATTACCTCCAAGACGAAATTTTGAAAAAGGACTTTACAAGCGCTGATCGTGTGGGGGAAGAACGCGAGCTTCCAGCTTTCGACTGCATTAAACAGTTGAGGGCAATAACATTCCAATTGCATGAGCAATTAGCACTAGGTGCTATTTGGCGCCTCAGTGGCGTATTTCTGGTGATAGAAGTTCACCCCCGACGTGGTTCGGAAGTCACGTAAAGCCGTTGGTACCGTTGCTGAATAACCACTGGTTCCATGCTACGTTAAAACATCATACAAACAAACAAACTCGGTGCTACTTTGGTAGGCTGTCTACCTGCGTGTTTCTGCAGTTTCGCCGTGTTTAGTACTAGCTGATCCCAGAGGCTGGCATAAGGCCAGCTTAATCGCAAGCAACAACATCCCTTGTTGGTGCTTCTTTAGGGATATTTGACCACCGACGGGCTAGTACTAAACACGGCGAAACAGTGTAGCAATACGCTGGTATAGACCGCCTACTAAAGTAGCACCAATTATTACTCTACTAAAACAGATGGGCGATGTCCGTCCGTCTTCATCCGCTTTTATCCGAGATTAAATCCTTGCTGCGTTCTTGAAAACATAGGCGCAATCTGTGTACAATCAAAAGGTATTTATTAAATTCCTCCTCAACTTACGCTTTCGAAAGGAGGCCATGACAATCATCGTTTTAAGGTAAAATGTCTTTGTTTTTTGTTAATATAGAAAGTATTCTGCGGATTGCGTCATGTTACCAACTGACAACCACTACAATGTAGACAGGATACACAGGATTCAGAGATTTATATGACATAATCCAGGTTCGCAATTTTTAAGTTTTCTCCTTTCCAGGTACTGACCCTGCAGGATTCTCCCTTCCCAATGGCTGGAGGGGGGATGAGGATGAGGAGGGGAGGAGATAGCGACCACGAAACCTTCAAGGTAACTATAGACATTCACTTATTTGGCCCCATGGACACATTGTAAGGAATAGACCACTGATGGTTTTTTTTTTCCATGGTTTGTTTGGTCATTGTCAAGTTATGAAGAAAAATTAGAATTTAGGAATGAACCTTTTTCATAATTTTACTATTTAGTAAATATTTGGATGTTTATTCAGACATAGCTTATTTTGTATTTATTTATTGTTTGAATGTTCCGTACACTATTCTTTTTTATGGAAAGTTACATCCTGAACTCATTCAAGGACTTTAGGTCAATATCCATATACCGATCTGCCGGATGGCAAGAGTGTCGCCTGACTCGCATTGTACGAACCCATTTTCGTATTGTTGATGCCGTTGAGATAGCAACCGGGTTTTCCATTATTTCAGCAAATGGACATTACTTAAGTAAACAAAGTAAATATGCCATTCTGCTGTGAAGTAGAACTTTGAGAGTATGTCCACACGACAGATAAGGTAGAAGTTTTTACGCGGTGGGACTAGGGAGTGTTCTCTGGTGTTGCGGATGTGGACGGTGGTGGTTGCTTGTCTGTACTCGACCATTTGTTCGCTGAGCGCCAAACCAGGCAAAAACGTCTAATGAGAAACCACCTTATTTTTAACAAGCTTACACCCAAGGTTAAATGCAATTTAATCAAGGTTTATGGATTCTATAGACCTTGATTTTGATAATCTCACAGAATACGCCACAAACCAAAACTCAAAATGATAAGTACATGGGCAGTTAACTAACTACAGATAAATGAAGACAAGATAAGAGAGAGAGAGAGAGAGAAAAGCAAGGTAGCCTGTACGTCCTTTCCGTTCTTTCTTTCACACGTGACATTGACCCCTTCCTGTGACACGAACTTCCTCTCGTAACTTGTAGCAGACAGTCGTGCAGAACTTCTCGGCCCTCTTCACGATTGGGTTGATAAGAAAAGTTGCCTGTTGCACTTTTTACGAAGTTTTGAAGCAGTTCACAAGTTTCGTTGCCTTTGAAATGTGAAAATGTTATGACGGGAACGTCTGAGTTAGATAACCACAATTAAAGATACGTTTTAGTTAATTTAATGCTTATAGTGTGTGGAAATGAGATTAATAAATTTCAATGTTTTTCAACAAAGTCCGTTAGTTCTAATGCACTCCGCAGTTTTGTGTTCCGAGTATTGAGTTTAAAAAAAATATTAAGTAAAAGTGTTGGTCGTAGTTATAAAAAGTTGCATGGGGGGGATACTGTTTAAAATCCTACATTCGATACGTTGCTGCGTCGCTTCGGCCCCTAGCTGCAGCTACTATAATTCCTTTTGCTGTACCTTCGTTCATATTATCTCTTTAAGCGCCTCAGCGGCGTGGTTGGTATGGTATTAGCGTCCCACCTCGGTGGTCGCGGGTTCGATTCTCGACCATACCATTGAGGAGTGAGAGATGTGTATTTCTGGTGATAGAAGTTCACTCTCGACGTGGTTCGGAAGTCACGTAAAGCCGTTGGTCCCGTTGCTGAATAACCACTGGTTTCATGCAACGTAAAAGCACCATACAAACAAACAAACAAACATATTATCTCTTTCATCTTGCTGTCCACCTTCTAACAATTGTTTCATAGTGCAAGTGCGAGGTCTTCCTCCCGTTACCCCTTTCAAACCTTGTACTGTCAATCTCCGTTTCAGCGATAATGGCCTTAGTTGCCCCAGTGCTTGGCATAATGCCAAAAAAATGTTTATTTATAATAAGGCATCATCTGATATTAGTAGCAACGATTACGTGATTTGACTGGAGTCATCTGTCAAAAGCATGTTTTGACATCATAGCTAAAGTGATGTAATGCGTATTTATGAATGGCCTGAATAATAAATGAAGCTAGTATTTGACAATGTTTGAGATAGTGACCGAGTGAATATTAATTAGGTATCGCATTATTGCTGTACAGGCGTGAGTGAACTGACAAGAATGTTATTGAAAGTAATTGTGTATGATGAGAGCTCTGATATAGGATACTCGACGACATTAAGTCGATTGATAGAGGCTGCTATTTGAATATCTCTTATTTTGGTTACTTATGTGCTAATGGAAGGTATTTGTATGTACAGATTAACAAAGCAAGCTGTTTGATGATAAGTCTTTTGGTAATTCAGCTGCCTAAAGATGAGTCTCTTAATGAAAACAAGCTGTTAGACCATGAATCAGTTGATAAAGAAAGTTCCCTGAATGCGAGTGAGTCGATCAAACGATTTACTTTATAAAACGTACATAAAATTTGTGTGAATTGATAACATGTGCTATTTCATGAATAGTGAGTGAATTGATAAAGATAGCCATTGATTGGCACGAGTGATTATTTTGCCTTTTTTTTTAAATATTGTGACCGAAAAGAATAACTGCTCATGATAATATAGCGTGGGTTATTAGTTCTCCCACTGCATGCGGAAAAAATCGTCAGATTTTGTAGGAAATTTTAAAAAACTCTCTCTCTCTCTCTCTCTCTCTCTCTCTCTCTCTCTCTCTCTCTCGTGTCCGCTAATTTACAAATACGGCTTCAGTGTTGCTCTTGATTGCAGGACTTTTTTTTTTTTTATACATACCAAGAAACAAAATTTGTTGGGAGGGCTTGATCGATGTGGTGGTAAATAATCATTAACCGTAACAAATAACGCTGTGCAATGTGAGGACCTATATGTTGGTTCAAAATTAAAACGAGAGGAAGACACAAAAAACACCAACAAAACAGCAGGACATCTGTCGTAGTTGAGGAACTTGGGCCTTTCAAGAGACCTGCCATCACCACCTCGATTAAGAGATTGTTCCCACAATTTGCGAATGGCGACTACGTTGCACCAAGACTAACGAGAGCTCTTGGTGGTCTTGGTTGCACCCGATCGAATCGAGACGAAGAGGGAGGCGACAAGGAGCGGTTGAGGAATGAATGGAAAGGAAAAGCAGAGGCGCCTCGTAGGTTGCATTGCCATTGCATGTAGGAGGTAGAGAGAGAGCGAGAAAATTCCTCTTATAACTTGACTTTTCAAGGCAATGTTTAAACGATACTCCAAAAAGCAACGCGTTGAGTGTTCATGACCTTTGCAGGATATTCATGGACTAGTTTCGCTGATATCTTCATTGTCTGTTTCTCTTTGTCCCTGTATACACCTCCTCAAGATCTGGGTGGAGCCTGAATCCAGGTAATGGCCTTCCTCCTTGTATCTCTTTTTAGAATCTATTAATGCTCAGTTTCCTGTTCTTTACACTAGGACTAACACTTGCGGTGTACGTTCGTATATACTAACGCACATTTTATGTATTTATAGAGCCACTATTTATTTCTATGCATCGGTAAGAATAAAGCATTGACCGCCTCAGAATCACGCAACTGAGAACCTTGTTTGTAGCATAAATAGCATAATCAGAAGAGGGATTATGAGACTAGCAGAAAATTGATACTAGTGAAGAAAGGCAACTGAGGATACAACGGAAGAAGTATATTGCGCAGATGGTAGGTGAGCGAACAAAAGATGATATTCTCTCTCTCTCTCTCTCTCTCTCTCTCTCAATAGAGGGAAATAACGCAAACTGTCGCTAGGCTTGCCAACTACCTGATCTAGAAATCCGGGAGATCGCGCAAACAGACACGCATCAGAAAATGCGTTTTTATTTACGCATACCAACTTCCTTAAAGCTGCTGCTGTTTCTCTTGTTTGTATGCTTCTAGTTAGTGTACTTCGACTTAAAATCATGTGATCACCTATTAATTAATTAAGGTGGTACTATATATATATATATATATATATATATATATATATATATATATATATATATATATAGTATCTATGTGAATAATTATTCGAGCTATAAATCTCCTTTAATATCTCATTCGCTCTGTGTGGTAAAGCAACATGCCATACAGGAAGAAAGTAAATAAAGCTGACAATTAAAACAAATGGAAATTCCATTTTACTTGAAACAATATTTTCCTAAAATTCCGCTTCGGGATGACGGGAAAGTATGCTACAGGAATACTGGGAATCCCGGCGAATCCGGGAGGGTTGGCGACCTTCTGTCCATATTTCTACACTATTAGATTGAACTCCACCAAAGTATTGTAACGAGAGGGAGGAGAGACGGCGAATGACCTTCAGTTCTGAATGGTAAACTGACAGAGAGAGAGAGAGAGACTTAATTTCACAGTACGCGAGATTATCAGTCGCTACGTGTTCGAGTCGGTGGCCGTTTTGCCCGAGGGAGGACTCTGGCGTAAACTAGGAAAACGGGGTTTGATGCATCGTTCGTCGTAGACGTAGAGGGAGGTTTTGGATTCCGAGGAAGGAAGCCTCAGTTGTGAGGCTGCTGCCAGTACTATCACAGTTAGAAGTACCGGTACTGTCATTAATACGAGTAGCACAGCCACTGGTCCTCGTAATTGCAGGGTTGGCATGCCATTTTAGAACTGGTTGTTTTTCCTCTTATGATGTAGTGTCAGTTTCGGAAGTTGCAAAGCTTTCCTAGAATTTAGGAGTACTACTTTTCATTACTGTATTCCACTGATATCTAATGGCGAGCATAATGCGTCGTTTTCAGGAATGAATGCTCGGAATAGGTCATCAATCAGAATGAAGCTGAAACCGTTATACGCCTAATGAGACAAGATTTAAAGCACATTACCTGAACCTCACGAGTCTTAATGAACGACTTGCAAAGTGTTGGGCCCCGAACGCAGTTTAAACTCTGGGGTGCGAAATTCCTGTTGCAAAATCAAGCCCGAATTGCATTTTCACCCCCATCGGTCATGAACATTTTTTGCTATTTTTATTCCAAATGTGAACGACCTCAATATATGACTCGTCGATTTTACCAGGTTGGTCAATCCATAAATTTAGGAACCGTTAGGCTAGAGAGAGAGAGAGAGAGACCCTCCATTCTTCGTTGGATGCAGCAGACGTCACTTTCTGTTGCGGTATGACTGCGAATCGTTCCTTTATTTTCGTTTATGGCTTTAACATTACCGTCTAGTTTCGTACGTGAAGAGTCATTACCGCAAGCATCCAAGGCATAACATTGGAAGTACGTGATAAATAATATAGAACGATGATACGAGCCAAAATCTTCTATATTATTATCCATCGCCAGACCTATTACCAGATAAACGACAAGACAAAAGCTGCTTCCATGACGAGAACGTGAGCAAAGCTAGCAACAAACATGGCCAGGTGTGTGACGCCCGGCATGTAGATGAGGCTGGCGGAGATTTCAACTCCTCAGTAATGAGCCGTCACTTGTCCGCAGTGATGCGAGGTGTTTACTAGTTTATTTGGTTTTTTACGTGCGAATCCAAGCTGGTACGCCATTCTGAGGCTACAGCATTTTAAATAAAACGTCACGCAAATTCGTACTCGCCTTAAGAATGACGCCTTCTATTCGTATGCAGGTTTATTTATGGATTTTATTTTTTTTACGCCATTACCTTCCAAATGGTCTCGTCTTGCGCAAAAGGTGCCATTTACCATTTATTGTTTTAAATTATGTTTTATTGTTTTTCATAGCTATGTTAAAGTGCTAAACGCTGTGCATATCATTATATTAATTCTATTCATTTGTTGTGCTGTATCTGTTAGGAAATATCGTCCTGCTAACTAATCAGTGCGCGCAAACTTCAATAGGAGAGAGAGAGAGAATGTTTGTTATTGAAAAAAATAAAGAATTACACCGACGGACTATGAGAAAATCATCCAAAGACGAATTTGTTCGGAGGGCATTTTACTTAGACCTTCTATGGAAATGGCTCATTCATGCTACCCATATTTACGCATTTCGTAATATGCTGGCCCTCCTTTGTTGAGATGGCGAAAGGAAGTCGGTAATTATGAAGTCACAAGCTATTATATACACACACACACACATATATATATATATATATATGATTTAATAGAAATGTACTCCACATTTATACTTTTAAAAGCTTACCCAATTTGCAAGTTAACACTGTCGATTAGTCATTTTAATTTTTCGATTCCCTGTCAGCCAGTATGTCGGTCAAATTTATATACGTTTAAGTTTATTTGTGTCATTTCAGGTTTGCTTTTCTGTAAGAGAGACTGAAGGATAAGCCTACCATTTTACACACGCACGCACGCACACACACACACACACACACACACACACACACACATATATATATATATATATATATATATATATATATATATATATATATATATATATAATATAAAAGGCTCGTTCTCCAGTCGCCGTATATACATACATATACATACATATGTTTGCATGTGTAATTTCACATAGACAATTGAAGGTGATACTTTTGTTTTGAGTAATATATCAATTCGATGGGTTTTTTTCCCCAAGAAGCGCAATTTGTTAATTTGATAGAAGAAAATTGTTCACAATTTGGTGACCTTTATAAATGTCTAGAAAAAATAAGTATTATTCAAAACCATATCACTCCCATTGCAGATTGCAAGAGTCAACAAATGCATTACATTATTCTACAGTTAACAGAAATTGAAGTTAATTACCATTACCATATCACGAGTTCCGTCTCCGACAATACCTGTAACTGATAATTATCATGTAACCTCAACATTCCATTGACAACAAAAGGCGAGACTGCGCAAGTATACCGCCTTTATTTATTTATTTTTTTATTTTTTATTACAGGGGCTCCTTGCTGGTTACATGTTTTCCTTAGGCCGTGTGACACGACAGTGTATTATTAAAGCCCATTACAGTAATTTGTTGCATCAGCCTACTTTTCCAAAGCGTTTCCCAAGATCCAAAGAGGCCGGAATGTCTCGCATGGCCGCCGCTTGCGCCGTCATTACTCTCGGCAAAGTAATGTCAAGAAAGAGGGAAGGAGTAGTGTACCTAAATGCCAGTGTCACCATTCTGGCTAAAAAGGAATTCGAACTCATTCGTTTGTTTGTTTGTTTCTATAGTGGTTTAACGTTGCATGGAACCATCGGTTATTCAGCAACGGGACCAACGGCTTTAAGTGACTTCCCAACCACGTCGAGAGTGAACGTCTATCACCAGAAATACGTACGCATCTCTGACCCCTCAATGGAATGCCAGAGAATCGAACTCCCAGCCAGAACCATATGTCGGTTTCTGCCAGAACTAATGGGTTGTTAGTATAGGTTGTGGAGAGGGGCCATCTATGGCCCGCTGCTAGAACTAATGATTTATCTATTGTCTGCAGCTTTCATAAAATTCAATCTTTGCAACTGTCATACCATAGGATTCTTAATTCTTCCGTGGGCCAACATAAAAGGAATTGTAGCTGCACTGCTATTTGCTATGGACATTGTTGCTATCATCATTTTTGCTGCTTGCCTCGGGACCGATATCAGCGATAGTGTTTTAATTTAGATTCTGTTGTGCAGTCATCTTGCATCTTTCGCTCGAATTTCAGCTTTAGATCCGTACAGTTTTCTTTACCATCAATGCTTGGAGTTGGAGAGACTGCGATAGAATTTCACAGTGGTTCTTTGTATTCCTAACCACACTGGTTTTGTAACTCAGTCTTGCGTCGTTCTATTTACAACGAGGTGAAGTCATTTGGAAAATACACAGTTTTTTTATTATTATTCTTTCGTCAGGAAATGCCTTTAAGACAACCTCCAAGGTCATGCCATTCTTCCTTTCAAGCCCCTGCAGACATTCGGTAATTACTTTGAAGGCTTCCCAAGGCATTTTTGTGCATTTCATGAGTGGGGTTCCTGTAAATATTGTGGATCCGGTTTTTAGTGGAATGATTTACTTTAGTTTTAGCGGAAATACGATTCGTTGGTGTTAGTCTTTCCGATGTTTCGTCACAATTTTTTTGGTGGGGGCCGGGGTACGGGGATGAGTTTAGTCGATTTGTTTCCCAGTTGTTAAGACCAGGACATTTGTCCATTCATAACGACAGCAGCTTTTTTCATAGATGTTCCTTGTTGATGTTTATATTGAAAATTTTGTCACGGTATAATAGGCTGTCGATTATTTCCTTTATATACTATGTTGACACTATTGTGAACGGAATAATTTCAAAATTATTGCTAATGGAATAAGCCCGATGTAATTTAATGTAGTACAAATAACATCAAATGAAGGATATGACTCGCTTTAGGTGAAATTATTATTTCGCTATGAAAGCTGAAGTCCAAAACATGAGAAAAATCTGTTAGAAAATAAATGATCTTCCTGTTTTTCAACTTTTCGATCAATTACTGCTTGGATGGTGAGGAATTCATTCACTACATTCAGAAGAAAATTTGTTAGGGCTAGTTCAGCATGTTAACCGAGAAGCTGAAACATAACTTCGACCTTTCGCAATAATCCACAACAAACAGCTTAGTTACAGCTAAAGAAATACGTGGAATTGGTTGAATAAGCGAGAGAGAGAGATAGATCAAGCTCGATTACAATAACAAAACGCACGAACGTAAAAATCCAACAAGGAAACGGGCCTGATTTTTTTGCATGACTAAATAAAGAAGGGAAATGACAAAGAAATAATATATTGAGCGACATGCAAAATGATCCAGAGTGGCCATAACAACATGCATTGCAACATTATTCCATTCAGTGAGACCTCTGATAAGCTGACAAACTTCCTTTTCCTGTCCATGACTGGCACTGTTGAAAAACTTTGATCCATTGCCTTACCACCCTGCTCTAGAATGTGTCACCGCACATACACAGTACTTTGAAAATGGGTTATTCATTCCCGTGGTTAGTACTAAACATTGCGGAATACATTTGATTCCACAGGAGCTAGTACTGAACACCGCAAAACACATTTGACTCCACAGGGGCTAGTACTAAACACTGCAAAGACACATTTGACTCCACAGGGTCTAGTACTAAACACTGCAAAGACACATTTGATTCCACAGGGCTAGTACTGAACACTGCGAAACACATTTGATTTCACAGGGGTCTAATACTGGAACACTGCAAAGACACATTTGATTCCACAGGGGCTAGTACTAAACACTGCAAAGACACATTTGACTCCACAGGGGCTAGTACTAAACGCTGCAAAACACATTTGATTTCACAGGGGCTAGTACTGAACACTGCAAAACACATTTTACTCCACAGGGGCTAGTACTAAACACTGCAAAACACATTTGATTCCACAGGGGATAGTACCAAACGCTGCAAAACACATTTGATTCCACAGGGACTAGTACTAAACACGGCGAAACAAGCGTAGATGAATCACTGTTTCACCGTGTTCAGTACTTGCCCTCGGGGTTCAAATGTTCCCAAGAGATTTGGTCATTTCACATATTCCCGAGGGATTTTACATAGTCCCTGTAATATATACAACTGCAGGGGCTGACGGCTGCAATACAAAGTGAATATGTTGTGCTTGGAAAATTAAATTGTCGCTCTTGTAAAGTTTCCTGCACTCGCGCTGCCGAACCTATCCAGCGCTGGATGAGTCAATTCTACAGATGATGTGTAATACTAAAGCATAAAGGAGTGCTAACAGTCACCTGTAAGCTGGCCCCTCACCCAGTTGACAAAATTAGTGACTCGTCAGTTTTTTATAGCAATTTTGCTAGTTTACTGGTAAAAGCTTAGTCGAACTTACCTCTGATTATAAGCAAATCATGCGAGGTTTCGATCATATATATATATAATATATATATATATATATATATATATATATATATATATGTATGTATATATATATATATATATACTATATATATATATATATATATATATTATATATATCTATATATATATATATATATATATATATATATATATATATATATATATATATATATATACTATGAGTGTATTCACATATATATGCATACATATATACATATATAATACACACACATATAGGGAACAAATTTACAATGGTTGGCAGCTTCTTATTAATCATATTGCAATATAAAAAAAATGTAGTTATCATAGAAGAGACCCGACAATGACGAGAAAAAAAAAATCATGGGTCTAAACCTCAAATTTATGGTGTGTCTTCGACAGCCTTTGTGAAGAGCTGCAAACCAGATGCAGCGACACGAAGCCATTGGTGGTGATTAAAGTTTTTTTTTTTTTTTTTTTTATGGGGTGTTCGTTTTCCCCAAAACTGGACCTTTTCTTCTATAACTGTCATTGCATTGCATAGATAGGTATATGCAAGATGAAATACTTGAAAATATTATTTTAGTCATATTAAGAAGAAAAATTGAGTCTGCGGTCTACGCTATTCAAAGTACTGGGTTTGGTTGACAGAATTTTACCTATAATGTTGAAATGTTTTATTGTTTGATTCATTTATCAAGTTAACGATAACACGCATACTACTTTGTTATATACTTTGACTTAACAAAAAAGAATAATTATTTATTACTTTGTAAGTACAGTTCAATGAAAAGGATAGTCACCAAAAATATGGATTCCCAAAAATTTGGGGAACGACCCCCCGATCCCTGATGTCAGTAAACAGACAATTAAGTATAATGAAAATATGTTTTTGAATTTAAAACTAAAGTCATTTGTTAAATGACTGTTTTAAATATCTCAGAATTATTCAGACTTGCTGTCGTTCACAATTTATGTCGCGACTAATGTCGGTATCTCACTGGCCATGAAATCAGTGAGACTGTGCCCAAATTTATGGCTCTACTTTATTCTTAGGCAAATGGTTTCATTTGAAGCTACAGTCTGAAGTCTCAGGGGGCCTGGAGAAAAGGCAATGTGTACGAGTAGGCAATCATTCCTTGTCCTTCCTGCATTTTAGTTTGTATGTTTTCCTTCATGCATCCGATAAGAGGATGTTTATAATACGCGCAATCCTACCGAAATTTAATAACACTGTTCCTCAGTGGCATGGTGTTGGCGTGCCACCTCGTTGGCCGCGAGTTAGATCCTCGGGCGTTCCATTGAGGGGTGAGAGATGTGTATTTCTGGTGATAGAAGTTCACTCTCGACGTGGTTGGGAAGTCACGTAAAGCCGTTGGTCCCGTTGCTGAATAACCACTGGTTCCATGCAACGTAAAAACACCATGCATACAAACAAACAAATAACACCGTTAGAAGGATGTCCGACATGAAAAATGAACTAAAAAGAACTACGCATCCTTTGATTTTTTCTTTTTTATTGAAAATTAAGGTTTAGACATCATGATAGGGCGAATGCCAGTTAAAGGTAAATTTTATCGTTAAAAAGGTAAAAGTGAATAGATTGTCATTTTTAGTGCGTCTGCATCAATTAAACTGTGTATTTACAGTATTTGATATGATACCTGCAATCATTAGCCTAGCCATTAAAAATCTAAAGCATATTAGTGTATTAACACTTTGCAACTGTTCATTTAGTTTTCTCTTAAATATTCAATGTTCACCAAGTCGGTTTAGCACTTCTGGGATTCCTCCTCTCTCCTTTCTCCATTTGCTCTCTTTTCGTTCCTGTATTTCTCCCGTTTCCCTGACGCTGCAATCTTCATGAGCGCAGCTTCCAGGCCCGTATCGAGGGGGTTCGGGGGGTCCCCCCCAAATTTCTGGAAGTCCCTATTATCTGTGACTATCCTTTTCATTGAACTGTACTTACAAAGTAATAAATAATTGTTGTTTTTTGTTCAGTCAGATCATATAACATAACAAATAAAGTAAACATAATAAATGAACATAACGTAATAAATGAATCAGTCAATAAAACTGAAGAAATAATCTTGAATTTGAGTGCAAACTTTCAACATTATAGGTATAATTCTGTCAACCAAAGTCACTAATTTGAATAACATCTAATCGGGTAGAAGGGCATAGACCGCATACCCAATTTTTCTTAATATAACTAAAATAACATTTTCAAGTATTTCATCTTGTATACACCTATATATGCAATGACATTTATAGAGAAGAAAAGGTCCAGTTTTGGGAAAAACAACTCTCCCTTTTAAAAACTAGGTACGGGCCTGGCTTCCTACTGTCCTAACAACCTTCGCAGCAAGATAGGAAAGTTTTCTCTTAACATTGGGCAGAGGCCACCGTGCCCCCTCTCCTGTTTAGACGCGTGCCTGACACGTGGTTGACTTCTCTTTACTTGTCCTAGTTTTGCTTAGCTGTTTATTCTGCTCGCCTGAAGGAGAATCATTTTCTTGTATCTTATATCAGATATTTAGACTTAAGTTCTTCTGAGGTATATAGGAGGAGTTCTTTTTTTACCATTTATAGTAAAACTACCCGTTCTCTCTGTCTCTCTCTCTCAAGCCTCCAGAAACGCCATTCTCTTGATAGAATTCTACGTAAACACATCGACGCCTCTGATGGCGGGAGGATGTACTAACTAGTGACGCGCGCATTCGTCGTCTAACAGGTACCTATACTTTTAACTTCACTTTCACATCAATCCACCAGAGGCGTTTTCTTCCGCATCGCCAGCAAGCGGCCAGGCCGACTACATCAAAGCGGCCATGATGGGTGAACTTGGGCTTTCTTGGACTATCTGGGATTTCCGTGTATCCTTTCTTATAAGGTCTTTAGTGTTGAGAAAGGCTCGCTCTCTCTCTCTCTCTCTCTCTCTCTCTCTCTCTCTCTCTCTCTCTCTCTCTCTCTCTCTTCTTTTCTTTTCTTTTCCACAGCTCCTGTTGTCAGTCCATTGTGAATCAAATACGTCAATAAGAGAACAGTTCTGTTTATCCAGTGATTGGTTGACATAAATTTTAGAGACAGGGAACCAGTTTACATTTAAAGTCTAGAGCTGTAAAGTCAATCAAAAATAATAAATGCAAAGGCTAATTAGGAAATCGGTACTGGTCACCACCTTGAAAAACATATAACATTCTTGAATAACAAGCATACTAAGTATAAGTGTCAGATACGGCATGACAACGATCGTTAGAGGTGATTAGTTGACAAATCTACTTGCTGTAAGCACCGCCATCAGTAGTGACTGTCATTTACTTATGTCACCTGGCAGAGCAGAGGATCACCTTGAGCCCCGAGCAACCCCCTTGAAAGTTCGAGAAATATATACGTATATAATATACATGTCAAACATAGATATAACCTACATTTGCGTCTTCCACTTCATGTATGTATGTATGTATGTATAATATATGTATATATATATATATATATATATATATATATATATATATATATATATATATATGTGTGTGTGTGTGTGTGTGTGTGTGTGTGTGTATGGGGGGGGGGGGGGAGGTAACGGGGCGGGCAAATATATGCGATGATTTTGCCAATCCCCCTCGAAGAATGTAATACCTCGATTTCTTGACAGTCCAGTTCCTGTGGTGGATGAGACAGTGTGCGCACTTGCTTAGACGTATATAAATACGTGTAGAGGAAAGTAAAGACAACGCCAAGAAAGGCTGCACTGTATACGTAGTTTGAAAGGTTTAAATCGAATTAGAAAGAGAGAGAGAAAAAAAACGCGAGTGAAAGGGAGTCCACTTCAGACTAAAGGAGATTTTGTTTAAACTAAATTCCTTGATATCTCGCAAAAGCAGTACGTACGCAACAATGTCGATGACAGTTGTGTATTGCTACTCACGACTGTGGGTGGAAATGGATGGACGTCATTGGCTGCTGTCAAATTCAGGGATTGAGAGAGAGAGAGAGAGAAACCACATTCACCTTTAACAAGCTAAACTACTCCACCACTCCGCACCCTGTCCATAGAAGTACCCCTCCAATACTCATGGGGAACACCTCCCAAGATTAAACCGGAGGCCTTCGCGTCGACGATCACCTGCCCTAGCCAATTCCCGAGGCCATTCCAAAAGGGCAGATTTCTTTTGCAGATATTTTACCTGGCACTTGTCAGTGTAACCAAGAATTATCGATTACCACCGGTCTGTATTTAACGCTCTCTGTAGCCTGCTACCAGCAAGATAATGCGTTGAGTATTTAGAACTTAATTTGCCTGGCAACAGAAATACCGTTATTTCACAGACATAAAATCACCCTCAGTTATTGTGAAATGAAATTTCTTTTTATAATCGTTCTTGATATTAGTAATAGTAGCTCTAAAATCTATTAGCAAAATTATGCATGAGAAAGTTTTTGTTTTAATGGCATATTCTGAACCAGCTAATCTATCATATGTGATCTCTATAGTCTTTATGGCGTCTTTCCTTTTAAGGTTTGTCTCCGAATCATTTAGAAGATAATTGGTTATTAGTATTTAAAAAAGCACGGCGGTCAGAATTGTAAACATGACATTTACAGTAAGTAAGAGGGTTCAAGTGAAATGACACAATCTCTAGGTAATTATATGAGAGTCATCACTTGGACTCCGAACCTGGCATCGCGTCTCAGGGACGCCGCTTTCAGTGACGAACGGATCCTTCAGGGCATCTATCTATCCACTGGGTACCACCAGAAGGACTCCAAAGAAGGCAAGGACGATTGCCCGAAAAGAAAGAACAATGCCACGTGAGGTCTGTCCATTCACCTTTTCACTTTCTCCTTTGGTCCGCATTATACTCATTGCATTGGGTGAAGTACAAACCATTCCCTTCGGAGATTTTCCTAGAGGTTAGGTCATATCTGGGTCGTGGCTCTAACAGCTTTTGGCGCTGGTGGTTTTTGTTGACCGACAGCCAGGGTCATTTTGCTGCACGTGTTCAGTGATGTTTATTCATTAATTTCATGTCTCTCTCTCATATAGCGCCTCAGTGGCGTGGTCGGTATGGTCTTGGCGTGCCATCTCGGTGGCCGCGAGTTCGATTCTCGGTCATTTAATTGAGGAGTGAGAGATGTGTATTTCTGGTGATAGAAGTTCACTCTTGACGTGGTTCGGAAGTCACGTAAAGCCGTTGGTCCCGTTGCTGAATAACCACTGGTTCCAGGCAACGTAAAAACACCATACAAACAAACAAACAAACAAACAAACAAACATGGGAACGGAAGTAAATTTAGCAGTTGATCAGCCGGTGACCAGAACATCATTCGGAGGCTCCCCGGTTACAGTGTCACGTGTCAAGGACGGCAATTTCCATCACTATAGCCTGGAATCTCTCGGTCCGGTTATTAGATTTTTGGGTGTGTGAACGGAAATATGCCTTCGTACGTTTTAGTCACAAAATCGGTAAAGTGCTACTGCTCGGGTGGAGAGACTATCTTTCATACCTTTGTACAAAGCGAAAGTGCCAGTAGGTGTTTGGGACGCACTAGGGAATCGAAATCCCCTCTGCGGGAAGTAGAAAGTGTTGAACTTTGAAAACCGTACTAACTTTTACCAGTTTTACCGTTATTGTTTAGTGGTTTCGATGCCTTTGTTTTATCTGTAATTTTTACATGTTTTGAAATGTGATTTTATTACAGTTTTGTTTATTATTAATGTGAGGTATTTGTTCTTTGGCAGAATGTTTCAATGGACCCATGATTATTTTGGGGGAAGATATGCTCCTTTATAAACGGGTATTTAAAATGTGCTTCGGGGTAATGCTTAATGGGGTTAATAATTGTACACACACACTGTATATATATATATATATATATATATATATATATATATATGTGTGTGTGCGTGTGTGTGTGTGTGTGTGTGTGTGTGTGTGTGTGTGTGTGTGTGGGTGTTTGTGTATCTGAATATATATATACACACACACACACACACATACATTATATATATATATATATATATATATATATATACACGAGTATATATATATAATAAAAGGAGCCCATAAAACTCCGGAATATAGAGCGTTTTTATGGGCTCCTTTTTATTTAGATCGGAGTTCTGTTTAAACAACATATTTACCAGTCACACACACACACACACACACACACACAACACAGACACACCACACATTATATCTTATATTATATATAGATATATATAGAGTATAGTAATATATATATCTATATATACTATTATGTATATCCTCAAGCTTTTCCAAGCAATTTTATGTATGTGGTAATGCTAGGAAGTTTATTTGAAGTTTTTTGGGTCGGCCATGACAACAGGAACGGCTTTCTGTTCACCAAGATCAGTACTATTTGTTTATTTTGTTTAACCGCCTGCCTTCACAAGGACCTTCGCGCACGCGGCTGTAGCTACGTAACTGTGGCTCATTAACCTATAGTTTTCAAAAGAGAAAAGATTTCAGTTGCGTTTTGTAAAGTTATTGTTGATAAATACACAATTTCCTTTAACTGAATGATCACAACTAAAACGTAATGAGAAGACGATATGCGAGAGTGATGAAGCTGCCGTTTTAATACAATGAAAAAAAAAACATCTTTCTCTGTTAAGCTGAGGCTTTCAGAATGAGTCGCTTAAATCTGAAAGAAGTTGCTCCTCTCTAGGGATATCTGGCGGACTGACATTTTTTTTCACTGGGATCGTGTTCTTTGTGTCATGGCAAAAATGAATCTGCGATGAGCAGCGATTTATTCAAGTGTCCCCGAAGAAGATTCGTGAACTGAATCGTTCATGATTTTATCTCTCTCTCTCTCTCTCTCTCTCTCTTTAGTCTTGTTTTTATAACATTCAATTAAGATGCTTGCGGTAAAATTATTTAGATGGATTAGAAGATAATTTAGTAAATCAATATATTAAACAGCAGCCGATTCTCGACTCTGCAGAGGAATATCTTACTATACTATAACGGGCGTTATGTCTGTCCGTCCGTCTGTCATTCAATCACGGCCAAACGGCTGGTCCGATGGGCATGAAACTTGGCAGGGTTATGGTGGGGACCCCTAAGATGGTTTTTAATGGGGTTTCACCCTACCTCCTCCCCCTTCCGAAGGTGTGAGAAGGGATATCCTGAAACGAGGCTGGTTCTGCCCGTAGACTTGGCTACTTTACGAATTTATCATACATAATTTAAAAAAACACTAGCGAGTCACTTATATGAAGCAGCAGATGAATATGCTTTTTGGAAGGATTGGTTAAATTGCTAGTGCAAATAATTCCCACTCAAATATAAACCAAATGCAAGCTTTCCTCATGACGAAACGCCCACTGACATTGTTGTTGCTGCCATACCGGCCTGGAAGGGAAAGGGGGTGAGGGTAGGGACCGGGGAAGGGCGGGTGGGGGGGGGGGGCGCCTTGTGGGGGTGGGCGGGGGCGGTGATAACATACGCATTTGGAATCGAATCCAAATCTAACCGGTCAATACCATTCTCATCCATTTACCTCGGCAGAGTGAGAGCGCAAAATGTTGTTTACAATGCGATATCACTGTTCTCAGCGTCACTGCACTGCTTTTGCTTATTAATTTTGTAATTCATAATGTTTAGCTATGATTAAATGCACGGATAACCTATAGCATAAATGCGTCAAGGAGAGAGAGAGAGAGAGAGAGAGAGATATATCTTAAAGGCCTTCCAAATCTCCCGCCAACGGACTTAGCAGTTTTGCACTTCAGGCAGCGGGAGAAATTTGCATTTCTGACCGATTAGTGCAAAACGCCATTATTAGTAGAAGAAATAGCAACAAAATGGTATTGGTAGTGACAGTTTACGCTCGGTTTTGCTCAAGGATTTTGCCATAACAGAATTTTACAACAAAAAAACCACTCATTTGACGGTATTTTCAGTTCGACTGCCTGGGGCTGAATGAGCAAACTAAGCAATCATGGATAGTGATTAAGCTTAGTCAGAATGACATTAGTCTCGGAGAAAAAGAGAGAAGAAGAAAAAGGGCGTGGCTTTAAATCAGTACGGAATATCAGTTGACGTGTTGAGAAACTATACTCTGTTTTTTTCCACCTGTCCATCCGCCTGTGGTGTTTGCGTATGGTAACACTGCGTCCCGGGCTTTAGATAGTTACATTCAGCTTACATTCAACAATAATAACAATATCCTATTTCGAATATTAACGGTGTAATTCGCATACAGTAATTTATTAAAACACTTTTCAGTTGCAAATGTACACCCAGATATCCTTTTATTTACCTAAAACTTACACATAGCGTAACTATTTAAAGCCCGGGACGCAGTGTTACCATACAAAAACACCACAGGCGGATGGACAGATGGAAAAAAACAGAGTATAGTCTTGTGAGGTAGCACACTGGAATAGACTTGCCGCTAATGGATGAACGTGCTGAGATAAAAATGCCTCAATTATTTACCAAACTAAGATCCACTAAAATCAACGAGGTTGGATGAGAGCGATGACCTAAACCTTTCGGACCATTATTATCGGCATTGCCTAGCATTGAAGTTTGACGTAAGTGGAGGATTGTGATTGCTGGTTCACTTTCTTATGGAATGAGGAAGTGACTGCGAAGCTAAAATGGCTGCGATGTTTGCTTTCGTTTCTGTTTTTGTTTATCATATCGGATGTCCCTGTTAATGTTTGAAACGTCACCTTCATACGTAACTTCGGATTGGTAACCAATCGTAGATGAACATTCTCTTTATTGGGCTCCTTAAAAAAAAGAAAAAAAAAAGGAAAAGTAAAAGTAGCGCCCTTCTTCAGCCAGATACCACATATGAACAGCAATAGCCAGTAGTACAGTTATCATCATATCACCGACGGATTTCAAAGAGTATCTTCAGTATGGGGAAAATTCTTTTGTAAAATGTAATAACTGTATCGGTGCAGTATTCCGAGAACTCGGTGGACTGGCCAGTTCTTTTAATTACCACGAGCAGGCTTTGAAATAAAAAAAAAAATCCTTTTTTCCAAACGATTCACCTGTTCGGTGTCAACCCTACATTACAACCATTGTTGGAAAAAGGGGAAGATGTGCTCTTGTTATTTCCGTTAAGACTAAAACTATCTGATAATGCCGTCATTACCGGGCACGGAATTCGACGACGGCCACCATCTCTGTGACGTCATTAAAGCCACTGTTCCCACCACCCGAGACAGAAACCTGTTTTCGCGCGATGGAAAAGAAAAAAAAAAAAAAAAAAATTAAAATACACCATCAGAAGTCCCAAACAACAAATCCAACTTAACGGGGTTCAACCTTCAGCGGCAACAGAGAGACCACAATCCAGGGAATCCCCATCTCTCTCTCTCTCTCTCTTTCTTTCCATTACGACTTCTCTCGACCTGGACTCGCCCTACCGGTTCCAGTTGGAAACTTGCCAAGAGTATGGTCGCCTTCACGTAGGTCGAGTTTCCAGTAGGTAGCCAAAACACGATGGTTATTAGGAGACTCGCCTCACCAAACAACAGAGCAGAGTTCGATTCCCAAGCGAGCCGAAGCCGAAACGCTCTAATTAAGCATTGTCTACTGCTCTCTCTACACAGGCCATACAATCAATATTGTACCAGCAGCATTTGGTATAAATACTAAAAAATGTGAAGCTACTTAAAATGAAGCCGGTCTCGCAAGAGTGGAAGGACGTGGGATGTAGAATTTAGGTCAAAGGCCAAGCTCTGGGTTCTATGAGGTCATTCAGCGCTGAAAATGAAATTGGCAGTTAAAAGGTTTCAAAAGTGTAACTAGAGGAAAACCTCAAAGCAGTTGCACAATGAATCAGTTATTTAGGAGAGGGTAGAAAATGAGATGGAAGAGAGACTATGAACGGAGGTACAGTAAGAGGAATGTCGGGGGTTGCAGCTAGGGGCAAAAAGGACGCTGCAAAGAACCGTATGACCCCTTTCACACTATGCGATTTTTTTCCGCACTAGAGGCGGTCTCCGCGCCGCAGGTACTGCTGACGACACCGCTCATTTGCGCGGTCGCCGCCTACAGAGATCAATTACTTTTAAATCTTGATGTCTTTTGTTCCAACAATTTTTTTTTTTTTTTTTTTTTTTTTTTGTGATTTCATCCTAGCATCTCTTATATTTTTCCATTTGAAACACGGCATACTTCTCTCTAAGCAAATGTAATTAAGTAACGACTTTTATACTCTCCTTACTTTTATCCTATAAAACCGGTTTCGTTTTAACTAAGGAAATGAGAAGCTCTATATCAATATTTAGATCCATATCCATATAACTGATATATTTTCAAAATGAAAAGCAGTGACCTACTAATGCTCACCGCTTGTAAAGGCGGAAAAAAACCGCTTGGTGTGAAGACGCGCATTGACCCATGATGGCCAGCTACAACCGCCAACGGGAGCGGCACCGCTTCCAGCCAATGGAACAAACCTGATGCAAAGCGCACCGCGACGGCAAAAAATCCGTGCCGCTATAGTGTGAAAGGCTCCATTAGGTTTATCAGTCGACTTGTAAGCGCGGTGCCGCTCCGCTGGCGGAGGCGGTTATAAATCGCATCGTGTGGAAGGGCCCTAAGTGATGCCCACAGTGCACCGCATGAGGTGCTTTAACTGCACTACTCCTCAAGAGATAAGAACTGTATTTATGATGCAAGAGGATACTGCAGATACGGAGAAAATTGCAGATTCAGACACAAAATGAATAATTATGATGAGAGAGATCAAATATTATGGAAAAGTTGGATTTTTTAATGTCAGAATTTCTGGAAATGAAGAAAAGAACAACATACCAGAACAGGAAAGAGACATGGGAAAATCCTTATTATTACCCATATTAAATGAAGGAGAAAACACGCAAACCATCATAGTGATGAATATGCAGGATTTAGTTACGAGTAACTCAAAAAGAAAAATAGAGTACTTAGAAGAACTAACCCAAATTGAAAAGAAAATAGATATAATGAATATAAGTGAAACCTGGTATTCCCAAGAGACTGGGAATGACGATCAAATAAAAGGGTTCCAAACTTATAGATCAGATAGAAAAAATAGTAATCAAGGGGGAACCGCAATATATATATATATATATATATATATATATATATATATATATATAATATATATATTATATATATATATATATTATATGTATGTACGTATATACATACATATTTATATATTCCAGTGCTCAAGAATTCTTCTAGAGTGCGGTTGCAAGCCCTAGCCCTATGCACTTCTTCATGCTGCTTTGCCTAACTATAATAAACAAACCACCAATTAGAGCTAAACTCACTATGGATTTCGACGGCATACTGATGAGGCGACCGCCATAGCCAATAGAAATGTATAGGTGTATAGTATATAAGGTATAATCATTAAGCTACAAATGTTTAATATTCAATGTACGCTACTTCGGGATGATCACGGAAAGGGATTATAAGTGATAAAAGGATCTGTATCGCCGGGTCTCGATCACTTGGCACAGTACTTCCAGTGACTTGAGTCGACGGTCAAACTACTTTTATACACGACGACACAAATTATCGCAAGGTTTAGCGAAAATTTATATATATGTATATATTGTCTATGTATGTTTATTTATATATATCCACTAAACGTCATATGTAAACCTCCTTGCAAAATACGAGATCTTCAGAGTCGGTAGAGCATGAACACTTGACGAAGCACCTGTTCATACAGTTTGCGAACATCATCATCATCAGTAGATGACACTGACGTGGTTCTCCTAACTCCTATACTTTATTCTAAAGTTCACATTTCACAACCAATTACGGGATGAGTCCATCACTCATTGTTCTATTTACCATAAGCCGCTCTCTCGTTGAAGGGATTTTAATAAGATACATATGATGGCTTGTCACTAATTTAGTAGATGGCATTGTTTTAATGTCAAATCATTCATCCCATAAATATTAATCCATTGATTTAGATATGGGATTCAACATGGGAGACGTTGGTTCGAATCCCATTGGTCAGGATATGGGTGTATTTATATACACATATATATAATATGTATATATACATACATACATACATATATATATATATATATATATATATATATATATATATATATATATACACCCATATCCTGACCAATGGGATATGGGTATATATATATATATATATATATATATATATATATACGTGTGTGTAATTCATACATTATATATAAATGAGTAAATATATGTATTATACTCATTTGTTTCTATAATGTATGTGTGTATCACACTGTGACTCAATTTATTACAAAGGGACGTCATCAAGAATATTGCCAATGAAAATTAGTGTTTGTTTTTGCATTCTTATCTCTTATTGTCAAAAGGAATGTCACTACTAGTTTTTGGAATCTGTTTTAATTTCCGTCATTGAGTTAACATCTTAACAATTCAGTTGGGGAATTTGTCGTTCTCTGCCCTAGCTCCCCAGTCGTTCATTTCACCATAATCATGAATTTTGCAAAGCCGAAATGCGTATCTTCAATGGCTTGAGCTCACGAAATACGTCACAATAATTGCAGATTCGATTCTCGGGCATTCCATTGAGGTGTGAGAGATGTGCATTTCTGGTGATAGAAGTTCACTCTCGACGTGGTTCGGAAGTCACGTAAAGCCGTTGGTCCCGTTGTTGAATAACCACTAGTTCCATGCAGCGTAATAACACCGTACTAACAAACAATAATTGCAGAGCGTTTGTTATCCTTCACCGTAATAAGTAAATTAGTTAGCAGAACTCTCTCTCTTATCGCAGCTGAACAGAAATATTTTCATAATGTAGTTTAGTACAAAAATGCATAAATAGCCGTACGCGAGTCACGAAAGTCTTATAATAACTCACCAATAATTTTCAAGCTCATCCTCGGTGTACGTATCTATGGTCCGCCGCTTCCAAGTGGCAATAAATTCAAATACCCACTAGGACTATCAGCGTAGTCCCTGGGCTCGCCATTCCTTGATTTTGACTGGCACCCAAACTCATATCATCATTTTCCTCGACTCCGGAACCCCGTGATTTCACTGGGATATCCAACCGCGAACTCCAGGAAGGATTTTGCTGGTAGCGTCACTTAAACATTCCAGGAAATCGTCATTCATTTACAGTTAGCGCTTGAAGGTGATGCAACTGTTTTTGATACATTTTTTTTGTTCCTAGTTACTTTTTTACCTGTTTGGGCGAAAGGACATAGGTGGCGTGCATGAGTGTGAACTGTCGTGAATTCGGGGGATTCGTAATATTTATGAAGAAGGTGGCGATGATAAACGTATTATATAGTATGTTACAAATGAAAATGATTAACTTAACTTCGTGAAATAATAATAATAATTTAATATATATTTCCCGAATACAGCCTTCGACGAAGAAGCATTGTGCTGTTTGAAATACAAACTCATATATGCCACAGCCCCTTGAATGATAGTCACCACCCTCTTATCTCTCTGGATAAGGTTTACCACTGGCTTTGTTCACTAGTGTTCATGAGCAATCGCAATAAAAGATGCCGGAAGCGCTTCGCATCGTCCAGTGTATACGTCATCGGAAACGCACCTTAGCGCTTCCGCTCCAAGAATCACTTTAAGCTAAATAACGAATTGGCAATCTTCGTTAAAAGTGAGTTAGTTTAAATTACAAGAGAAAAACAGTCTTGTAAGTGTTTTTTTTTTATTATTATTTCTTTTATCTCGGCCTCTCGTTAGTCTTTCTTCGGTATTTTATATCACTCACACGAAACTTCCTCAGTACAAAAAAACAAATGCCCCCTCGCCGCACTTGCGAAATGTCTTCGCCAGGCTTATCCTTGGTGGTACGAAGTGTGTGTTATGAGACCAAAGGGGATTATTACCCAACGTTACTATTCCAATAATTAAAGAAATGTGGGAGGGAAAAGTACCTAAGGATTGAAAGCGCTGTGTCAAGGTACTTTTGTAGCCCGGTTAATATGTACCATCTTCGGTTGAGTTCGTTTGTCAACGCAGCATTTATAATGAGCTGTTATATTTTTTAAATGGAGGATGATTTCTCGCTCGGTTTTCCCCAGATACTGTGACAGATTTTGATATCGGAAATTTTCACACCAGATGTATCTATAAGAACATTAAAAATGGTTTTGCTCTCGTAATCTTGGAGAACATTTGCATATATCGCGTTTTTTTTCTTCAAAACTTGATAGTTTAAAGATATAATTGGTATTGATACTATGAAGGATTCGTGCTGAGGGAGAGAGAGAGAGAGAGAGATTTAAAACAGATTTGTCTAGCGTGTCACAGGGTTAAAAGTTGAATGCATGTTACATTATTTTCTTCACGGTCTGCAGAGATCTGTGAGACAAGAGAGAGACGTCAAAGTGACCTCTCTGCACAGGGCGTCTAGACTTGAGTTTGAGCTCCAAGGTCGCGGGTGTTTCCTCCTAGAGAATCCGAACTACTTGGAAAAGAGTGAACGGGCCTCTCACGAAATTCTTGTAAACCTTGTGCTGTGCGGTAGGATATTACTTTTGTTTTTATTCCACCTCTGCTATATCATAGATGGCTGGCTGTGCCCCATCTGCGTAACGATGCCCTTCCATTTCTACCTTTAAGGCCCCTCCTACATCCTCCACCTTTTTGTTGACATTTTCAGACATGGAAAAATTCATCAATATATTCAAACGGTAAACAGCCAAGTGGAAGGCTCCTCACCTCCAAGGCCAATTCTGTTGGCCTTGCTCAGCTCTGCCTATCCGAACCCAGTGGTCTTGTTTTCGTTGAGGATGTCACCGCGAAACACAACCTACTAAGATTCGTCACTTTGTTCTGGTCGTAACTATTATAATCTGGCTACAAAAGTTTGAGACTCGAAAGGCGGTTCGCACTGTGCCATATTTTCTTAATCCCGTTGAAATGATTCAGGGCAAATGGTGGTAATTTGGTAGATTCGGCAGTTTTTTGAGCGGCCTGCCATTTCTCGTGTGTGGATGTTTAAGGGAAGTGACCGCCAAGGGCACAGTAAAAAGGGGATTGTCCGTCACCTCCCTTCATTCGTCAGTACAAAAGCAGAAGACAAAGATAAACATTATGCTTGGACCTTCCTCTACAATTTTCATATTGCTCATTACGAAATTTGATTAAAGATATATATATATATATATATATATATATATATATATATATATAATGTATATATATGCTTAAAATATCTCAGTAGATGCGATACACGTGACTTCATTAAATAAGCGAATACCGCAGGAAAATGAAATGTAGAAATCTAAGCGCTTTCGTCTTTCGTAAGACGTCGTCAAGGAACGAATGAAATACAGTTGGAAAGAAAGTTACTAGGAAAACAAAAAGATCAAGAATACCATATGGTTAATTGTATTGCGAAAAGGGTAAAAATCAAAGAGATAATCCAGGAATATCGGATATCACACGGTCACAAACATAAACATAGATTTAACCATAAGAGAAACTAAAGCTTAGCCATACAAAGTCCAAAAACATGTATAAAACTGAATGTATTAATTTCAATGCTTAAATTTATCTACAACTTTTTTCATTGTGAAGGCATCGAGTTTAAATAAACCAACACTTAAATTTACAACACTGCCATTATTTGACTTGATGAAACAAGATTCAGTGATATTCTTTTTAACTGTGTCATTACATGCATTATTCGTACATAAGAACATATGAGAGATTTAGATAATCCTATTAACTGGAGTCAAGCAAGAGATTTAATCCCATGTAATGACACAGTATAAAGGAATATCACTGAATATTGTTCCATCAAGTCAAATAATGGAAATGTTCTAAATTTAAGTCTAGGTTTATTTAAACTCGATGCATTCATAATGAAAGACGTTGTAGATAAAAATAAGTAACACAATTAATATATTCAGTTTTATACATGATTTTGGACTGTATGGCTAAGCTTTAGTTTCTCTTATGGTTAAATCTATGTTCAAGTTTGTGATCATGTGATATCTGATAATCCTGGATTATCTCTTTGATTTTTTCCTCTTTTACAATTAACCATCTAGTATTTTTGACCCTTTTGTTTTCCTGGTAACTTTTTTTCAAACTGTTCTTCATTCGATCCTTGACGACGTCTTAAAGACGAAAATGCTTGGATTTCTGCATATCATTTTCCTGTGTGTACACCTTTTATGCATATATATGTACAGTACATACGTACAAACAAACAGCTATACTGTACGCTCGAATATGTTCATTCTCAGGATTAGCTTCAACCTGGAGGTTAATCCCGGGAGTGTACGTTTTTGGATTAAGATTGATTAAATACCTCCTTCGGCAAGATGGGAAACGTGTCAACGTCGATAACAATTATATGAAAGTTTCAATCTTTCGTAGGTAGACTACAGTTAAGTGGGTCCTGGTTCTGGCCTACTTAATTGACAGGTAATCATATAACTTAAAAAAAAAAAAAAAAAAATAACGGAGTGAGGTCATTGGACCAGTGATAGGATCTGCCTTCTCTTACTGCACTTGAATAACAGTCCCTGTGGATGTGTGTGTATGTGTGTGTGCTTTCAAGTATTTCATTCATTATCCGCAATAAGTCGCCGTTATAAGACAATTTAGCCTATGTACCTTAGTTTATGAAACCATCTGTCTTGAAAGCAAATACTTACGTGTAAATTGAAATCTTAATGAAACGGTACAGTCGTTTTGCCAATGGTTCTACAAACGTTGCTCTTCTCTTATTTATTTATTTTCCTGGTTTGTTATTTACCTCATGTCATCATTATTGAAAGCGACACAGAATTCAACTACTGTATTCAAAACGAGTATTCGAGGAGAAGGGCAGCATATCAAAAGCTTTTCGTCAGGGTAATTAATGTAATCTCAAGGAATTACTCATAAATAAAATAGGGCTCATAAAAACCCGGACGGTGTAGTGAAAAACTGTTATAAAAAACTTTGTGTTTTTGATAACAGTAAAAACTCATTTTCCTGAGCCAGTATTGATATCAACTGGCTGCGCCGCTGTTTCTATGTTAAAAAAAAATCCATTAGAACATTTTATTTATGTAATACAGCAACACAAGGTTTTGGTATAATTATACGGGTTAGAAAAAGGCTAAAATATTTCCCGACTTCAAATGTTCCTCTAAATACATAATTATTAGTAATCGTGTATTTTCGTGCGAAGATTATGGCTCCCAGATTTCGCTCAACTACAAAGGTATATAGAAACAATTCAGCCAGCACGTACACCTTCAAAAAGAGACTCGTGTGTTTACGTCACCTTAAGTTTTAATATTCACGCGATATTCATACAGTATATAGGTATGACATCGCAGTTTTTCCCTTTGCTTTCCGCCTTTATTTATATTTTCTTGTTTTAGCAATTATTTCTTAATTACGTTTATACTTAGAGACAACAACTAGAATAGAAAGTCAAAGTAATTTGCAGTCTTCTTTTACATCCGGGTCAGATAATTTAAGCGGTGTCTGAAAACAGAGGAGGAAGATTTATTATTATTCGTATTATTATTATTATTTATTATTATTATATTACGAGTCACTTTTCATTCGACAGATGACATTTCTCTCTGTGTGGCCGCTTCGTAACACCCGCTTGGCCAAACCTCCCAACTTCAGCTTTGTTAGAGTCATCAGTCTCCCGATTGCTCGGTTAGATGATTGCCTCCTCCTCCTCCTCCTCCTCCTCCTCCTCCTCCTCCTCCTCCTCCTCTCCTCCTCCTCCTCCAACCTGTTGCCAAGCTCCGGAATTTCTACTCAATCTCTGTTGTCCCTGATTTTTCCACGTTTCATAAAATGGTCCGTCTCTTCGTTCAGTGTTTGATACCCACGCATCTTCCGCCACGTTTCTCGCTGCGCCAAGTCTGGCCCGCAGCGGTGATCGTCGTAGTGCAGTTCAGTCGCTTCTTTTGGATGGGGACTGAAAACCTCCAAATTTGAGTGTTATTTGGCTGTTTCTTTTACACCATTAGCCCCAGTTTCGCAAATTGAGCACTGAGCGAAAACCGTAGGATACTTAATACGAAAACCGGAAAAGCCCCTTCCCTGCAGGCGTCCCCTTTCCATTTCAGCAAGGAACACCACCACAGGAAAATGACGAAGGCCAGAAGGTTAGTACCAAGTGCTTCCTCGTCTTTTTTTTTTTAATTATTATTTATTTTTTCTTCTGACAGTGCATGAATAAACACGAGAAAGAGCTTGGTGCCGACCTTCTGCCTATTATTATCCTGTGGTGTTTGCTTATGTACTGAAGTCACGTGCATCTACTGTGATTTTTTTATGCATATATATATACATATGTGTGTATATAATATATATATATATATAATATATATATATATATATATATATATATATATATATATATATATATATATATATATATCTAATAAAAGGAGCCCATAAAAAACACCAAAATATAGAGAAAAAGTACTATATTTCAGAGACTGCTGTCTCCCTCCTGAAGAGGGAGACAGCAGTCTCTGAAATATAGTACTTTTTCTCTATATTTTGGTGTTTTTATGGCTCCTTTTATTAGACGGAATTCTGTTGTTACAGAACATTTTTACAGTCATATATGTATATATATATATATATAATATATATAATATATATATTATATATATTATTATATATATATTATATATATATATATTATATATATTATATAATATATAACTGAATCACAAAAATATGAAATGTGATGAATATACAAATAAAGTCAATTGCCACAAAGGAAGTGAAACAACTTGAGTGGTGCAAGGCCTTTCAACTTACTGTCCTTCACTGGCAGACTAGAATAAAGGACAGTAAGTCGAAAGCCTTGCACCTCTCAGCTGTTTCACTTTCCTTCATGTCAATATATGTATAATATATATATTATATATATATATATATAATATATATCTATATTATATATATATAGCATTAAGCTACAAATGTCCTTTAATATCCAATTCGCTCTACTTCGGAATTAATATATTTTCATGTGTGTTAACCAAAGGGGAATTTTTTAGTTGATAATAATTTCGTCTTCCCGTGGATTCGAACCAGCGGTCAGACAGAGGAGAAATCAGGACCGCAGTGACATCATCGACTCGGCCAAAAAACAATGTCACAGCAGTCCTGATTTCTTCTCTGGCTGTCGACTGGTTCGAATCCACGGGAGGACGAAATTATTATCAACTAAAAATTCCCCTTCGGTTAACATATATGAAAAATAAATATATTAATTCCGAGGTAAGAGCGAATTGGATATTTTCAAAGAGCATTTGTAGCTTAATGCATATATGTGAAGGCACGGTAATGTGATAAGAATATATATATATATATATATATATATATATATATATATATATATATATATATATATATATATATATATACACTGGTTTGCCGTCACAAGTTTCATACTTATCGACGCGGAAAATTGTCTAAAAATGGAAAACATATAATAAAAAAAAATCCAACTCAAAACAATTTCAAGCGTTCATAGATACTTGTGAATAATCACAAAAAAAATTACTCATAAAATTATTGAAGTTTTGATTACGAGAGGGATTACAGTTTGAAGTGGAAAGATGAGGATCATATCTTAAAATAGACCGCTTTCTTCAGTTGGCTCGAAAATCTGTCCAGGCCTGAGCACTGAGCCTTCTCCAAAGGCATTACAAAAGGTAATGCCTTTTCTCACGTAGGAAGTCTGAGAAGGGATCAAATCAGCTGCTGGTCCAGCAAGTGGCGGCACGTCAAGGGAACCAAACAATCATCGCAGAATGGACGGCGCAAATACGTGGCAGAGGAGAGTTACTGATCTGGTCATTTTCATCCATTTCTGGTTACGACCAGCCACCAGGTTTACGAAGCGTCCTGTATTCATGGAATAATTCGGGAAGCATACCAAACTTCTAGAGACCATTGTCTGCAAATGAGTTGGGAGAAATGCTCTGCGAAATGCTCTCATTGTGCTACCTCCCTCAGGGGAGTAGTGCCGTCAGTGCACCACATGCTTTGCAATGTAGGCATGACTTAAGATTCTTTGCAGCGTCCCTTCGGCCCCTAGCTGCGACAGCTTTCATTCCTTTTACTGTACTTCTGTTCATATTATCTTTCTTCCATCATACTATCCACCCTCTCCTAACAGTTGATTCATAGTGCAACTGCTGCTTTGAGGTTTTCCTCCTGTTGTGCCTTCCAAACAGTTTCAATATCAATTTCCGTTTCAGCGCTGAATGGCCTTGGATGACCAGTGCCGTGCACGTGACCCTGAAATAGATTAATCAGTCGGTGTTAGCTATCACGTCTGTGTCTGTGCTGTGTGCCACGAAAAGTTTATTCCATATCACGGAGATCACTCTAGACGTGGTTCGGAAGTCACGTAAAGCCGTTGGTCCCGTTGCTGAATAACCACTGGTTCCATGCAACGTAAAAACACCATACAAACAAACATATCACGGAGATTTAAGGCCATTAACTTGTCTAAAGTTCTTAATGGAAGTGAAAATGATCTTGAAACGTTTAATTTCTTTCGACAGGAATAGCGATTCCCCGGGAAAAATTCAGTGTCCGTAAAGAGTTTGTGCCCTCAGCATTAAAGGAGAATCAGGTATTATGTATGTATGCATATATATATATATATATATATATATATATATATATATATATATATATATATATATATATATATATATATATATATACATTATATATATATGTGTGTGTGTGTGTATAACTGAATCACGAAAGTTAGGAACGTGATAATCCATGAATAAAGATATATGCCACGAAGGAAAAAAAAACGAAGGAGGTCTGCAAGATCTTTCGACTTTAAAAGTCCTTTACTGAGCAGATACTGACATACATAGAGAGAGAGAGAGAGAGAGAGAGAGAGAGAGAGAGATACACACACACAGTTACAATATACATCTTTTGGTACATTTTGCATCTTCCTACTACATCGCATTCTTCTGGTTTTCATTGTGCCATGTCCTTGATTTTCAAGGTTTGTCCTCTGCATGATTGAGTCAATGTTTGTATTATGTTTAAATTTATGTGTGTAAATGTATCTATATACATCTACACACACGCACATTGTTTATATATATATATATATATATATATATATATATATATATATATATATATAATATATATATATATATTTATATATGGAAGTGTTCTTCAGTAAACATCAGTACCACTTCATCATTTCATTCAGTGAAGTTCTGAACGAGATGCATGGACGTAAAGTGCAGTGTCTAGCGAAATGGATGATTTATCCATCCGAGTCATACTATCATAAACTACGTCAGAAAGATGTCACCCTGACCTTGCATGTTTCATTTTTATTGGCCTAGTCTCTTACGGTAAATTGAGTAAGTATTGAAGAGCGGGGTATGAGATCCAACACTTATTGCCTGTGCATTAGAGAAGCATGTTGCTTCCCCTTTCGAACTGATGAGGGCCAACTTGACAAATATTGTCCGGCTCACATTTTCATGAATTTTCAACAGAGACATCGGCCAGCACCACTGGGTTGCATCAGCCGCTTCAGATTCTCCCACACGCCTGGAACTTCGTGTGCTAAAATATCTCGCCGGAAGTCACAAAATCACAGAATTTGGAATGCCATTCTATTCTGTAGGATATACATTTCAAGGCCTAGCTAATGAAAAATCATGTGAAATGGAAGCTAACTTATCACCCGTGTTTGAAAAAAAAAATAAAAGTGTCTCTACCGCTGGACGATGCAATTACACGAAACAGGTCACACACTGGCCATTTTTGCAGAAGGAAATACTCATGATTATATATATATATATATATATATATATATATATATATATATATATATATATATATATCGGGCTACAATGTCCTTTAATATCTAATTCGTTCTACCTCGGAATTATTATATTGTCATATATGCTTAACCGAAGGGGAATTTTTTCTCGATAATAGACTTGTCTGGACCCGGAGCCTTTCAAATCCAGGAACGTCAGTGAAGCTTTTACCTACTACACCACCGCAAGAGGTGGTGTAGTAGATATTAAAGGACATTGTAGCCCGATATATATCTATATATATATATATATATTATATATATATATATATATATTATATATATATATAGGCTGCATGCATGTGTCTTAGGTTATAATTAACCCATTGCGATCTGCAGCTTGTACGTAACGAAGATTTCTATAAGCTCAACTGAATATGGTTTCGTGCAGTAGATGCCTAAAGGGAATATATATACGGAAGGGGGAGAAAAGCGTGTTCTAAAACGACGTAGAGAAACGTAATGGCAAAGAAAGAATGGAAATATCTCCAGTTATTTGAATACAACGATGAAAGAAGATGAAAAGAAGAGCATGTCGCCTCGACAGTGACAGAATAAAATTATTATTTTCTCAAGGTCTGGATTCCAGCCTCATAGTGAACTCAGGTGGTGAGAGATGAAAGATTTCCAGGGCGTTTCGTAAACCTGGTGTGTCATGTTATGATTATATACGTATGAAGCAGAGGTCTCTTTCTCAAAGGCCATAGCTTGGTTTTACTGATGTGTCCATCATCTCTCCGAATGAATAGTTAATGACAGCGAAACTTTATAATTGCGGGGCATGATTTTTTGGACTAACGGTTATTCAGCGCCAAAAGATAAGAGTCATCTATAGTGCCCAGCACTTTTTGTTATACGATGTTCTTTTATAATCACGTTTGAGCATATTAGGTCTATCGGCGCCACGCGAAAACGCAAATAAAAGGAAAAACTCTCACCGCCAAGAATCAACCGCCTTAATGGCGTGATTGGTATGGTCTTGGGGTGCCACCTCGGTGGCCGCGAGTTCGATTCTCGGGCAGTCCACTGAGGGGTGAGCGATGTGTGTTTCTGGTGATAGAAGCTCACTCTCGTCCTGGTCCGGAAGTCACTAAAGCCGTTGGTCCTGTTGCTGAATAACCACTGGCTCCATGCAACGTAAAAACACCATACAGACAAACAAACAATGTTGTGGAAACTGAGTCATCCATGTTCCCAAAAAACAAGGTTCTTCAGCGTCAGGAGGAATACAATACCTTTAGATGTCGTTCATGATTACAATGTCACAAAATAAATACAGTGAAGGAGAAAGGAATCATGTACCAAAGTCAACCTCTCAAAATGGGCGGCGGCGAGATCTGCATCCTATAACTATACCATCGTTGTTGTGACATTTTAAATTCCAGATCCGGTAACTGCCCACTTTTATCCTCTTTTTGAGCTGTGAATTCGCAACCATAGAAGTCAACGTCCGTCGCGGTATCAAACTGGATAAATACTACAAGATTTTCGTCGATTACAGTCTTAATGATTAATTATCTACCTACGCCGGCGACTCATTCCATTATTCAGTTGATCGTTCGGTCGGTTTTATTCCCTGTCGGAGCAGTTGGCTATTTCGACCCTCGGAGTCTACTTAGGTAGACTGTTTTTTTTCATCTGTCCATCCGCCTGTGGTGTTTTTGTATGGTAACACTGCGTCCCGGGCTTTAGATAGTTACGCTATTTGTAAGTTTTAGGTAAATAAAAGTATATCTGGGCGTACATTTGCAACTGAAAAGTGTTTTAATAATTTACTGTATGCGAATTACACCGTTAATATTCGAAATAGGATATTATTATAATCGTTGAATGTAAGCTGAATGTAACTATCTAAAGCCCGGGCCGCAGTGTTGCCATACAAAAACACCACAAGCGGATGGACAGATGAAAAAAAAACAGAGTATAGTGAAAAAATTTCCATAAGTCATTTCCTTAGAAATAATTCGTGCCGAACTTCCTATTTGTATCAGTAAGTACGTCACCTTAATCCAGTACAAGGTCTACCTTGGTATTTACCGCGAATTAATCTTAGTGGCTGATAAGCTGTTAGTTGGGAAACCAACATCTAGGCGAAAATGATCCCAGAAAGAATCGCTGAAGAGGGAAAACCTTAAAAATGTTGTTGGTAACAAATAACACAAGGTCTTCGTAAATATGTAATATAGTTCCAATTTTTATTTTGAAAGTCACTGCGAAACCGCTAATATTCCACTTCCTTCCCTCGTCGCCGGTCTGTGTTCAGACAACATTGGCTCCTCTGGTGCGTCGCATTTGAGGTAAAACTCCCTCGAGGTGGCTCTGATACAGAGATATATTGTACGTGTCTCATCTTGCATATAATAGTTGAACATGATTAAAATTAGTCGCGGTATTTTTGATATACTAAACTTACTGTATGGGGGGCACGTACATTGCTAATAGACTGCAGGTATTGTATCAGAAAGCCACAGTCAAGTGTACTGGAAAGTTTCAATTAGTTTTCCGATGAAATATCTGCAATCATTGAGTCATGTTTGTGCTGTGGGCAAAGACGCGCCCCAGGCCGAAAAATTTGAACATGAAAAATATCTTGGTTAATTGCAACCATTTTAAACTAGGACATTCAGATGAGACTCTGAATCACTGTCTATCAGAGCCAACTCTCAAACTTCCGCTAAATCATTCCGTTCCAGAAAACTCAGCTGCCGGTAATTCGATCACATCGGTCTCACTCCATCCTCGCGTCGGTGTCATATCTAGTATTTACAGACAAACTCTCAAAGATAATTATCTTTACTTTGCCACACCATTAGTATCAAAATCGCCAGAATGACACCTGTGGAGCGTCCCTGGTATATACTATAACATTAGTTTTACCATGTCGGCGACCTCCTCCGTCAGCCGCTTCCAGAGCAATATTTTCACGTTGCTTTTGTCATTTAAGAGCTATGTTATGTTGTCCACAGTTCGGTGTTATATATATATATATATATAATATATATATATATATATATATATATATATATATATATATATATATATATATATATATGTGTGTGTGTGTGCGTATTATGTTTTTTGTATATATATATATATATATATATATATATATATATATATATATATATATAATATATTATATATATATATATATATATATATATATATATATATATATATATATATATATATATATATACTGTATAAGCACGTATATATATATATTATATATATGTATATGATCGTATAATTTTATATATGTTACATATACATACAATAACACACAAGCACACATAATGGTCCCTTTCAAGAAACTGTTTCCCTTTAACTTTTGTAGTACGAGCTAGTAAAACGTTCACATCCGGAACTTAAATCCGAGTCCTCCGTTTTGAATCGAGATTTTATTTGAAAGCACAGCACATAAAGCAAACTGGGGCTTCTTTTATGCTTTGATTATTATAATTTCCGTTCAGTCAAACTTGGCAGTCTAGAAGCATTCTGATTTTTTATTACCGATTTTCTCAACATCTAGAAAATGTACATGTTCTGAGAGACGCAGACATTTACTTGTAGATTTCTGCTGCAGTGACATAAAGGGAATGGCATTTCTAAATTTCCCAAGGCCTTCGTTTGCTATTTACTTGTCAACGCCCCCCCCACCCCCCCTCAGCACCGTTAGGAACATTTAAAATCAAGGAAGGTTTTGCCCGTGACCAACACCACTTTCAGCTTTGTAAAGATCCAGCGTATTAACCCAGTTCTGAACGCATTCCATGACACTCGACGCGAATCACCTCTCCGGTTGATCTTTCAATATGTTGAACGCCGCGGACGCATTGCAACCCGTTCTTCCATCTGTGACGAAAATAATCCACTGTCAAACGATGCTTACCTTGAAATCTCGCGAAGTCTCTCAAATCGTATTTACAAAATCTTATTTTGCGTCAGCAGCCGAATCTCTCGCAACTGTTTTTAGCACTGGTATCTGTTTGCGACGCGTCCGCGGTTGCAGACGCTCACTTTTTGACTGGCAGGTGAGTCTGGATGAACTTCTACCTGGTTGAGGTCTCTCTCCTTCCTCGGCTCCCGCGGCGGAAGTTGTCGTACAGCTTTGAAAACATCCAGATTTGGCTGAATCGCAGACAACATATTAAAACAAGCTGAGGCGAATCTCGTAGACGCGTTGAGAATCTACGATTGACTAAATGTCTACAGAAAAGGCTCGAAATTGCGAAAGGTAACGAGAAAGTGCCAGAAGTATGAAGTTTCATGAATAGGAAAAGATGGGACCAATATTAAAAAGGGGGTTTTCCCGGGTTAACTTAGTCATACCGGATTGCCGATGCTTGCTCGCTGTAGGTACGAACGAAGATCATGGCCCATTCGCCGCGAATTGCAGGTTGGTTGGTACTAACGTTGGCAGACGAATAACATCGAGGAATTTTTACGTCTTGTATTTTTCGATGAGCTGAATGAGGAGCAAAGGTCTAAGGTACCTGAATGCTGCCTTGATCTTAAACAACCATGATGCTAAAACCAGCCGGAGTTTGAAGAAATTTCAACCTGTGCTGTAGCTTCAGCCACCATTTTTGTCCCATGTCACAAACGCAAAACGTAAAAGATAGGAAATACGGCGCCCAAACAGAGACTACCTTGAACCCTCAGCACATTGACAGAGGCATTCGTGCACAGGGGAAGGAAAAACGACCTCGTCGTCCGATGTCTTTTCCTCGCGTCTCATTGTTGTTGTTTGGCTGTTGTTGTTGATCAAGGTGGCCTCGTGTCGCCACGGACTCCTCTTCCTTGGCCAGCTCCGTCGATACATTTTGTTGTATGTTTGTATGACCTTCATCGTGAATAATGGTTGTATGAAGGACTTTTAATTAAGAGTGTGTCTGGATTTCAAACTGCAATACGTGAAACATCATAAAGAATAGAAGAAATTATAACTCTTCGCAGCCGACTTATCATAAATGAATGAGTTTGCGTGGAAAGAATGACCTTTTAGTATGTCCTGTAAGCAGCGATGATAACGAAAAACGCAACATCATAAGATCAATGGACACGCTAACAAATTCTTTCTTGAACTTTCGTCGATATCTTTCCATTTCAATATCACACTCGAACGAAATTTAATCACGGATTTTCTCGGATCCAAAGATGTCAGTAGATTATTATTATTATTTTTTTTTTCACTTAACTGGGTGTTTCTTCTCCCCATATTATGTGTGGCAGCGAATTTTGTTCCTGCATCTTTGAAAATTTACCAAGGCTTCTTTTACGTCGTTTTTGCTTTCCTGATGGTCATGATACACTTTATTTGTTTGTATTGTGTTTTTACGTTGCATGGAACCAGTGGTTATTCAGCAACGGGACCAACGGCTTTACGTGACTTCCGAACGTCGGGAGTGAACTTCTATCACCAGAAATACACATCTCTCACTCCTCAATGGAATGGCCGAGAATCGAACCCGCGACCACCTTGGTGGGACGCAAACACCATGTCAACCACGCCACTGAGGCGCTATGATACACTTTAGTGTCTCAACTAGTGTCGATGTGTCATTTTTGGGCTAAATATCGTTCGTTCAGATCTTGGCCATAAAAAGCAATTGTAATATATGTTCAGAGAAAGAGAGAGAGAGAAAAAAAATTTCTTTATTATTACTATTATTTTTATTTATTTATTTATTTATTTATATTTGGTCTATCACAGTCCTCTAATTCGACTGGGTGGTATTTATAGTGTGGGGTTCCGGGTTGCGTCCTGCCTCCTTAGGAGTCCATCACTTTTCTTACTGTGTGCGCCGTTTCTAGGATCACACCAATGCCCTCTTGAACTGACAGTTCAAGATGGCATTGATCACACTCTCTAAGGAGAGATATAGAGTAGTGTTTTCAAGTTAAAACGATGAAATACTACTCTCTGGCAACTCATCCAAGCCCGGATGAATAGGGAGGGATTGAGGCACTAAGGGCATCCGTCCATTAAACATTTGCCAAAACTAATCGTGAAATGTCAAACACCGACCCCCACCAGAAATTAAAGTTGAAGAGAATAAGAATGTTTGCGATCCGATCACCATTGTCAAAATTGATGACCGTACTATTGCACGAGTTCTGTTTGATTGTATGTATACAGCGTGCCTATGTGCATTCCTATACTCTCTTGCACTTCGTAGAACACCGGAATTGCCAATTACACATCGCAGTATCGTCTTATCTGAATTGCAATATTGTTAAGAAAATGTTCAGTCATCATTCATTTATGATCCGCAAAATGCCACGTGGTAAATCAGTGGCTGTAGCTTGAAGACAGGAAAGCAGTAGTCACTTTTGTCTCGTTCACAGGACCTGGAGTTACAGAAGTATTCAGACCATTCAAATAATAATTCGGTATTTCTTGCTCTAGGTTAAAGATTTCTCATTCAGCGACTATTCCCCTTTGCAGGATAACTACTGTTTATGTTTTCATTGCTAAGAAAATGACTGCGCATTCATTATTTTTCGTTTTTAATTATGAATTATCCGTTACAAGTACGGGGACGCGTCACATGTACCCAGGATGCTAATAATTGCTCAGTGGGATAGATATGGAAGATACCAAAACGGGTATATAAACACTATCATTCAGCATCATGTGTCTAAAAGTTAATCTTTTTAGTTATCTCTCTTGACATCATTAGTTTAATGACAGAAAAGTAACTTCTTTCCGAACACGAAATTTGTTCCTGCCCAGGAAAACCGAGTAGTATTCTGTACATAGCCACATCGTTAATTAACTGTACCAATACTGTTCACGAGCAGGAGACTAGTAATCTCTATCAACATGGAACAGCAAGAGTTTAACGTGTCATGACCAGTCACCTACCAAAATGTCGTGGCGGGTGACAGGAGGTTTCTCCCTGTCTATATCGTTCGGAGTCAGGAACATTTTCTTCATTTTACAGTCATAAGGAAACTGACCTACTTCAACCCGGATTTAATTTTTTTTTCTTTTAAATGCTACCTCGAGTAGCCCTCGCGTGTGTGTGTGTATGTGTGCGCATATAAACCGAAAAGGAATTATTAGTACACACGCATACATATGATAACATATCTTAATAACTGGTAAAATGGAATATGGACAATAATCAAATGGCTTGAAATTATGGTACTATTAAAAGATTTGTAATTATTATTTTTGAAAAAATTAAGAAAGAAAAATCATTAAGAGCAACCAAAATTTACTCTTTGTGTCTAAAGAAAACGAAGTACAGAAAATGACAAATCTCGGGTAAAGTCATAAACAAGGGATTAACCTCGAGGCTAAGATTTAAAAGGATAAATAGATCTGGCAAAGCTGCATTCTTTTCCTGGCCCAAACCCTAGCGGTCTTAGAATCTTGAAAAGACTTTCTCTATACTTTAGCATCTAAAACATAGCCTATCAAAGAAACACAAAGGCAAGGTATGGTTAACCCTTTACAGCAGATAGACGTAGAGATAACTTTTTATAATATAATTGCATTGCCTATTCCAGGTATCGAGTACTGGAGTGACGTCACGTCTTTAGAGGTTTGAAATTCTAGCTTGCATGATTAGAATTTAACTCGTCATTATAAAGCCATAAAAATTCGTTTGGTCTTTCATCTTCGTGTATATTTAACAGCGTTTTGTATAAGTACATGGTCATTCACTCGACTCGCCCTTTAAAGAAAGTACTCGCAGCCATAGGAAGAGCTGACGAAACCACCGCCATCTTGAATTCAAGATGGCGGTGAAGAAACAGAGCCGTGCTCTCTAGAGTACTTTCAGCCTCCCACGTGTGCTTCTTTCGAAGTGACCGCGTATATTCCTTTTTAATCCGCGCCCTGAGGAGCAATAGTCATCGTGGTTTGATCCTACTCTCCAATACATCGATGGTAAATTTCCATTAGGGTATTTGGGCTTAGAGATACGACAAGATCAATAGAAAGAGTGCAAACTATCATCATAACCTGTAACAAGACATTTGTATAATTTCATTTGCAATTATTGAAAATAGAATGAAGTATAATACACGACTGCGACTCCAGCCAATGTATTTTATTTTTTCTTTCCTCTCGCATCGCGTCGTCCAGAGCTTTGTTGTTTCCGAGGAAACTTAAAGTTAAGCGCTCTTTTTGATCTTGCGAGAGAAAATATAAACAATGGGCTCTTGACCGATGTGACGAAAGTGTACCAGTTGGCACGTGAAGCTGCCAATATTCCAGATGTAAACTGTTTATAGTAAGGAAAAGGAAAAAGAAAAAAAGTAAGAAACGAAAGTGTGGCTGGAGGGAATTGGTCTCCCACCATCCAGTACAGAGCTTAATCCGGCTTTACTAATAAACCGATGAGATTTTTCCCTTTGTCCACAAGGGAAAAAGTCCCTAACTTTTAGATTCAAATACGGAGCATTCTGATGACGCCTCCTCTCATCCGCCACGACATATTTTATTTATTTATTTATTTATTTATTTATTTTTTTTTAGGATTGGTGAAAATAGTCCAATTCTATCAGCAGCAAGTTAGTATTCATGCCAATATGGTTGTAACACTATATTTAATAAGTATATCAAGCACAACTACTTTGACTGATATGTAACATGAAGATTTGAGTTGTGTTTGATAGACTTGTTAATTATAGTGTATTAAGTCTTGTCCTCACGAGGAAACATTGTTTGCGAACAGAGTTTGCAAACAATGTTTCCTAGTGCAGACAGGCCTTTACAACCATATTGGCGCAAATACTACCTTGCTGTTGATAGAACTGGACGATTTTTACAAATCCAAGTATTCTCCTTGGTGGAAGGCGACTCGAAGTTCATGGCACGTTAAACTGTTGCTGTTCCTTGTTGATAGAGATTACTATAGTCTTCTGCTCGTGAACGGTATTGCTACAGTTAATTAACGACGTGACTATGTACAGAGTTAAGTATATCTTAGTTTTACCAGACCACTGATCTGATTTAACAGCTTTCCTAGGGCTGGCCCGAAAGATTAGATATATTTACGTGGATAGGAACCAGTTGGTTACCTAGCAACGGGACCTACAGTTTATTGTGGAATCCGAAACCACATTATATCCGTTGGCCGAGCCGAGAATCGAACTTCGGACCACCGGATTGGTAGTCGAGCGCGAAAACCACCCGTCCAACGGGGGACTTGCGACTATGTACAGAATACAACTTGGTTTTCCTTGGCAGGAAAAAATTTCGTGTCGGAAAGCAGTGACTTCTCTGTCATTTTTCCTTTTGTAAGTTAATTTGATGAAGTAAACAAGTTGTTCATTACCATCATTGTTGGTTGCTTTTAAACTAAGATCTACACAGAGTTTAGGTAGCAGATTTATCAAGTATATCTACCAATTCCAAAGATATTTTAACCAATAGATAGTAAGTCCGCCTTGGCGTCAAGCTGGGAGGTATCTTTGTCAGCACCTTTATTCTGTTTTGCTCCCTGGCAGGACTCGGCACCTGAGATCAGTGTAGCACAGTCACTGGACTGGTGTAGCATATACATCTTGAGTTCAATGATGAAACAGCCTCAACGCCCCCCCCACAAACAACTCTCTTAAGAATGGTTTGTGTCCTTGTGATTAATTATCAAACATGCTAGCCATGCTTTTTCGGATTCTTCTGTTTGTTTGGCGCTTTTTTCAGTTTTTGTTTATTATTTCCCCATACCCGCAGCCCCCGTTTTTTCACTGTGGTTCTATCATGATTGTTAAAAGTCGAAGATGGCGAGGCTTATTTGTTAAACAATGGTTTTTTCTGAGTTTTTGGTTTTGGTTTCTGCTGCCAAATGTTTCATTCGTTTGTTACCCTGTCCGATACTCGCCTCAGATATCAATAAATGTCAGGCTCGTTAGAGCCATATCAAAGGATGCTGCTCATCTCGTTACTGAAGAATAGCAGCTCTTCTGTCTCCAACTGTACCATTTACTTGCATTCTCTCTCTCTCTCTCTCTCTCTAATAGCGCCTCAGTGGCGTGATCGGTATGGTCCTGGCCTGCCACCTCGGGCATTCCATTGAGGTGTGAGAGATGTGTATTTCTGGTGATAGAAGTTCACTCTCGACGTGGCTGGGAAGTCACGTAAAGCCGTTGCTCCCGTTGCTGAATAACCACCGGTTCCATGCAACGTAAAAACACCATACAAACAAAAACAAAACAATCTCTCTCTCTCTCTCTCTCTCTCTATCGGGACCTTAGCACCATGTTCTCACCGACATTCTTCCTTTTAGAAGATACAGAACGTATATTACAGGTGACGTCACTCTGCAAGGAGCTTATTTTCATGATCGTTGGATTTCTATTCGAATCGATGAAAGATAATATCGAGGAATCGAGCATTAAGTGGACGAGAGAATTTCCGTCTCACGTCATTGGCGATTTTATGATAAACGGGATCAAGGTTGATATAGGAATATTATATAATTATATAGATATATAGTTATAAACTTATATTACCCTATTTTCTTAATTGTTCTTCTTCCAATTACTATTTTATACTCTACGCTATTATTTTGAGTCTACTAGGTATGGGCTTAATAATTTGAGTTCGTTTCTGTCGATTTATGTTGTAGATACGGCCAGTCAATCATACAGTTAATGTTATTAACTCGTTAAGTATTTTATCGTTCTATCTTGAAAGTAAACGTATATATATATATATATATATATATATATATATATATATATATATATATATATATATATATATGTGTGTGTGTGTGTGTGTGTGTGTGTGTGTGTGTGTGTATGTATGTATTTATAACTGAATCACGCAAATTTGGAACGTGATGAATATATACATAAAGGTAGAAGCCACGAAGGAAAGTGAAACTGTGGAGATGCTGCGAGATCTTTCGACTCGGTGGCCAGTAAAAATGTCACAGGAAAGAAGTCACAATTTTTGCTAGGAAAAAGTCACAGAATAAAATGTCATAAGACAGACCTTTGAATGTCTTGGAGACAAACCTTGAGGCTATAATTATAAGATTAAAGGGTTTGTTTTCATTTCCAGTTATTACTTTAATCTCTCTCTCTCTCTCTCTCTCTCTTCCTATTCATCTCTCTCTGCTCTCCTCTCTCTCTCTCTCTCTCTCAAATATTACAGCTTTTTTATTTTTTTTATTTTAACATAAGTCAGTACTTATATATGTACCTTTATCATTATTATATAATTAGATACTTAGAAGTATTCAATTAATGCCATAGAAATAGGGGATATATTTTCTTGGAATTCGGTGTCAAAGTCACTCTACGCTTCAGTCAGGCCAAAACTTTCTTGCCATTTCTTATTCAAGCAGTATTCAGTCATCGATCTCAATCTATTATTTTGTCACAGAGAGAGAGAGAGAGAGAGAGAGAGAGAGAGACCTGTCTGTATACGATTGTTTATTTACTCACTCGTCAGACTTCCTCTGCTATTCTTTATTTCATATTTCCTTGCTCACCAATTCATTCTGTATCTACGATATTAAGAAATCCCTCCAGGCAATACCCTGACCACCGAATATGCCCCCTGGAGAGAATCTAAGCGTCTTATTCGTCGGTCGAAACGCACGTGGAGCTGTTTGGAATATTGGCAACAGCACCAAAATGAGATGGCGCCTCAGTGGAGTGATCGGTAAGGTCTTGGCCTGCCACCTCGGTGGGCGCGAGTTCGATTCTCTGGCATTTCATTGAGGTGTTAGAGATGTGTATTTCTGATGACGGAAGTTCACTCTCGAGGTGGTTCGGAAGTCACGTAAAGCCGTTGGTCCCGTTGCTGAATAACCACTGGTTCCATGCAACGTAAAAACACCATACAAACAAACAAACCAAAAAGGAGATGCCATGTTGATAGAAAATCTTATTCCGTTTCTTGTCATTGCATAAAAATAATCTATCAATCGTGAACCTATGTAACGGAAAAGATTATATTTGATATCTGTAATGGGAGAAATCGTTTTATCTCTGTTGTTATAAAGCACCTTTGATACTCCACGCGACTGACAACAATAAAATTTGTTTGTTTTTTGTCTTCTAAAGTTGTATTACCAGTGCTACACATTTTAAAACATTTTGAACACACACACATACACACACACACACACACACACACAGTGTGCAAATGTGTTAATACCAATTGGTTAAATTGGTCAAATTAGCAATATCTTTTCCTGAGAGAGAGAGAGAGAATTATTTGGGACTCTTAAGGCCTGGCAGATGTACAATTATTTTATTGCCTTGGGGGATTTTTTGTTCATCTTGGGATTTTCTATAGTCAGTTTTTGGGATTTCGAAAGAAAAATAATCCGAGTAGCAGCACACACCCAAATGACTCGGGTGAGCCATTAGCATGCCCAGCCAACGCCATCTTGAATTCAAGATGGCGATGGCCCGGCCACCAACCTTATGAACTGACTCTCCAAATATTAGGAACTTTTTTGCGGGATGAAAATTTTGTGGGTCACACGATACACGAGATCGCACGTTACATAAGTATTATATATATATATATATATATATGATATATATATATATATATATATATATATATATTATTGAAGCTTTCGGGGAGTACATTTTGTCTCCCTCTTTCAGAAAGAGGGAGAGAATATACTCTCCGAAAGCTTCGATAAAAACTTTCATTTGTTTCCAAATTTTAGTGGGCTTCCTACAACATTATATTCTAGTACACGGATACAGTGTTGAACTTTGCTATATATATATATATATATATATATATATATATATATATATATATATATAGATAGATAGATAAATATATATATGAGTGAATACCACAGGAAAATGATAGACAGAAATCTAAGCGTTTCCGTCTTTACTATAATAAGAGGTTGTCTTAGTAAAGACAAAAGCGCTTAGATTTTCTGCCTATCATTGTCCTGTGACATTTGCTTATTTAATGAAGTCACGTGCATTCACTGTGATTTTTAAGCATATATATATATATATATATATATATATATATATATATATATATATATATATATATATATATATATATAAATATCCTTCTTCCAAAATAATAAGGATGTTATAATGCAGTCCTGTTGGTATTGGGAGTAGAGGGTCAGTAGTCGAGGTAAAGGCCTATCTACGGTGTATGGATATTGGGGTAGGGTAGGGGGAGGGTAACTTACCTGACACCGTTGACTACCCCGCCAATATTTATTTTTAAATTACCAGTCTCCATAGGTTACTGTGACTCAAGGGTCCTCTACTTAGCAGACTGACATACACGAGAAACAAAGAAGGGTCGTATAAATGACAGATATGGATTATAAAGGAAATAAGTATCTAGAATCCAACACACCTGGAAAATTAGTAACCTTCCCAAACAAAACATGGGTACAGTTTAAGAGGGTTGCAAAGAGATTAAGTCCAACTGCTTAGAAACAGGGACAAGACAAACGAAGGATTATACAGGGCGGCAACTGACCACATACAATTTTTTTTTTTTAAACAATGACAACCTTTTTCATCTTCGCAAGGTAAACTTATTCACAACACCTATATTAAACATACATATACAAGCAACATCTATAAGGCAACTAATTTGTATTTAAGTCTGTAATTGTATCTTTAAGGTCATTCTTAAACATGTTACTTATGCATGGGTCCAAATAAAACAGGCCACGACGGACATTAAAGTTACAATGGGAAGTAAGTTGTATAATGGCAGATTTTAAAAGATTTCGTGACAAGACATCGTTTGATCTGGCAATTACTGAACTGCGATTCCAGTTCATTCTTTGGTCGTTTTCACTTAAATGAATGAATATTGCATTGGATGCTTGCCCAGTTTTGACTGAATATTTATGCTGTTTAATTCTTACTTCTGAGTCGTTGCTAGATTGTCTGATATAAAAGGAGGGGCAGACCATACATGGAGTTTTATATATTATGTTGTTGCTTTCCCTGGGGCCATTTTTTTCGCTAGCATTTCTTTCGCTAGCATTTCTTTTAGTGTGTTATTATAGGAAAAAACGAGGTTGACTTTAAAAGATTTTAAGAATGATTTTATGGCTTCAAAACCGTTGAAATAAGGCAAGCTGAGAATATTCTTAAAAGTTTCTTTCTCCGTTACTTACACTAGAAAACTTTTTGCTGGCTTTATTATAGCAAATATCTAATATATATGAATGATAACATAAATCTGTCTCCATTTTTCTTATGTTTTCAATTTCTTGATCCAAATATTGGGGACTGACAATGCGCAATGCTCGTAAAAACATAGAAGAAAAAATTGATTTTTTGATGTTTAGATGGTGGCCTGAATGAAAATAGACATAAGTTAAGTGGTTGGTTGGTTTCCTATAAATACTCAATTTACATTGAAATGGTTCCCTGCGTATCAAAACATCTAAGAAAGGGAAGCAGTTGTCTTTTTCCAATTCTAGAGTAAACTTAATCGATGGTACCTGGTTATTTAATTTAGAGAGTAAATCATTTACATCAATACCAACAGGCAAAGCTGCTAAAATATCAACAGATCTATACTCTAAATTAAATAACCAGGTACTATCGATTAAGTTTACTCTATAATTGGAAAAAGACCATTGGCCCCCTTTCTTAGATGTTTCGATACATAGAGAACCATTTCAATGTAAATTCAGCATTTATATAGGAAACCAACCAACAACATCTAGGCGTCTTCATGGAGACCCCTAAAACAACACACACACACACACATTTCTGCCTATCAGCACCCTGTGGTATTTAGTTATATAATAATAAAGTCGCGCGCATCTATTGTGCTTTAAATATATTATACATGAATATATACATACATACATATATATATATATATATATATATATATATATGTATATGTATATACGTACACTTTTATGGCAGTTCATGACTTTTCCTATTCTTCTGTTTAATCAGTCGTAACACGAGAAATTTCACAATGGCCTTGATTCCGTAATATCCTGTGCGTTATCACAGATCATTATTTGTCATTGGTGTCAAACGCCATGTACAAGTTAAGCATTCATATCTGTGGGAACTGAGGCGGTATTGATGATATCAGGTGTGAATGCGTGGTCTTTTGCTCGGCGATTAGATAATGATATTTACTGGAAGCTTAACAGAGTCCTTCGAAAAAAAATGTGGGAAAAAAATGTTGGTGACGCTTGGCAACTCTGTGAAGAATGATCCTCTTCCTCCCTTAGCAGTCATCATCATCATCATGGTTTCCAACGCCTCATGACGAAACGGCATCGGGAATTCCACCACTCATGACCATCCTGTGTTTTATTTTTCACAAACCTTGAGACTGGTCTCCAGCCTCCCTTCCAATAGTTCTCAGCCAGCGCTCAGTTAATTAAATTCTGTCATAAAAATGAACGACGCATACTCTTGACGAACTGACTATAATCAGCTAATTGCATAACATATAGTATATATTTGAATACAGTTACTTTGTCATTGTCCACGGTTATGTGTAGCTACCTTCGTACAAACATTAACTCGAGTTACAGGCTGAAGCTGGAGCGTTGCGGACAGAATTCTGAACTTTTTTCCTGTTTATGATTGGTAATATCCATTTCAACAGGCATAGTACTTGATATTTGAGTAGAACATGTTTTCGTGATGAAATAATGATACTAGCGGGCTTATAAAAGACACCATACGATGTTGCCTTTTATCTCAGACAAAGGTATTTAAAGGTCGTAGCTGTAACAAGACACCTGTATGTGAGCAGGATAACATAGGCCTAAGCATGTTACGGCTTAATTATCTGTAACGAATGCTCAACACGGTTTTAATGTCCGAATCTTTTGAAGAAATTTTTATATGATATTATTGTTGATTTCAGTTTACTTGACATTTTCCTTATTGGTCTTTTTAGAAAAAAAACGGGATGTTAGTAAGTACAACTTAAAAAAAATAGATAAAAATGCTTTAAGAAGCTGGTATAGTTCCAAGCCTCCAATCATAAGTACCAAATCTTAATTATACGTGTACACCGCAGCCTTTTTAGCGAAATTTGCTCTTAAAATTGCTCTAGGTAAGCCCTCTGTGTAGAATGAACACTAGTAAGAGCGTTCTCGCTTAGGAGGTTGTTTTAGTCTAAGTTGTTTCAATGTTAGGTGGTTCAGCGCTCTCTTCGAGAATGCTCTCGGCGTATTTGCTTCAGTTCACGTATGTGGATTTGCTTTGAAGAGCAGCTTTCGAGCAATACAGGTGGGGAAATGCTTAAACGAGGATTTTAATACGGCAGTGAAATAATTTCCCCAAACGCTGGAATGTCATGAAATGAATACCATAATAAACAGAAATCAATTGTTCTTAAAGGAAAAGTAGTTAAGTTCCTGAATTTGAAATGACGATCAAGTGGAACAATCTGCACTGTAAAATGAACAGTGAAGTGTGAGGAAAAAAGGAAGAATGGCAAGGGGACACAAGATAATGTGCTGGGTGCAAGTAAATGGGAATTTCATCGTGGCGTTCACCTCATAACTATAAATAGCTGCACTATACCGCATGGAGCAAGGTAAACGATGTTTTAATCCTGCGTATTTCAAATTCGAGTTTTATGAGGACACTTAATATTAATAGCATAAGTACTTTTATGAAGTATACAATTATATATATATATATATATATATATATATATATATATATATATATATATATATTTATATATATATATATTATATATATATATATATATATATGAGTCATATCACATTACCGTGATTCATATACATACATCGAGCTACAAATGTCTTAATATCTACTTCGCTCTACCTCGGAATTAATATATTTTCATATATGTTAACCGAAGGGGAATTTTTTAGTCGATAAGAAATTGCTTATCGACCAAAAAAATCAACTTCGGTTAACATATATGAAAATATATTATTCAGAGGTAGTAGAGCGAATTAGATATTAAAGGATATATATATATATATATATATATATATATATATATATATATATATATATATATATTATATATATATACAGCATGTGAAATGTACCATTATTCGACCCCATGCGCATCTCTCCGAAGAGTCCAGATAACGAACAGCTAACCACGGTCTAAGTACAGCTAACCTAAGAACCATGTCTCACTTTACGCAGTCTACTCGGGTGATTCATCGGTCAAAATGAACCCTGGGTAAACCCCCGTCCTTAAAAATGTGTGTTCAAGGGCAAGGTCTACGTACTTGTTCAGGGGCGTCATAGACTGACAATGTCCGATAGCGTAATTTTTTTTTCCATCGTTATTTTACGAATTTTTCTCCCGTCGCAAAATTACAGCTCCAAAAGTCATTCCATTTAATAAAAGGAAACACTATAGCCAGGGTTGGCATGGTATAGATACCAGGGAACCTATCCGCTTGCCCGCCCTGGTGGGGTTTTTTAATTAAGTTTTTAGCTGTTTTCTGCTTCTATAATCCATTGTGTAACTTTTAGTTTGATACATAATTTAAAGTAGAACAAATATATTTACAAGCCCATTTTTTAAATTATGGAAGATGTAATAGAATAGTTTTATAATCTGAAAAAAGGCGTATTTTTTTTTTTTTTTTTTTTTTTTGGTTTTTTTTTTTTTTTTTTTTTTATTTTACCTTTATTAGCTGTTTTCTGCTTCTCTAATACATTATTATGGTACTACTGTGTAATTTTTAGTGCGATACATAATGAGTAGAACAGTATACCCAGAAACCCTTTTATATATATATTATATATATATATATATATATATATATATATATGTTTGGAAGACTAATATAGTTCATTCCAATTTACAGTGTAGCAAATCTCCTACTGCGAGATCAGTTTCCGAGACCTGTTGTAAGTCAGATCTGTTTTTAAGTCAGATTTATGGTCAGTCCAGGCACATTAGGAACTTGAGATTTAGCCTAGGCCTACTAAGTAAACTGACGTCTCAACTTTTTGACTGCAACAGGGCATCATTACTGTACTGTACAGCCACAGTATACACACACATTATAAAGTATCTGGAATAAAAGAAAATCCAGTATTTGTTATGATTTTATATTGAAAAGTAATGTATTTCATGTTTCACCATGTTGTAATTATGCTTATTGTATTCTTCAATCTGAGCTCACATGTCGCAGAATCTACAAGCTATCAATAACAATATATGATAGATCACTGCCAGTAAATGTTTCAATAGAAAAATAAAAACAGCCACAGTTAACTGTAATGAATTGAAAGAAAGAAAAAAGAAAGTCGGAGAACTTAGAGGAGGAATTAGGTATTTGGCTTTGTGGTTTCTCTTTACTGCTAAATCATCTTACATGTTGTATCTTGTTTTAAGTACAGTAAGTTCCAGAAGTGAAGCGACAATTTCAGAATTAATAGTATTTCTTTAGAAACTCGTGGGGTTGCCAGTTAGTATATTTTACTCCAATTATTGTCATCCTCTTTATCTAACAATACGTATCAGTGATTAACTGTAGAAGCACAGAAAAGTATTTCCCCAGTGAATGATCAATTTTTGTTCAATAATTGTTTATTTAAAAAAAAAAAAAAAACGAATTTCCCCATAGAAACATCTGTGGCTCTCAATGTGTGATATCAAGTGTTCACCCAATGAGTGGCAGCAGGAACCGAGTGCATGAGCATTGGCCTAATATGATTTGCAAATTAACTTTCTACTTTTATAGCGTTATATCGAAAGTTATTATGATTTATTTTGATAAAGCACAAAGAAAGTTTAGTATCTGATTAAATTGAAATATAAATAAAGACACAAAGTTGGGGTGTAAAAAAAAAAAAAAAAATGAAAAAAAAAGAAGAAATCCTAAGTTTATAATGCGCCGTTTAGCATTGGCTACATGGTTAGGCCTATTCAAGAATCAAGGAAATATATTTTCCAGCTTGTTAGTTAATAATTTCATCTAATTCCACAATTGTGAAAATCTTTGCTTATGGAATTGCGTTCAGGGTCGCACCAATTGTTTTTCGTAGGTTTCCACCTTTTTTTTTTTCAGTGCATAAGTGAGACTATTTTTGTCCATACGATCCGGAGTGTTGAATATGCTTGGCGAGCATTATTTTAATTTGAGTATCTCCTGTTTTATGCTCTCTCTCTCTCTCTCTCTCTCTCTCTTCAGGACCTTTTTATCTAGTCAGGAATAAGCAGAGGCCTGTTTTAAGAATCGAGCACTAGGCCTATTGGTCATGCTCGGGTGCTTCTATTTTATATATATATATATATATATATATATATATTATATATTATATATATATATATATATATATCCGCAAAAAAATAACAAATTTATGTTATACAATAATGCTTGACTGGATCGAACTGATTACTGGTTGTCCGTGGAAATATGAATTTAGGTGATATCACTCCCTTATGATACGCCCACTTACGCACATTCAGTCTTAAATTTAATTTCATGGTTGGAATGATTAGAGGATTTGAGGTAAAAGGTTGAAGTGGAAAAGGGTATATGTATAGGTAGAGGTAGAGGGTGAGGCGGGGTTGTTGATGTCTATTGTCTCCTTGCTTAACCAGGTGGTGATTTTAGGGTGTTCTGGTTGCTTGCGACCGTCTTTCTTATTTTTTATTTAGCGAGCCTGTTTCCTATGTGCAAGGACAGGTCCTGGTGTCGGTCCTAATGGTTCTACTTTTCCCTAAATAACAGACAGTGGCTCTGCATTGTAAGCCTTACTATGCCCAGAACTAGGCCTAGTCACCTGAAGGTAGCAGCAGCAGTTAGAGCCTTTCTCGAAGATGGTATTTTATGCTCGGACCTAGAAAACCACACCCAACTTCTCTATTGAATCTAGGTGTATTAATAGTTGATTATGTTTAATGTCGCGGAGATTTTCCTTTTACATTCTATTGATACTTGCATGGTTTTATGCATCTTCGCTAAAATAATTGATAATACACTATGATATTAAATGTTTGTTTCCACATTGCTCGAAATATACATTGGTAACGTTGGTAATCCTGTGTTGAACGAGAATTTCAAATTGTTTCGTTTCTATAGTTTGGAGTAATTACTATACTTTAAAATAATAACTATTACAGTAATTTTTTCTTATGATTGTTATAAATATCATAGATTTGATATTTGTGCATCATATGTTAGCTTTATTTGCTTGATAGAGCTCTCACTGTAGAAAAAAAATTTATTTTTCAGCTAAGTGTTGTAGTTGCCAGTTAGTGAATTTCGAACGAAATCCTCTGAAAATTGTCGCTTCAGTTTTGGAAAAAACTTACTGTACAAGTTGCCGACTAACCTTAGTACTATTGCTTTGTAATTGTATAGTAAAGTAGATTAAATAATTTTATGGTAGTTTAGGCTATATATCAGAATACTTATTGGATACTACAAGACAGCAAGTATGCAACTTAAAACCCATATCTCATACTTACATACCACATATAGGCAAATGGTGATAAATCAATTATTAGATAGATAAATGAAAATGGGAGAAAATTGTTTATTAAAAGTTGCTGTCAGAAACTTGGGACTTCAGTTTCCAAAACTTTCCATAGTAGGCCTAAGCTAAAGAAGTCTTCATTACCATATATACCTGGTCCTGTTCTGACTTAAACCTTGAAACACGGGACTGCAATATTGGTACAGACTGGACTTAAAATCTGTCTCGGGAAAGGATCTTGCATGTCTGTTCAACTTATTTTTATATTTTTCTCTTCATTTTTCAAGGATTATAAGTAGATAGCAGAAATACAAATGAAATGGAGCGCATAGAAATATTATTAGATTTAAATAGTAAAGTATCAATAAGGAAATCGAAAATATATATGAAAGTAGTTTATTGTAAAAACCTGCATTCTCTCCAATAAAACCCGGGTTTTGTTTAACCCGCCTGGGCTGGGTGCTTCTAAAATACGTTTTTTAAATACCAACCCTGAGTCTATAGCTGATGGATGGCTGGAAATATTCAAATGTTTATATTTGGCCAATTTTGAAGATAAATATATCAATTCACGAATTGCATTGAGAATGGGGAGTTAGGACTAATTTTTTTAAAAGCTCCATTCTTGCCCCATTCGCTCGTAAATTTAGTGAGCATGATTTCCTTCTTCCTTCGACATGCCACTCTTGAGTCTTGAGTAGTCCGGTTTAGACGGAGGGCTGAAACACCAACATTGCTGAACTGCGAAGTTTCCCCTCTCTCTCTCTCACTCTCTCTCTCATATTATATTTATAACAAACATTAAGCTACAAATGTCGTTTCATATCAAATTCACTCAACCTCAAAATAGACATCGAAGAAGAATATATTTAAGTCGATAAACGATCCGTCACCGGGTGGACTTGAACCACCGAATGTTTGGGATAGGGAACAACGACTTTTTAGTGACGCTTACGCCATATAGAGAGGTAGAGGTTGATACCGACTCTGGTACTACTAGTATATGTTTTTCCCGTCAAGCCATCTCCACCTGACAACCGATTGGTACTTTTGAAACACGAAGTTAATAATGAACTTTTGTCACATATGCAGTGACATTTTTATATTTACAAACATTAGGCTATAAACGTCGCTTATATATTTAGCACATTTATTAACATGAATATAAATATATTAAATATTATATAACAGAGAGAGAGAGAGAATTTTGTGGACTCCAGCCATGAAATGGCAAAAGCAACTTTCGACGAATTTTATGTGCAAGCTCGAGGTATGTTTAGTTTTATGTAGGTTTTAAGATCGCGGTAGATTTATGGAAAACTCGTAATCCGCTTCGTCGTTCACATACATCTATTTCATACTAACGATCTGCACCATCATCATCGCTTTAGTTCACTCGGTTCCATTACAGTAGTCTGAATTCATTAACGTCTCCGTCTTCGGAAAGTTCAATTGATTCATCGCTGTTCTCATCACAGTCAGTAATTGAGGAACATTATGTACTATATTAGCTTGAAATCTCCCATACCTTTCATCTCTCGCTATAGACCGAGATCACGTCGTCATCGTACTTTTATCATTTCTTATATAACCTTCGAGCGTCACGGTAGTACGTACCACAACGGTGCCCTTGAGGTTTGTCCGAAGCTCACTCATTTCTCCCGTAGGCTAGTATTATTTCTTCTCCATAAAAACTTGCAATCTTCTTCCTTTGTTCGAATCTCTGCTTCAGTTCGCACGAGTCTTCTCTTAATTTTTCCCCTTTAGAAAGAGAGAGAGAGAGAAGTAAACTGTATCTTTCTTATGCAGTATATATATATATATATATAATATATATATATATATATATATATATTATATGTATATATATATATATAAATGGATATGTATGTGTGTATGTTTGTACCACATACGCTTTGAAACACATTGAACAATTTCAGCCAAACTTGGTATACATATTATTTACCATCTGGGAACGAACACTGTGGGATTAAGACATTACTGCCACCAAAAGGTAGGGTCGTATGGGGATGGGGGAATGTAAAAATTACAGAAAACGACAGATATTAATGTCTGATCCATAGTTTATGAGGTTGCTGTGAAGAATAGTGACCCTCCCGATGCCATTTAAGTCCAAGTTCAGCCCCGATAGGGAATGGGGTGAGAAGGGAGTGACGATGTAAAAATTGCAGAAAACGACAGATATTAGTGTCATAATCCATAGTTTTCGAGGTTGCTAAGATGAATAGTAACACTCCTGATCCCATCAGCCATGATGGGAAGGGAGTGGTGTGAGAAGTGGATGGGAAGTGGGGTGGCATGTAAGAATAACCAAAAACGACCTATAGTATTAGCGTCTAATCCATAGTTTTCGAGGTCACTAAGAAAGATGGTGACTCTCCCAATGACCTTGAAGTCCAAGTTCAGCCCTGATAGGAGGGGGGGTTGAGAAGGGGTGGGAAGGAGTAACATGTAAAAATAGCTGAAAACAACAGATATTAGTGTCTAATAATTGTGTAAGAGGTTGTGGAGATGAATAGTGACACTCCTGAAGCCCTTTAGGTCCAAGTTAAGCCCCAATAGTAAGGAGGTGTGAAAAGCAACTATTTCAACAGGAATAAGAGAAAGAGAGAGAGTTTTATCAGTTGTAATCAGAGATTTCCCAGGCAGTGCCGGGTTGGTCAGCAAGTGTATATAAATATATTGTATATTGTTACAGATTACGAGGAGGAAACTGCATATTTAATTGAGGTGATAATCTTGGCCTTACAAAAACACCACATAAGTCCATAAACTACCTAATAAAATGCAAGAACAAGCAATAAATGGTAGGTCGCCAAGTGAGTGTGAATTTATTAATTACAATCACAACAAGGAAGAAATTGCCAAGGATTTATGCCACAGCAATGACTGAGTGAAACGGATAAACCATTACAATTACAAGTGCTGGCCATACGCAGGTGGTCCTTAAGCCATGTTAGCAGTATTTCTATCAGCCTCTGGTAGGGCAGAATCTTCAGGCAACCAGGAACACAGGAACATGGCTAGGCTGGTAACAGCACCGATAACACTCCTGAAATGAGACGGTTCCGGGCAAGTTTAAAACTTATTGAATAAATGCAGGAACTGGAGAAAGATCCTTTACTCACTTGTTAGCAAGGGGTGAGAATTACATTAAACACTGTCAAGGAACTTGCACATGGGGGTAATAGATTCACTGTTGAAATTGAAAAGACAATGAGTTACTGAGATGATGAAATGTGCAAGAGAGAGAAAAACGAGTCAAAGAAAAAAAGATACTGGCCAACCACTTTTCCCTTTCAGGGAATGTGCCTTCGTTACTTCCTGGTTTTGCTTGCACAGGTAACCTTATAAGTTATTGGCAACGCCCGGAAAGCGGCACTTCTGTCCGGCGTGAGAGTGTGAGAGTTTCAAAGTCACCCTGGCTCTAGGATTGTCCTGACAAAGGTCACCCATGAGTAATAACTGCTAGTCGGCGGCCAGGATAAGGGTCGAAAACTCGGTGGTAAATTGAATCTTAAGACAGGAAAACAGCTATTTACCCCCCACCTGCATTCCTTGAGGACACATTAAACGTAGCCCTTCAAGAGGTTGAGACTGTTAATGGCTCAAATTCTCTTATGACTCTTCTGTCTATGGGTATTCCTCTCACCCCTACTGCCTGGTATTTTGCAATAAGGGTGTACTAGGAGTTAACGACCTGGCGGCGATATTCATAAATAACACGCACACTGGGGTAGAAGAATAATTGTTCCTTGTCAAAGGCTATGGGTAGCTTAAAGAAAAAAACAAAAACGTGCGCTCCTATTACACTTACCCACACAAGCAAATAAGTTGAAAAAAGGATTGATAAGTATACTTGGATGAGGCACGGGATACCTTGAATATATAAAACAATCGGAAATTTTATAATTGCAAGATCGATCTGATAATTATTATAAATATTTCTTTCCTCTTCTTTGGCAGGACCGCTGAAATTTTGGTAAACTGTTCCTCAGTCTGTCGGAGCGCTGAATGACCCCATAGGACTAAATCTCACATTCTTATTCCTACTCCTCCTCAGTCTATCGGGGTCAGTGCCCAAGCCTCAAGTCACTGAGCTTGCAGCACCACCAAGACACAACTGCAGATAGTGTACACTTAAACAGCCAGATCAATAGCAACTTCAGTGCCTGGCAAGTATGCCCAAAATCTATAGATCAAACAATCAGTCAATATCAGTGGCAACTTCAGTGCAGGTGATTTGTGACAGTCCCTCCTAATAAATAGGATAGTGTTCTTTAGGTTGGTTCGTACTACAAGACGGGTTATTCCGCTAATGAATCCACGGCTAAATTATGAAGAGATGCTTTTTTAAGGGAATAGGGTCCTGTGACGACTGAGCGAATCTTTCAAGTGATTTGGTGAATGTAGAAAATAAAAGAGCTACAGGTCTGAAGAATGCGAGAATGGAAAGAGTTAGTTTAAATCTGAAAACGCTTGTGAAAATGACTTTTGATAATGTAGAGAGAGCGGTCAAGAGATGATCAAGAAGGCGCCAGGGATGGATGGAGTTGTGTGAGATGCCATGAGTATCTTCAATGTTTCTGTCACTAGCCTAATGAATCGACATGTTCCCAGTCACTAGCAAATGACGTGTTCCAACTCCGTTTGATGTCCTAGATGTCTGATTGATGGGGTTGGTTTGGTGGTTCTCGTTTATACCTCTCTTGATCGTTTTATCTCCTTCCGGGATGGCAACGAAAGTGAAACGGCTTGCTTCAGTTGCGCTCGAATATGAGCACTGCGTATGCTACGCTTTTTCGAAGTAGCAAATTGAGACTTACTACACCTAGTGTTTGCCGAGCTTTCTCTCCAACTTCAAGGTCTCGTTTAGAAGTAGAGTCATTAATGATGAGTCTCTCTCTCTCTCTCTCTCTCTCTCTCTCTCTCTCTCTCTTGATGAAACCCCTCCATCTCCTTGCCAAAGGAGGTCGTACGTGGCTTGCTTGTTATTATGACCTGTTCGCATGAATTTGCATTTATTTTAGTTGATTGATTGATTGATTGATTGATTGATTGATGCAAAAAAAAAGTACCATGGCGTCCCAACAACTTAAGTCATCGACGCCGGAAATATACCGTTACGTAATTAAAAATTAAATAGATAATAAATAAGTAAAAAAAAATTAAAAATGTTCTTTTATACACTTAAGTTTCAAGTATGATATCATTTACACTTTACTATAAAAAGTTATAACTTTCGTAGGAAGTCTGCTTCCTCCACAAACCTAAAAATACCACTCGCCTGACTAATAATATTCCTTCCAAGTACCTTGGAGAGAAGGTATTCACCTTCCTCATTACGGCACTCTGAGAGGAAACGCTCTCTTATGTCCTGAAGACTGGGACACTCGACCAGCAAGTGTCGCACAGTCAGAGGAACTAGGCAGTCATCACAGAATGGCTGGGGATGTCCAGCCATTAAATAACCATGTGTTAGGTGTGTGTGGCCAATTCTTAAGCGGCAAAGGGCCGTTTCCCATCTCCTCGACATTTTGCTGTAAATAAAAGGAATTGCTGATCTCGTAATTTCCAACATCTTTTGATTGCTTTCTACTAAATTTTCCCATATATTTGCCATTTCTCTCGGGCTTTTTTGTGTATGTAAGGGAAAAAATCTCTAAATGGTAGTGCAATATTTCTTTGTGGACCAGCTACTCCTGTGTGTGCTGGTACCCAACAGAAGTTTACGGTTTTCCTTTTTCGGTTAACTAAAAACAACCATTCTAAAATCTCTAAAATCAGAGGATGTTTTGAATAAAAATTCATGGCTTGAATGGCACTAAGAGAATCTGTGAAAATAGTAAAACTGTTATCTTCACAAAGTAAAATTTTCTTAATTGAAACTAAAATGGCATATAACTCAGCTGTAAAAATGGAGCAACAATTAGATAATGATCGGCAGAGTTCAAAATTTGGAAAAACTGCTCCATAGCCAACACCAGTATCAGGTTTGGAACCATCAGTATATATACAGATATCACTTTCATGCTGAGATGCATCCTCTAAAAAAGTAAGTCGCATCACTTCCTCTGATATATTCTTGGATGATTCGCCTACTTGGTCTAGATATCAATGCAGCTGCCTTCTTCTCGTATCGTTGTCAGCACTCATGCCAAATTTTATGCGATCAAGTTAATTTACTTGTCAGCCTCAAGTCCAGATTATTATGTAGACAATGAAGAGCAAAAGACAGAGCACCGACCTCTGGACGACACAGCCTACGAGTGTGACATTTCCCAGCGAAAGAATGATCCCTTGATGAAAACTTTTCTGCTACTGAGCCATCTTTCTATCCAGCCTCCTACTTCCCTCTGTGATATCAAGACTTTACTGCTGCCTTTGAGCTGTTATGCGATTCATGTCATGGAGTTGTGTAAAAGGTGAGTGGCGACAGAGCCCAACGCTTACACGCTCGTAGGAGGTAGAAAGCAGGCGGGTCCTGGTAGATAGTATGTTTTTGAGCGAATTAGTACAGCTCAGAGATTTGCAAACATGAAACCGAGGACACGAAAGACCAACAGGCGTAAATTTATTACGTTTGTGTTTTTTTTTTTTTTTGTGGCGGGGGTGGGGACGCGTCCTCGAAACTCCAAAATAAGGAGAAGGATAATTTGGAAACGGCATCCTGGATATAGATGTCGATGTGGTCACTGTAGATGAGAATCTTTCATATGTATTTGATAGAAGGGTTGAGGTGGTCGTAGCAAGCCTTATGTCATCGACTTCATCCCGCAACTGCGCAAAAGAGGATCAGTCTTCCTTTCGTGCTTTGCATGTCCTCTTGCACCGACGCGTCGGTCAGTGGTTGCTAACCTCTTTGGGCCGTCTCTTGGAATTCTGTTTGCGTTCAGAATGGAGACTGGGGCCGTTATGAACTGTTTCTGAATTAAAACATTCATCATAAAATACGTCTTAGTAAAATGGATAATAGAATATGACTGGAATGTAAGTAGAATTTGTTATTGATTATAAGTAAATGCTGGCAATCATGAAAAAAATATCTGAAAATGTCCGTTGATATTTGCGTGATGGGAAGATGCTCTACAGTCCAGATTGCGAGAGAAAGAGATAAAATAATGATTAAGCAACCTAACAGCAATCAATGATTTAAAGTTCTTTGTATCTCTATTGGTGGGTTGTTGTTTAAGATTAAGCTGGACTTACGCCAGCACGGGCTCTTGCTCATAGAGCAGCCCTTAGAAATTGGTGGGAATCGACCTCTTATGATCTTGACGAACTCTTGACTCTGCTCAAGCGGCGGTTGAATGCAGCATTGTCGGTGCTTATCTTCGATTCTTTGAGCACGAAAAGAAAAAGAATAATACATTCACAAAAGATTAGGAGCAGAGGGAAGTAGCACTTCCGGGTCTTTGTTGATCTTTGCAGGCTTGTCTGTGCCTTTAAAATTGAGAAACGTCATCTCCACGAGATACTGTTCCCGGTGACATTCTCCATTTCATCTGTCTTCGGTTTCATCACTGAAAGGGAATCTTACCCAGTTACACTTAATTTATGTATCTGAAATGTGGTATTAATATTTTTACTTAGTTTATCAGTTCTCCGATGGTATCCGTCATTTGGAAAACTGCTGGATGTATGCAATGTACGTACTCCATTGAGGTGTAAGAGATATGTATTTCTCGTGACAGAAGTTCACTCTCGACGTGGTTCGGAAGTCACGTAAAGACGTTGGTCCCGTTGCTGAATAACCACTGATTCCATGCAACGTAAAAACACCATACAAACAAACAAACAAAGCAATGCATGTACTATGCAGAACGTAACTTGGTGATTGGAAGTTAGCTCACTCATTGCCTTGGAAACAATTAAAATATGGCAACCGATAAGGTGGTAGCTGGGGTAGCGTGCTTTAATATGCTTTAAGAAGCTTAGTAAAGAGTGAATATTAAAAAGAAGTCAACTGAAGGTAAAAATCAGTCCCGAAAAGTTGAGTAGTGTCTTTAAAAATGAGATAAGGGCCCACTATACACACTCGTCCTCCTCCGGCACATCAGCCTCAGATTCATGATCTTATGTGAGCTTTTATTTAGATTTCCTCACTTCCTTTCCTCGTTAGCCTGGCACATATTTGATCGCAACCCCCCCCCCTTTTTTTTTAAAAGGCCGATCGGTGTATTTAATCTCAAGAGGATGTGAGGAAGGTAAGCAACTCACGTAATCCAGTGGAGTTTCCTTCCAGGTGTCGTGAGAGTTGGGTATACTTACAGAACTCGCTATTGGAGAGTTCCTCAGCAAATCGAAGAAAAGTAATAAAGTACAATGTGGTGTGTAACCATACTCTTTGATATGAATAAAGCTTTTGAATCCCATTATTCATAACATTTCATTGCCAAATCTTCAACCTAAAATAACTGCATAATAATAATAATAATAATAATAATAATAATAATAATAATAATAATAATAATAATAATTAAATCATCATCATCATCGTCACAATCAGTATTCGATTCTCGAGCATTCCACTGAGGTGTGAGAGATGTGTATTTCTGGTGATAGAAGTTCACTCTCGACGTGGTTCGGAAGTCTAAAGCCGTTGGTCCCGTTGCTGAATAACCACTGGTTCCATGCAACGTAAAAACACCATACAAACACACAAACAAACAGCATAAGAATATATTACAGCTAGTAATAGACGGAATGGAGATATTGATACTTAAAATTAGAAAATGTTCTCAAGTTGTTATTTTCTTAAGTTATTGTCACAGTATACTCAGACTTTGTTTTCGTCAGAATCCCCAAAGGCCTCTAAGACTTCCCTTAGAACAGTACACAGAAAACCCCAGACCTACAGCATGACCTTTTTTAGGGTGGTTGTAGGAAAAGGAGAAGCGGGGGAGGGAATATTGTTGGGGGGGGGGGGGGGGGGGGTGGGGGGGGGCCTCAAGAATGTTCATTGCGTCATTGTATTCCGCTGTGGTGTCAGTGTTGAGGCCTAATCTGCTATATTCAAGGTAAAAACTGGGGAGGTTTAATCATGTGTCAAGAGCAACACTAACCATCATCATCATCATTATGAAATTTATTTTCTGGAGTTTTTTTTTCTGAAATTTGGCCTGGTATTAAGAAATGATATTTCAAGCTCTTATAAATTGTAGATGGTGTGAATTGTAAGATTTCATAATCTTTGCCTACAGATTTTGACATCCTGTCCGTCTTTTGCAATACTGTATGTATGTAAGACTCAAGTGAAGTCCTGCCTTCCGAAATGTACGGTAATGTTAATTTTAAGATCAAGGTTTTCTGACAAAGACCATTAACAGTATAAATAGCCTGCTTGTAATGAGCCTCATATCACAGGAAGAAGAAGAAATAATACAAAACCGAAGAGAATCACAGTTCTCAGCTTTTCTGTCAAGACATTGAAACCTAAGCGGGAATAAAAGTCATTTGGAGTTATTGATGGTGAATGAAACTGGACGACGACAGTTGATGCCCATAGACTCTACAGCAGTTTACAAGGAATCGTTTATTCCTCTCAGTAATGATAACAATAACAATAATTATTCACCTACTGGAAGGCTTTGCGAACCACCAGGTTTCGTCCCGAAGGGCAGGAGCCATAGCCCTGGCGAAAGCTCTATTCCGAACTCCACCAATCTCTCCAGGTGCATTAATGCATTCCGTTTTATCTGAAAAAAATATGATGGGTTGATAATCCCATCATTTAAGCTTCCTCGTGAATATATACAATACCTGAGATCATCAAACAGTCAGTTTCGTGAATGATTGGACTTGTAAAACCTTCATTATCTGGACATCAAAATCAACGAGACCTACATAACAATTGTCGAAATATCTTTCGAAATTGTAATGAGTTTTTCTTTGAATTTCCCATACTTGAGTCATTTTTTCATTTGACCAAGCTATTTAATAATGTCTACAAAAAACAAATTACACAGAAGAGCCATAGGAAACCATCGCACCATTTATTGCACCACATTTGGCGCAAAAGTGGCGACTATCCCAATGACTAACAACTGGTTGGGTCCTGGGGGGATCCCCTTCATTCCGTGTTATATTTCTTATGATGACATCATCGAACAGTTCCGATTGACTGTGACAGAGGCCTTTGTGTTGTTTAGCACCACATTCCGCTGGTGTTAAGTCAGATTATTACAGCTCTGCCGAATAATTATATTTGAGAACGTTTTTAGGCACATCTGCGACCATCTTGATCTTTTTAATCTAAGCTTTCAGTTCTGTGATGCCTGGCCGTTGCAGGCTCAACTTAAATTAATGGCGTATTCATTGATTTGGTTATTTATCATATATATATATATATATATATATATATATATATATATATATATATATATATATATATATATATGTATAACTGAATCACGAAAGTTAGGAACGTGATAAATCCATAAATAAAGATATATGCCACGAAGGAAAAATAAACGAAGGACTAACTGCGAGACCTTTCGACGTTTCCACGTCCTTTACTAAGCTTAGTAAAGGACGTGGAAACGTCGAAAGGTCTCGCAGTTACTCCTTCGTTTATTTTTCCTTCGTGGCATATATCTTTATATATATACTATTATATATATATTATAGATATATATACATATGTGTGTGTGTGTGAAGATAAATGGCGCAGAAAACACCTATTTGAACGTTGCAACTATATGTTTCGAGCACTTCCTTCTTTGCCCCTGTTCATGGTAAAATATGGACGGATGATGTCTTACACGCGTATATATATACAAAGCATATGTAGGTGTGGAAATAAGGAAACCTCTGTTTGTATGTACTGTATATACTCTTGTAAGACATCATAATTGTCCACATTTTACCAGCGAACAGGGGCACAGAAGAAAGTGCTCGAAATATATGGTTGCAACGTTCAATTAGTGTTTTTATGTGCCTTTTCGCTTCATACTTTGAAGTTGTATTACAGAAAAAGGCATTCATATGTATGTGTATATATATATATATATATATATATATATATATATCTATATATAGATCACATACACATACGTATACATACACACATATACAGTATATATATATATATATATATATATATATATATATATATATATATATATATATCTATATATACTAAAACATTAGAGCTGCAGCTCTCGAAATCATACTTGTAGGCGTCCAGGGAAAGGTATTCGATATAATTGAAGGTTTATTGTTAGTGCCGACGTTTCACAACTACATTGTTGCATCTTCAAGAATGAAATACAGCGAATTGATTCTTAATAATTAATCATCAAAACGCTTATAATAATATATAACTAAAATCACTACAATAATCTCTTATTTAAAATTTTAACGCATTTAAAAATATATAAAAAAAAAAAACACCATTGACACGAAAAAAAGGACCTACCCAGACGGGAGTTAAAAGGAAACTGTTTAAACAAAATTTTCGTGTCAATGGTGTTTTTTTTATATATTTTTAAATGAGTTAACATTTTAAATAAGAGATTATTGTAGTGATTTTAGTTTTATATTATAAGTGTTTTGATGATTAATTATTAAGAATCAATTCGCTGCATTTCAGCCTTGAAGATGCAACAATGTAGTTGTGAAACGTCGGCATTAGCAATAAACCTTCAATTATATTGAATGCCTTTCCCTGGACGCCTACAAGTATATATATATATATATATATATATATATATATATATATATATATATATATATATATATACAAGTATATATATATACATATAATATATATATATATATATATATATATATATATACAAGTATATATATATATATATATATATATATATATATATATATATATATACATATCTATATATATATATATATATATATATATAATATATATATATATATATATATATATATATATATATATATATATATATTGCTAAAACAGAAAGTGTGTATATGTATCTATACGCTATATTATATATATATATATATATATATATATATATATATATATATATATATATATGTATATATATACATATATATATTGGTAGATATAATTTCTCTCAGAAAGGTTTCATACAGTCAAGAAGTGGACACACTTTTCAAAATCATGAAACGTTGTCAGCTTTTGGACGAGAGTTTATTGGTTCACGAGAAACAGGTTTGGATTCAGCTGTAGCTTCTTGATGCAACCAAAATAGAGTTCTTTAGAGCACTCCAATCTTGATATACCTGAGGTCAGCCCTCTTTTTTTTCGGCTGAAAATATTTGAAAACACCGAAGGCGACCTCCACGCGTGGGCGCTTAAACTCCAATGTCTGGTAGGACTTGGTTAAAGGTCGTTGAATGAGATTAGAACGCTTCTTCACCATAGAGCACATTTGGCAACGCTCTTCAAAAGTTATGCCGCATTTGCTATGATTGAAAGTTCTGTGTTACCTCGTGATGATAAGAACGAAATGGACACGTTGTTAGTTGAAAATTCCTAGATGCATGAATACAGGAATTCAAGAAAAATCGTAATTCAATGCAATTTATATATGTAGATCTGACACCACTGTATTCATTTACTTTAGCTTCGCCCTGACACTCGGTTGAGAGAGAATGTCCGGGTCAAATGGAAGATTGCCATTTCTCCTTTCCCCGCAAGCTGTAACTATTCAGCGGTCGAGGCAAGATCAATGCGATCCTCGCTTCTGCGATGTGGTCAGACTATTTGCAACGGTTGTTAATCAGTGTAAATGTCGTTCAATTTGATGTTGCTAATTGCTTTATGTGTATTATGACTTTGTTTGACCTCTCTCTCTCTCTCTCTCTCTCTCTCATTTGGCTTGAGTATCGTGTTTGTGAGCATTATTATGCACACATGCTTGCATTCGATGCATGCTTGCATGCATGTGGGCCTTTGTGTGCATGGTTAATCTGACTCATTTCTAGCGAATACACCTTTCGTGGTAAGAACTCTCTCTCTCTCTCTCTCTCTCTCTCTCTCTCATGTTGTATTGAGAGATTTGAGAGCGGCTTCAATGCCTCCTGTATCCCTGGCCTTGTTAATGTTTACGGCTTTCTTCATTAATGTTGTTGCTCTTGTCCAAATGGTTTTGGTTACCTACGCCTGCCATGATTGTGGTGTGTGCCTCTCTCAGGTGGAGCTTCCGCTGTTTTTGCATTCAAGGCTGCGTGTAACTGTAACTTTCTCTCTCTCTCTCTCTCTCTCTCTCTCTCTCTCGCTGTTAACGTTGCGTGACCAGCGTTATCAAAGTGTATTATTCTACGTTAATTTTAGAAAATGACATCAGGTATTTGTTCTACCGTCGTCCCAGAGTAGTTGCAAGATGGCGCTAGATTCCGAAAATGCATTCCTGGTAAACCTGAAGAACAGGGAATCACAGAAGACCCCTGCAAATGAACTTGAAGCTGAAACCAATGATCGTTATAAACTTCCGTAGTTTTGTTTCGTTATTTTCTTTTTCGTTTATTCATATTTGCTCTTGTTACTTTACGGGCTGCAACTCAAATATTGTTGCTTTTGATTTCCTCTTCTAAGGTGGGTACACACGTGAGAGCCGAACCTTGTATGCGTAACCGAGTTACGCATATACGGTTACAAGGTGTCAAAATGTAGAGGACGAACCGTAACCACGTTAAGCACGTAACTTCATTTCAATCCACTGCGATCACCAGTGTCTCTGTCCGGGTTGTTTACCAACGATGGCCACCATGCAAGTAGCAGCTGCCGCTTACATTTATACACATTATTTAACGAAGATGAAGCGAAATAAAAGAAGATGGTGGCAATCAAGGTTATATACTAGAAGGGTAGAATACAGTGGTCGGGAATTACTCGCTGACTTGAGATTCCAAGAAGTTTCTGGCCACAGTGAAGTCTTTTCTTCGTAATAGCTAATAAATTGAAGGACCTCTTCGTCACTTCAATCAGCCATGGTAGACATATACGTACTGACTGACCAAAACAAGGGACTCTACTATGGACGGTCTTGTTCATAGTCGGTGTTAACAAGTTCAGCAACCTCTGTTGTTACGCGTGTCATACAGGTCCCGTCCACACATGGCGTAACGTTCAAAGAGACCTCCCTTTGATGCGGGGCCCAAAAACCGACAATTGGCGGGACGGAGGGCGAACCGAGCCTCGAACCTCGCGGGTTCGGGGTTCGGGTTCGAGGAACCGTCCACACTTGCGTTTTTGTTACAAGAATCGGTTACAATACAAGGTTCAGTTCGCACGTGTGTACCCACCAACTTTACGGGCTGCGACCCAGATCTTGTTGCGTGTGATTTCTTCTTGTTACTTTACAGCTGCAACCCAAATCTCGTTGCTTGTGATTTCCTCTTATTGCTTTTTGTGCCTCAACCCAAATATTGTTGATTATGACCTGTTTTGTTTTGTTTTGATAAAAGTGTGGAATTTAGCAATAAATAACTATTTCAGTTCATAAAGGAACAACGCAGTATAGCTAATCCGATTTGTTAAGTGTTTAAAGAGGAAACGAAAGACGTTTAGCTTCCGATCCCGACATTCCAAGACTTTGATTTTTGTGTGGTTACTGTCCTGATCATCGGTGTTGTCATAGAAATACGCACGAATGCATTGAATATTACCTCTCCATTTTGATATATTATGCTTCCTTTTATTGACATAGACTTTCTAATGCATGTTGGGCCTTGCAAGGATTTGTGCAGACACGTTGTTTGTTTTGTTAAAGTTTAGAAAATGTTTTCGAATCCTACACAGCACTTTTGAAGATTTACTGAAGAACAGACTTCAGTGCCACATGCAGCATAATAATGGCGCACTGAGTTCATGTCTTTTAGGAAATTAGTAAGCTGTGACACTGTTAAGAGAAAGAAAGTTGAATCAAAAGGTTTAATGCAAATGTATCTCGCAGAACTACCACCACTGCATTCAAATGGAAGCAGGACACGGGCTGTTGTATCCGGATGGCGCTCGATTGTCCAAAGCTGAATTTTAATAAGAGGTTGGTTTTTATTGCTGGTCGACAGTCATGTTGCCAGATTTAAGTTTATCTCGAAATTAGCGGATTCAGCCGCCATGGCAATGAGATGGCTGATAAATCCGCGGTGAAACATGTGATGAAGAAGCTCGTCTTGAATAAATTCTCCAACTCTGGGATTATAAAGAGCTCTTGACAAGTTTCTTTGGCTGCCCTGGTCGCCTTCTTAGTGCCGCCATCTTTCTCCTCCTTCTTCCAGGAAGATCGGAGGGGGAAAGGGACTGGGGGGGATATGGTCTTTTTCATTGCAAGCGGTACCTTTCAACTGGTCGCAGAAGCTGCACTTGAATATCAACCTGCAATTCTATATTATATATTACCTCCTTTCGAAATTCTTATGGTGTAAAATGTTGGAACATTCATAGTGAAGTATGAGTAGTATAGACAATAACATTTGAGCAGTTTTTTTTTTTTTTTTTTTTTTTTTTTTTTTTTTTTAAGACACTTTCCTCGTACAAAATTGATAGATTACTTTGGCAACTAATGTATCCCTGCCATCGCTGACCTTAATTGATTTTACAGTAGATAGCTGTATTAAATTAAATATTCAGGGTACAATGTTGATGAATGGAAACTGGAAATATTTCAGAATATCATCTGCGTAGTTCCCAAAACATCTTTATTTCTGTCGTCTTGTATATTGATCATTTCCTAGATGAACTTTTAAAAGCGAGGGAAGCACCTCATAAACACTATGACACAAGAAATCAAACAAATGATGAAAAGGCTGACAGCTTCATTTTGTAGGTTAATCTCTCTCTCTCTCTCTCTCTCTCTCTCTCTCTCTCTCTCTCTCTCTCCTCGGAAGATAAGATGTAATTAATTAAAAGAGTCATGAATGCTTCGGGTAACCCCGGGAAATCCCATGTGAAGCTTCTGTTTCAGTCGTACCACGTTACGCCTTATTCTTTATAAACACTTGAATATATGTAGTTGTACGTGTATTTGGGATTTTTGAAATCGGTTGGCAGCGCCCTTTGCCTTCCAATTGAAAGACCTGGGTTCGATCTCGATTTCAGTCATGCAAATGGAGAGGTACTGTTTGTCAAATGTGGCAGATAAAAGAGAGGCAAATTTGAAAGGTTTATGAGCAAACGGGAAGTGATTAAGTGAGGGAAATGCTGAGAAATCAGGAAGGGAATTAAAAATGTGAAGAATGGAAGGGGACCAGGAAATGATATAATTACAGTGAGTATATATAAGTGGGTGATCAGGGTAAGTAAGTTATGTGTGGTTGAGGGAAAGGGTGGATCCGAGGGAAGGGGTGAGAGAAATTGGTAATGTTGTTGAAATGGAAAGGTTACAGAGTTGACTGAAGATTATGAAGGCGTCATCTGATTTAGTATTCCTTAGAAGGTTTATGGTAGAGACATCATTGAGAGAATAAGACACAACAGAAGGACTGATAAGGGACAAGCAGAGAGTTTAAACAAGGATGTGTGGACCAAGTGTTGATTATGAAACATGTATGTGGTGAGTATTTTTAGATGATTTCCTGAGTGTACAAGTCTTTATGATGACAGTGAACTATGTTACTATAAGTTGGTGCAAGAGCGACTGATGGGAAGGGCCATCAAGTCTCCAATGAATTTTGTGTTTTCAAGTTTTATTGCCTTCGTGTGAATCTGGTGTTGTCCTCCCTGTTCCAAACTAGTGCCACTATTTGTCTCTTATTATGAAGTAAACAGTTTATTTATTTATTTATTTATTTATTTATTTATTTATTTATTTATTATAATTTGTTTTTCTTTTGCTTCTTTCTTAGAACTAATCTTCAGATTATTCCATCACAGATGGGCCTTTTATTCAGATTCTAACCAACTCTCCAGCTTTTACTATTTCTGTGCTCAAAGTTTATATAGTTCTAAATTCGAGGACAAATGAAAAACTTATCGGTCTGATGGCATCTCTTCTTGGTTTCTCTTGACTTGCGCTTTGAGGTTGCGCGAATTTTTTCACGATTTTTACCTTAGGCTTCATGTTGGAAATCTGCACACTTGTTCAGGCTGCTCCCAAGAATGATGACTGATTTGTTCCCCACACATTCAATTGCATTTACTTCTGCTAGGGCTGAAGTATTTGAAGCTGTCCATTGCCTGTCTTAAAAATTTGGAATCTTGCTGTCTTCTCTGTGTAAAGCAAGGTTGAATTGAGACGTCTGACTCACCCACCTCACATCGGTTATCTTTTCTGGGAAACTTTGGGAGCTTTTGCTTTTGCTGAGGATGTTTCTTAACAATGGTTTAAAGCTTATGAGTTAACAACTTTCCTCTGTAACTTCAAGTTTTGGATAACACCTTTTTGCTTCTAGTGTGGTTCATAGTGCTCCGTTTGTCCTTTCCCTGTCTCTAGTGGTGTTCCATGAGGACTTGCTCTCTGATCGACCTTTTTCCCTCTTATCACTTAAGCCCCTTAAGTCCTTCACCCCTGCCATCCACATGCAGAAGATTCGACTCATAAGACCTCCTCTTTCATGTTTCATCTTTCTTCAGAAGCTTGTTCTCACTCCCATTTAACCTTGCATGATGCTCTCAGCAGAAATTTGAATATCATCTCTGAATCTGGAAGATGCAGCTTGCTTTGTTATCTTCCTATCTTTATCTCATATTCGTCCTACTTCACAAAAAATGTTCGATTATTTCTGTATTGAACTTGAAAGGTATATCATCCGTTTGAAGTTACAAATAAATATTTGCATGTCATGTAACAGTCACGTTATATGGGGCTAAGCTAAGGCTTGCTTTCAACAGTACGGTATGTTTAGTTCAAGTATGTATATATATATATATATATATATATATATATATATATATATATATATATATATATATATATATATAAGTGTGTGTGTATAACATTGAACCGATTTCCTGAACAAGGGTGACGCTGAAAAAGAATGCAAGATATGGTTGATATCAAAATCATCAATAGGTCAGTCAATGAACATTTCCTGATACTATAGCAGTGCTGCCTGGACGGACTCTACAGTACTATTTTAAAAAGTGCTAATGACTTGAAATACTAATGCTCTGAATCCCAAAACATAGAAGCATCTGTTTGGAGGGTTGTGAACCACTTGCCGGTGAGTACCCCCTAAATGACAGAAGATCCTCTTTTTCATAAAGATAATAGCAATTACATACGTCAGGTCAGTCTACCTACTGATATATACTGCTATTGGGGTGGCATTAAGCAGTGCAGCATAGACCTACTGATCTAAACAGTCTGTGTGATTTAGGGTACAGATAACAGCATTGTGTCCCACGCCAGAGATAGGCCACGTGATGGGTGGTGACCCTCATGGTGAAAGAATAAGCTCCCAAAATTACAGATAAGTTTCTTATTTTAGAGCAAGCAGCCACCATGTTTTCATTGCTCTGTGTTGTGTGAAAGCCACCAAGTGGCCAGGGGCCATGGGGTTAACAGCCCTACAACCTACACCCATATTGCAACAAAAACATTTATGGTTGAATTCCTGGTTTGCTGCTCACCAATTGATCAAGATTCGAATATGTACCCATGTCAGCTAGGAGGAAGAACTGGTCGTGTGGCTAATAACATCATTCCTAGTACCTGATTGCAAGCTGGAATGCTCTACTCTTCTAGTGTCAATTACCTCTAAACAGCAAAAACGTGACTGGTAAATTACATATATATATTATATATATATCTATATATATATATATATATATATATATATATATATATATATTGTTACAAATATAGATCGCCTCGTCTCCCCAAGATTTATTTGATCTATTTTATTTCTAAAAGAGCAGCCATGTTTACCCGAATACCAGACGATTTAGGGAACACAAACTCAGGCCAGATTAGGCATGCCCTGCGCCAGCCGTTAGCTGCGGGAAAGACTCCTGTCAGCCTTAGGGACGTATCCCAAAAGGGAGTGTGTAGGTAGCTAGGTGCTTCGTAGGCCTACTCCTAAGACCTTTTATCCTGTGAACTTCTCGCTGGCGATATGCTCTGTTTCCATGAATGCCGCCGGAAGGGGATAAGCTGTCCCCCAACACCCATGAATCACACCTGCAGTTGGCCTCAGTCCGCTTCAAGCTGTGACCTCGGACGGATGTCCCAGCCTTCCCATTAGGCCTCCCACGGCGTTACTGGCGCGCCCAGGCCTGAGACAAAGGCCCACTTACTATGGCATCCAGGTACGTCTTGTGAATCAGTCATATTGCCAGTTCTTTCCCTCCTAGTCATGTAACTACTCCCCATTTTCAAAATTCAAACTCCTAATTCTCAAATGAACATTCTTTTGTTCTTTTCACTGCCTCGTGGCCGCATGCCTCCCTTTTGTGATCGTCCCAGACAAATGAAGTCATTGAATATTTCATTTAACGCTAAGAGTTCCTCCCCAGTGTGTTAGACAAAGTGAGTAACTGTAACTTGTGCAAGAAATCTTTAATTATTTTGTGTCTAATCTGGGAGTTCTTTCAGATTTGCTGAGTCACGTGCCCAAGTCTTCGCGCCCGCAAGTGCTGCATTACCGCAAGATAATATGAATAATTTTGAAAGCCAGCATTTACGTGAATCTCATTTAGGCAGCTATCCCCTTGTGAGAGATAATATTGGTCCCCGTGTGGATAAGCTGCAATTACTCTTTCTCCAGGCCATTTCAACGGCCTCTTGTAAATAAATGTATGTAAAGTAATTAGCTGAGTTTTCTGGCGACCTTTTTTCTCTAAAAATAATAATACCAAAATCCTCCTTTTTAAGGTAAGTTAAAATCCAGTTACCTTGCATTTCCATATAATAATTTCCCTTTATGTTTTGGGCCACACAAGGCCGGCTCAAACGTAAATATATATATATATATATATATATATATATATATATATATATATATATATATAATATATATATATATACATACAAAGTATATTGGCAAATTATATATATGTATATATATACATATTGGGTGTGTTTGTGTGTGTGTGCATGGTTGTCTGTATGATCATTTGTTTTTTGTATGTCTGTCTGTGCATATGCATTATCGACCTCTTACAGTACATCCAAAAGATCCAAAGTTGATTCTGTCTGGGTGGAAACTGTATCATGGAAAATACGTTTTGCCACAGTTGGTCCAAGCGGTAACTTGTGTTTCTGGTAGATTGCCGTCTATGGTGGTCGCTGTCAAAAGAGAAATGGGCATGCTGAGCACTTGAAGGTTAGCTGCCCCTTAAGCTAATACCTGTAAAGGGAAAAAGTATATTTATAATGTATACTTATCATTATGTATATCTATATATATGTAATACATATATATATATATATAATATCTATATAGTAATATGTATTACATATATATATATACATAATGATAAGTATATACATTATAAAATATACTTTTTCCTTTTACAGGTATTAGCTTAAGGGGCAGCTAACCTTCAAGTGCTCAGCATGCCCATTTCTCTTTTGGCAGTGACCACCATAGACGGCAATCTACCAGAAACACAAGTTACTGCTTGGACCAACTGTGGCAAAACGTATTTTCCATGATACAGTTTCCACCCAGATGGAATAAACTTTGGATCTTTTGGATGTACTGTAAGAGGTCGATAATACATATGGCACAGGACAGACATACAAAAAACAAATGATCATACAGACAACCATGCACACACACACAAACACACACAATATGTATATATATACATATATATAATTTGCCAATATACTTTGTATATATATATATATATATATATATATATATATATATATATATATTATATATATATATATATATATGTGCTGCATTACCGCAAGATAATATGAATAATTTTGAAAGCCAGCATTTACGTGAATCTCATTTAGGCAGCTATCCCCTTGTGAGATATATATATATATATATATATATATATATATAATATATATATATATATATATATATATATATAATAAGGAGCCCATAAAAAACGACAAAATGTGAAAAGTATTGTATTTCAGAGACTGCTGTATCTCTCTTCAGGTAGGTAAAGAATAAGAGAAGTTACAGAAAAGGTGGTATTTTTACCAATAGATCCATCCACAGTTAAGCCATTTTAGGACACTCCCACAGTTAATTCCTCTTTAATCCTCTTGAGCGTTGGTCGAAGGAAGATTTTATCTATGACATCTGATTCCCAGGTGCCCTTTGAGATGTTCATTACCTGTCTTTGTTTAATCAAGGCTGATTCTTATCATCTGACTTCTGTATCGACAGTTGCTGCCATAAATTATATGTGACAAATTCCAGTTTATTCTGTGGTAATGGTTATTCATATGGTTGAAAAAGCTGAGTTCTATTGTCCTTACCTAACTGACTGTTTGTGTTGTATCAATCTCTGGGGAAATGATTTACCTGTAAAACTAATGTATGATTGGTCAGAGTCCTGGCATGGGATTTTGTATACTCCCGTATGAATGGGGATTGTCTTTAGTTGGACGTTAATTAAGGCTAAGGTATTTGGGTAGGTAAAGGCAAAAAGGTTAGATTTTCCGAGAGTCTGGGTCACCGTCTTAATCCTGTCCAGGTGTGGAATTTTTATTTTATTGTTGGGTGTGTCTCTGGTCTTGTCCTGAGGCAGTCGGTAGAAAATTACGTTTGCTTTATGAATCGCTTTCTCAGTTATATGGCCAGGATACCTTAAAGACGAAAGTTGCTTACAAATTAATTCAATTTCCTTTTCCAGGAAATCTTGGGAACAAATTCGTAAGACATAAGAATAGGTTGCTGGCTACGCCTATCTTGATAGGAATTTCATGATAGCTAAAGTAGTGAATATATGAAAGTGAGAGCATTGGTTTTCTGTATATGATAAATTTGTATTCTGTCGAGCCTCTAATTATCAAAACATCAAGAAATGTAATTTTGTTGCCTGTTTCCCATTCAACTGTAAATTTGATGCTGGGTACTAATGCTTTTAATTTTGAAAAGAATTAATTGAAATTGCCCCATCTATTATCCCAAAATGTTAGCATATCATCTACATATCTCATCCATAGCATTTGTTTGGGGTCTTATTGTATTTATTACTGTAGTTTCAAAGTATTCCATGTACTATAGATTGGCTAAAACAGGACTTAAAGGACTACTCGTACAACACCCGAATTTTTGTTTATAGAATGACTCCCCGAATGAAAATACGTTATTAGGTACACATAATTCAACTATCTTTATTATTTTGTCTAGCGTCAATGGGAAATGATCTGAATTAGGGGCTAATTTTTCCGTCAAAAACTGTAGAGCGTCCTGTACTGGTACTTTAGTGAATAGGGAATCTACATCAAGGCTTGAAAGTTTTGTGTAGTGAAGTGGTATATGTGCTTCTCTGAGTTTGTGACAAAAATCTTCCGAATGTTTAATGTGACTGGGAGAAAAAGTGCCTAATAAAAGGGAATGGAGGCCAGTTAACAATTTAGAAATTTTATAATTGAGATGATGGGTCTAAATAGAGGATTGTGTTTGTGAGTTTATTAGAAGGAATTCTGTTGTAACAACATTTTAACCAGTCATATAAAATTTGCCAGTCACTTTTCTGTTGCTTAGAGGTAATTGACACAAGAAGAGTAGGACATTCCAGTTCACAGTCAGTTACTAGGAATGATGTTATGAGCCACATGACCAGTTCATCCTAGCTGACATGGGCACACATTCGAATCTTGATCAAGTAGTGAGCACCAATCCAGGAATTGAACCATATATAATAGTATATATATCTATATATATATATATATATATATATATATATATATATATATATATATATATATATATATATATACACACACACACACACACACACATCCACTCAGTCCATAAGTTAATGAAGATAGGCTCTATTATTTATACTGCTGGTTTCATATGATATACAGCCAGTTCTTTTATGTGTACTGCTCATTCTCTTCGAGCGCCTCTTCATTAGGCATGATAATTATAATTAAATTGAGATGTCCTTCATTTCTATTCAATAGGAGGAGCAAAGGTAGCCATGGCTGCTTCGGTAGTCCCTGGTCGTGGTAGTTAAACCTGTTACAGCCAGATAGTTCACAGATTTTAAGTGACCTGAAGAATACCAAACAGAACAGCTTCCAGCCGTCGTATGACATACCTCGAGACGAGATCTTCATGTTCAAGACGGTATTAGGGACCCGACTCTCAGCACCATTCAATTGAATTTGGAAGCTTTTCCATTCATTCGGAATTAGATTTGACATTATCGGAAATGACAATTCCCCCCTGTTTCCGTAAATAATGTCACGTAGAAAGCTGCCAGTTTACGAGATTGTTTCTTATTTTATATACCAGCCTTGTAAAATCGGTTATGAATTGCCACTCTAGCCTGTTGATTAGAAATATCGTTTTGTATCCTCTCAGAAATAAGTTTGTTTTCGTGGAAACTGCTATGGCTACTTAGATCTGTTCCACATAGAATCCGGAGAGATGAAACAAACAAAAACTTCCACCTTTTTAAGAGATACTCACCTTTATCAATTTGATTTGCTTTCGTACGCAATACACACAACAAAACAACGACATGACATGTAAAATAGATTCTGGTCTCTTGTCAAGCAAAATCTGAAATTCCTGTTCCTATTATTTTGGAGTCACTGCCATCCATAAAGCTAAACGCCTTATTTTTTTTTTTTCGGACATTTGGCAAGATGATGCAGATGAGGCAACAGTTCATGGTCTACGTACCATGTTTCTCTTCATGAACTCTAGTATTGAGGTAGCCTTATAGGGCCATGGATCCGCTAATGCAGAATACCCAAGAAGAATGGAGGCCATGTTACCTCGGTATCATCGTCGCATCCCGTTGATGGGCTTTTTGTACCCATCTTTATAGGTACGTAAAACCTTATACCTTTTATACATTTACTGTAAATGGTGCTGTATTTGGATCTTCAGTTGATGTTCGCCTTCTCCCTGAATGTCAAATTTGATCCTGTAGAGCAAGATCAACTGATGATTTCCTCTCTCCTTGCTCATCTTGATTCACCCTCTCTGGGACGTAATATTTATAAGACTTTTGCCAGGTTCTTACATGGGGGTCTGCTAGCGTAACTATTAACGATTTTATAAACGATTGAGTGATACGCAAGTCTGTATTGTATCACAAAAGTGAGATGTGTACAAGGCAAATCACACACACTATTCATATTCCATGAACGAAATGGTATTGATTGAACACTGAATAATGGGTCGTAGTTTTTTATGACTACTGACTGTTCGCTCTCTCTTTCTCTCGCTCGACTAGAAGTACAATTGATGTTGTAGTTTTGGTGTGCATATTTATATTCAAGAGCTTCGAGGGTACCTACTGGAAACATGTGACGTCGCATGAAAATGAAGGGTGCTACTGCAGAGATTTCTGATCTGATACAACACTAGCAGAGTCCACACGATATAAATCTCCTCAAGGACGTTACTTGTCTAATACTATGACTCGTCTTCACAGCTGTGCCTTATGAAAGCTTTAATTTCCAGTGATGAATGACTTTGGACCTTGACAAGTTAAACTTTCTCCAGTCGGTGACCTCGTGACATTGATTGTCTGGTGCTTCCAAAGGTTCGAGATCTTTGTTGGTTCTGAAATGAGAATGAAATTATTTCTTCTGACAGTTATAGGAATCCAGCAAGGCACTTTCGCATTGAGATCCTTGAAAAGCTCAAAGCAGAGGTTACTCACTATATACATTGGTGTTAGTTTGTTGCTTCGTTGTGCTTGACTAGACAACAAAGAAATGCGTGCAGATTTTGCCACAACTTCCTAACAGTTGATGCTCTCTGGGCAAATATCCCAAGGCAGTAACACTGAAAATTTTCGGTTACTTTTTTTGTATTAGCACCAAAGAACGCATCACAGAATGGCTTCGCGTAGATGATTTTTATAGGTTAATGATCAGCGTACAGTATAGGTGATTACAAACAGATATGCATTCTCACCTCGGTCTGATTTAGCTTTATGGAATTTCTTCCCAAATCCTTCTTCAGTCATCTCGAGGTATGTCTTCAAAAGTGACCTTGTTGGGAGGACACTGAATTCAAGTATCTAAAGAGCATCCAGTCACAACAAAAATACATCATTTACCTTATGCAACTGGAGGACTGATCAAGAAAGACCTTGAGGGGTTGCTCAAGATGGGAATCATTGAAAGAACATCCTCTGCATATTGTTCACCGTGAGGAAAAAAGGAAACGCTGAACAGAATTTGTGTGAAATACCAATCTGGACAAGAACCAATGGGAAATCCCAAGTCTATGATGGTGGATCTTTGTAACAATCAATTTTTCACCAAGGTGGACTTGGCAGATACCAATGGAAGAAGCATCAAAGGAAAAGACAGCTTAAACATTTTCAAGCGGCTATTACTAGTCCAATTGCAGTTAACAGTCACGTAAAAATATCTAATCCTTCGGGCCAGCCCTAGGAGAGCTGTTAATCAGCTCAGTGGTCTGGTAAAACTAAGATATACTTAACTTTTTTCAGAAGGATAGATGTATAATGTGTATGTGTTTGTGTGTGTTTATGTGTGCGTTCTAAGATAAAGTGGTTACTTGTTACTCGAACAATAGAAAACGGCTGAAGGAGGAAGTATACATCCCAGGTGGTCTTTAAAATATGTTTATTGCGACGTTTCAAAACAAAAAGCTTTCATTTTTGAGCTAATAATATATATATATATATATATATATATGATATATATTATATATATATATATATATATATATATATATATTATATATAGTGTGCATAAATTTTACCTACCGATTCATTTCATTTCATGCACTTTTGTTCTTGGACTACAAGTTAACATAATTTGCCAGCATAGATGCCTGCTTGTCGATACAGTCACGAAGTCGGTGTCATTTTACTTTGTAAATCACTGGAATCTTATGTATGATTTATACATAACTGAACATCTGGTTTTTTGGACATAACATCAATGATAATACGGTTGTTTACTATATTGTTCCCAGATGGCCACAGTGTCTATGCTCTTGAAATTCTCTAATCGATGTTGGCGAAAACCCCAAAGAAATTCAGCGGCATCAATGTTAAGAACGAGCATGTTTCCGAAAATATTTGATGTACAATTTCTGTGCGATCGAATTTCATTCAGTTTATAAACGAACTAGTACATTGCGAATTACAGACTAACATTTAAGTGGTAAGAACTTGACTCTAGTCCAAAATGATGTGAAGAGGAAGATCGAAATGTGACATTCTTTAAGGGAGCATAAAAAATTGAAGTTTTGCACAATTTTAGATTTACACACATGTTTATGTATGTATATATATATATATATATATATATATATATATATATATATATATATATATATATATATGTTTGTAGTGCGCAACACAAATCCGAACTTCTCGACCGATCTAGACAAAATTTGGCACATGTCCATCGTTGGACCAAACTTAGATTATATTGTAGGTTACAGACTCGAATACCCTTCCATTTCCCCTTCCCCCATCACCCTTCTCATTAAATGGGACAGTCACCACAGTAATACCTGGATAAAAGTGAGTTACATAGTAACACTTGGGTAAGAGGGACGGTTATCATTGTAATACCTAGATGAACGGGACAGACAGCACAGTAATAACTGGATAAATTGTACAGTCACTACAGTAATACCTGGATTAATAGGACAGTCAGCACAGTCATGCATGAATAAAAGGGACAGTCATCACCATAATACATGGATAGACGGGACAGTCAGCACAGTCATTTCTGGATAAAAAGGGGCAGTCACCACAGTAATAACTAGGTAAGTGGGATAGTCAAAACAGTAATGTTTGGATAGAAGGGACAGTTAGCATAGTAATTTATGGATAAACGGGATAGTCAGTACAAGAAGGTGCAAGAAAATATTTCCGAGTCCTTCTGAGTTTTCGCGGGCAGTGCCAGGTTGGTCAGTCACGTTTTACAAACTCACCAATTGGTTATCGTGGCGGATGTGGGTTGATATCAGTTCCAAGTGCAATACCTGAATTTGACAGGCATATGTAAGTAGAGTAGTGTCAATATCAACTTATATCTCTCTTGATGGCTCAGTGGTCATAAGTCATTGCACATTGTTGTTTTTAAGCTAGGTAGTGATTCGAATCGCACGGTTTGATGAGAGAGAGAGAGAGAGAGATAGCAAACTTTCATTAAATGACACTTCCCCTATCCACAATTTGCAAATGGGTGAAATTTTTAAACGCATTTTTTTCTGGGGGAATTCCTTTGGAGTTTTGAATTAGAAACTCCTTTGTACAAGGCAGAATTTTAACACTATTTTGTTTACCTCCGCCTTATATTTCCTTGCTGCTCAGAGAATAATTTGCAATGGCCAATCATTCCTCTGGGGTTGACTGCAAAAGCAACATACAAGATTGGCGGTTTTATAATTATATATATTTAATTCAAACACTTTACTGTAAAAATGATGCACAGGAGTCAGTAATTTAGTTACGTTAACCACTAATCATTAAACTAAAAGTAAACTAAAACCTATACATGGATTAAAAAGTGGCCAGGAAAAAAAGGAAAACAAAAAGTAAATCAAAATCATACACAATTCAGGAAATGACTTAGATAGAAAAAATGCGCAGTACGAAGTAAAAGTGTTGCGTACGTCCTGTTAAGAGGTGTGGCTGTGAACTGATAAGGAAAAGAATACTCAAAGAGGATGTCAAAAAAAAGGGAGTTTAAATTGTAATAGTTGACGAATGTGAAAAACTAAGACATTCACAATATGCCATGTATGCATGCATATAACATCCTTCAAAAGACAATTCAAGGTGTTTACCAAGAAACAGCATGGAAGCAATTCCCTTGAAATCATTCCTCTCTGATTAAAGTTTGATTCGCGATAGTTTGTAGAATCAGACTTTAATCTTGGGGGTTTTATTCGATAGGGCTCATTTTTCCAAAATCTCAACCCAAATATGAACCATTCCATTGGTGACAAATTAACAGCTACCCAGAAAGGATATTTCACATATCCTTTTTGGTTCTCAGATTCTTTGGCATAGGAAAGGTGCTGTAAGATTTTGTGGATATTTTCTATAAAGATGTTTCGAGTCATTTGCAGACATCATTTTCATTGGATGGAGTCCTCACATGGCGGGACTAGTAGATTCCTGGAGAGTGGGTTATTCTTGCCGACTTTAACTTATGAATTACAGAAATACTAACATTATATACTCATTCACACACACACACACACACAACACACACACACATATATATATATATATATATATATATATATATATATATATATATATATATATATGTGTGTGTGTGTGTGTGTGTGTGTGTGTGTTCGCGCGCGCATGTGTGTGTTTTTATGTATGTATAGTCAAACCTCTGTTTTTGTACAACTCTCTTTTCGTACGTCTCGATTTTCTTAGACTTTTTTCTGTGAAATTTTGTCTCGGTTATCGTACGTTTCCTCAGTTTTCGTACACTCAGAAACGCTCCATCCTAGGCCCCGTATCGAGCGCCCAAACAAAGCATCCCATCTTCTTTCGTGACCCATTCTGCTTTTGTGTTCATTGTTTTTATGCTTTTTGTGCATTTTTTATTCGAGTGCAACTGCTAAATAAGCTATAATGGGGCCAAAGAAAGTTGCAACTGCTAAATAAGCTATCATGGGGCCAAAGAAAGTTGCAACTGCTAGCCTTCTGTAAAAATGGCGAGAAACGCTATAGAATTTAAGAAAGAACTCGTAAAGTGTTGGAGGAAGTTGCATGCCGATCTCGGTGACAAATTGCATACAACAAGAGCTGCTGTTGTTGAATATAAGGCCAGCAGAGACTGGTTTGAAAAATTTAGAAAGCAAATGGGCATACATAATGTGTATACTTCAGGGATTAAGGACAAGGAATTTTCTTTAGCCCCATGATGGCTTATTTAGCAGTTGCACTCGAATAAAAAAACACAAAGCACAAAAACAACGAACACTAAAGCAGAATGGGTCACAAGAGAACACGGGATGCTTTCTTTGGGTGCTCGGTACAGGGCCTAGTCACGTGGTGGGCCCTGGAAGGAGCGTTTCCGAGTGTATGAAATCTGAGACAAAATTTAATCGGAAAAAGTCTACGAAAACCGAATCATATGAAAACGAGGGCGTACAAAAACCGAGGTTCCACTATATGAATATATGTATTGCGTATATATGTATATATATACATATACAAATATGGAATACCCTTGCTTACTTGTAGAGCACTGGGGTCGATCCCAGCTTTAAAGACAGAACAACGTCAGCTGGGGTCAAGTAAAGGTCAAGGGGCGAGCAACCTCATCCCGAAAAGACTTGCCAAAAGTCAGAAGTTTTTATTTTTGGAGGGTAACCCTCGTAGGAAGATATTTCTGCGTGTGTGCGCATCACGCGCCACTCAACTGACGGTCGGTCGTAAATATTCCTGACAGTGTCACTTCTGAGGCTTCAGCTCAGTGGTCATCTGCCGCTGGCTTTTCACCCGGAGCCTCTGGTCGTTTCTGGTTTGGCTGTCTTACTTCTTGTTCCGTTTCCTGTCTCATTTCAGAACAGATCTTTCGTGTGGGCTTAAATAGGCTTTGTTAAACCTCACGTTTGTTATACCGTTGCTCGCACGATCAGCAGCAAATGTGAGCAGCGTTGAATCTGGCCTGCACTTGGAATAGTAACCACAAAGAAAAGTCAGATGCCTTTGGCACTGAAGTCCCTTGAACTTCCATTAGATATGGTTTGGTGTTAGCAGTCTTTTTGGTGGCAGATTTACTGGATTGTGTTTTTTTCCTTTCTCTCTATAGAACAGAGGGAACAGCGTCATTTACATCGGAATGATGGCTGACGTAAAAACTGGGTGTTTTGAAGAACGAAGATGATTTGGTTTAGTTGAGAGTGGAAGGTGTTGAGCGTAGGTTGGTCTGACTGTCCTCTTCTTGGTCTCCAGTCACACTTGCGTTAACTAATGACTTGAATGGGTTAGTTTGCTTCTAAATGGAGAGAAAACATCCCTCTGATGATTAGCATTAACCGGGTATATAAATCCTCTTATGGTTGATTTAAACAAAGCACAGATGCTGTTAGTTCTTGTTTGTTGTTTTGTGTTTATGGATCGAGGTTCCATCAGGCATTACAGAGGAGAAAAGCAAATTACACGTCGAATTTGAATGTAAACTCCTCCCTCTCTCCACAGAATGTATTACGCAATTTCTTATAACGCCAGAACGGTCTTGAGTGGCTGAGAAAATTAAAATTTTGTTAATCGTATTGTTCTCCCTTACAATTTGCTCTCTCTCTCTCTCTCTCTCTCTCTCTCTCTCTCTCTCTCTCTCTCTCTCTCTCTCTCTCTCTCCCTTTTTCACTCTTGTCAAGTGACTCGTATTTTGTCCCACAATCAACGTGGGAGTTTCCTTTTAAGCTTGTAACACAGAAGGGACGTAATTACCTGTCCTGTGATTCTTATGATGGTACTTCGAAGAGGAGGCTGCTGCTGCTGTGAACCAGTTTCATCCACATCCCTTGACGAGATTGTTTTGTTTGTAAGTCTGGCACTGATTCTATTACTAAAGGTAACAGAGACCGGGAGAGTCCGGTTACCAGAGAGAAAAAGAGAGAGGCGGGGGGTGGGGGGGCGGTGGCGAGAATTCTGTCTCATGTACAGAGGTGAAAGGATTCAACACATCCGGAAAAAGGCGGAGATTTCCGAATTTTAGACGTCAAAAGTTTGCTTGATAAGTTTCTGAAGGTTTCGCGCCCTGGGGGAGGTGAGGTGGGGGGGTGTTGTGTTATTAAGTACATCGCCATCCGAGCGTAGTGAAGGGCGTATTGTAATTAGCTAAGTGACCCCTGTTGTTGCCATGCAGGGGCATGGGCATAGTCAGGGGACGAGAGGGAACAGGGCTTTCTACGCTCCATGTCTAGAATTGTATTATTTTGTAGGCATAGTGAATTTCTTAATATCTTTCGGAGAATGCAATATATATTTAGATTTCTTTATCTCTCTGTGAGAGAACTTGATTTGATTGATGATTGATTGAGTGATGCAAAAATGTACCATGGCGTTACAACAACTTAGGTCATAACTTGTCTCCATTGAATTCAAGTTCATTTCTATCGCATAAAGCAATCCCCCGTCACTTTTCATTCAGGGTGAGAGACTATTAATAATTTTATAAAATACATACTCGACACAAACACGTATAAAATATAAAATAATAAAATAATAGATGATGTCATTTTTCATTAGGCTCGTGGTCCGATTAATTGTTCATTTAAATTTGGACTGATGCACTACATATCCCATTGTTTACATACGAAGTCGGCTAACGCAACGTTTGCCGCAGCTGCCTGTGAGTTTATTATTATTTTTCCTGAATCTTACCCTTTGATTTTCATATTAGACATTATTTTTCTCCAAATATATTATGTTGCGAAGTTAAAACTAGCAAAATGGTGGACCTGAAAATGGAATAGCTCAGTTTGGAAGCTACACTATCGCTAGGTCATATGCCATAAGCGATACACTGCTTGACAAGCTTCTTCCAACATCTAAAACATTCACCATAATTTTGCTTGACAAGCTTCTTCCAACATCTAACACATTCACCACAATTCCAGTCAGGAACTACCTTACAATATGGTGCCGGAAGTTCGAAGAATGTTCCCACAGGTTGAACGCCTGTTGAGTCTCTCCAGCAAGTTCATGTGAGGTTGAACGGTCATTCAGTGCACTTGGGCGCGTGAAAACTCGGCTGTGTTCCACTGTGACGCAAAAACGGCTTAACCATCTTATGATAAGTCATGTTCACCGAGAACGTCTTGTTTCTCTTAACAATCAAGACAGCTCATGATTTGTAAACAAAGTGCCAAACACACAGGCAAATATTTTTGCAATTTTTATTGCACCAGTATTGTTTGGCTGTTTCCAGAGGTAACCACTTTCTTTATCAAAAATGCTTTAATCCTCGAAGGGTGCCCGCAAATGAATTGCCTATTTGCATCTCTGTCCGCCACCACTACTTCTCTTCTCACACAACTATGTTATTGTCTGCAAAATTTTCATTTCATACATTCAACACTCGGTTCATTCAGTATTGTCCCAGTCTATACTTTGTCTTGCTTTTCCACGAATAGTGACATGTAGTACTACACCCTCATTCCACCCATTCATTTATGTACTTCTACATCTTTTGCTACCTTAGATATTAAAAGCCACATTGGAGTAAAATGCTTTTATTGTTACAGGACACTATTGTTTTAGACTCAACGGAGTCCTATAAAACCTATAATATACAGCACCATAAAATAATAAGTTTATTTTTATCCAGAGTACTTATACTGTAAAAGTTTGCAATATTGAATATTGATTACCTATAGTCTAGAAGGTTTCGCAGAAGACTTGTACCGCATATAAGCCAGTCTGCTTAATGCCATTCATATATTCACATTTATATGGCAATAAAGTACACCAAATCATGTTCATTTAAAAAAAAAATTCTTGTGGCGAAGATTAACCGTGTGATTTTCAGCCACCCACCCCCACCCCACCCCCTCTAAGAGGGACCAGATGACGCCCCCTGCATGATCATCAACCTCTTTATCCCTTCTGACACAAGTATTTTTGATGACGTACACAGAAGTGCACATGATCATGCATATCAAAAGTAGGGTAGTATTCAGAATTTCTACCCAACATTCGCTAAGTAAAAACTCAGGGAGAGAGAGAGAGAGAGAGAGAGAGAGAGAAAGAAATCCTTAAGGAATTTTTTTATTATTAATAATGGAGATTATACGTTCATTGTGTATTTATTATAATATACAAAGGAAAGAGAAGAAGTTCGGGGAAAAAAAGTTCGTTCGAATGACCATAACAGTGTATCGAAGAATTTTTTCTTCAAGCTACACTGCGTTTAGTTACAAAGGAGATGCACTTCCATGATATTACCTCGGATGCTCACTTGTAAAGTTCATAAAATCAACAGAAAATCCCCAGGATCTGTGAATGGCGGCTATATTATTTAGTAATAAACGCACATTAATAAGGTTCGATGTGCTATGTACACCTTACATCGTCTTTCCCGCCGTTATCCGTACATTAAGGGGTCCATTGCCTGATGCTGATTTTTCCACTGTCTTCTGTCAAAGGCATTATCCCCCACCAAACCTCTTCTCTCCATATCTTCCTTCACTTTTTTCGCCATCTAATCTTCTGTCTCCCTCTCGATCTTCTTTCTCTTAACAGGTTCCTTCCAAGTCCTCTTCCCTCCCTCCTCGTTATCCATCCTCAACGCATGCCTATACCACCTCAATCATGACTCATTACCTCTGTAATCTTCACTAAGACTGTCCTTTTTTTTATTTCGCCCTTTTCAATCTCTCAAGGAGCAGTATTCCCATAATCTACCACAGCATTCTTATTTCTGTTCTCTCAAGCTTTACTTCCTCTTTTCTTCTTAGAGCCCATGTTTCCGATCCATACATTAATTAACACTGGTCTTATCACTGTGCTGCATATCTCGACTTTCAGCTTGATTGGCATTTTCTTATCACATACCACTCCAGCTACCTCTCTCCACTCGCCCCACGCAGCTTTTATCCTACTGTCAACTTCAGCCTCACATCCTCAATCTTGCCTTAAAGTAGATCCAAAGTATTTAAACTTTTCTGCCTGTTTTATAATCGAGCCTCTTCTTTCTTGCATTACTATTCTGATTCTATCTTTCCTGCTCCTCAAAACCTCTTTTATTCACATTAACCTTTAAGCCACCCCTCTCTAAAGACTCCTGCCACTCTCCAACACTTCTCTGTAGGTCCTCCTCATTTTCTGCAGTAATCATCAGATCATCGACATACAACAACTCCCACAGCTCTTCATTCCTGGTCTCTTCACTCAACACATCCATGACCAGCACAAACAAATATGGACTTTCTGTTTCCCCAACTGCTGTTATTACTTTTGTACTCGTTCTTTGATATATCATCTCGAACAACCTAACCAACTTTTCTGGGACTTTCTTGTTCCTCAAACACCAAAACATCACTTCTCTTGGGATTCTACCGTATGCACAATAGAGCTCCTGGTTTCCCTCTAGCCTCTTTTCCTGTATTTGTCTTGCTATGAAGATGGCATTCACCATCCCTCTTCCTCTCATGAATCCATACTGCTGTTTGCCAATCTTTACAAACTCTCTTAATCTCTTTTCCAGTATCCTCTCTAAAACTTTCAATCAAGAATCTGTTAGTTTAATTCCCCTGTAGTTACCAAAATCTATGACATCTCCCTTCTGCTTGTATATATATATATACCATTAGACTCACCTCCCAGTCCCTTGGCATTACTTCCTCATCCCACATAGCTTTTGATAAACCCAGCATCCATTTCTCCCCCTCTGTACTTAGTAATTTGATCATTTCAATTTGGAACTTTGATAGACCCGGTGCTTTAACATTCTTCATTTTACTTAATGCGCTCTTCACTCTTGTATCCTGTATCTCCATCACTGGTCCCTCTACCCTCTGTGCTTCCCCCATCTCCTCTCTCTCATTTTCAGCATTGAAATGTTGTTTAAAATCATTTCTCCAACTCTTCTTAATGTCTTCATCCCTTTACAATATATTTCCATCTCTATCCTTGATGACACCCAATTTACTCAAACCCTCTCTCTGCCTTTTCCTCAAGATTGAAATCTTCTAGATATCCTTTTCTACATTCACAAGGGTAAATGTGGTTTTGAAAATTTCTTGGACACAGCAAATCTGTTTTTTGTTTGCCGTTGTTTGTTCAGATGTTCGTGTTTAAATTCGTCATTTTCAAAATGAATAAGCAAAGAATTTTGAAGGAAGTGATTACAATCCGAACTGTTTTATGTCGAAAATTTAAATGAAGTGTGTTTGGTTGTGGGTGTGTGTATATATATTATTATATATATATATATATATATATAGATGTTGTGTGTGTATTGTATATGTATATATATATATATATATAT